>NC_056523.1:1639139-1661811 GCF_019175285.1 Sceloporus undulatus
TCCAAATGAGGAGAAAGGCCAAAGTTTCCCCATCCTCTGTCTCTTCCGCCCAAAGGATGTGCCAGGCCCCCATTTCCCAGTTATATCCCAACTCAGGTTCCCCTCCCTTTGCAATCTGGGGCAGGAGGAGTCCATCAAACAGCATCATTTCTCCCCATTTCTTTGCCAGACCTCAATTCTTTGGGGTGGAGGGGGGAAAGCTGCCAGACAGCCAGGCCTGAATTCTTGATCTTTGAAGCTGCAAGCAGATATCAAGAAGACCAAGTAAGAAAGCTATAAACCCCTCAGTTTCTTTAGGGGGAAAGCCATGAATTCTGCCAAAAAATGTCTTAAAAATTAAGGAACTATCAGTTCCTTTTTTTTCAGTTTGAGAGCCATGGAGTGAGTAGTAAAACCACACGCACATTCTCTGTGTAGGAGAGCTGTGGTAATTCTCCCTTGTAGGTTCCTCACCCAGAATGTCTCCTTGGGCTCCTGCCACCCGCCCACTTTGCCCCTTGGCTTTCAGTTCTCCTTTGGGTTCACTGCCTAGTGGGCCAACTATGGACCAACGTGTCTGGTTTCTGTTGGTTCAGGTTTCTGTGACCATAACCAAGATCCTCACCATTTCTGTCAGTGAGTGACTTAGGCGGAGTTTAAACAACAAGAAGAACAAAGTTTGTTGAGCAGGAGGCTTCTTTATAATTTTGAGTATTAGTGCTGTCTCATTATTTCTATTAATGTTACAATTGTATTGAACTGTAAGCACTTCTTCATGTTCCACAATCCTAGCTCTTTGGTGCCACTTGGCCATGGCTCCAGGTCCTGCAGAATCCTGGGGCTTGTAGTTTGGGGAGGCACTAAGAGCTTTCTGGGGAGATTATTCACAAAACTAAACATCCCAGGATTCCAAAGTACACGTAGCTATGGCTGTTAATGTGGCAACAAAGCTCTATAGGTGTGCCATTGTTAAGCAGCTGTACACCTATTCTTATTTTGAGACAAATAAATATGGATTGACAATGACATTAACCCCTCCAACCTCTATACAGAACTTGGAAGCATTTTCTGTTGTCCTTTTTTAAAAGATCAAAGAACTATCTTCAACCCTCTCCTTTGTTTAAACAAATCTGGGCTACCAGTTATCTCAGGATTTTGCCCTAATGCTACAGTTTTCCTTGGTGGGAAGACCCAAAATTATTATGGCTGTTCACCAGTAAATGTTTTAATATCTTGAGTAATGAGATCCATCACTGAGGGGTTCCCTCACAGGCATCAATACCCATACTCACCTTGTATGTGCACCTTGTGCATGGAGCCATAACAGTTAATATTACATTTGTGTAGTTTGAGAGAGAATGAGAGAGACAAGACCCTCCCAACTCAGCACTCCCTCAACCCACTCATCTGCTCAGAACTGAAAGGAGTAGATCACACGCCACTGAAATACACCCAAGAAGTGGTTGTCCACCCTCGGTTCAAAAGCCTCCAAACATGGAGTACCCACCACCTTCCAAGATAGTCTATTCCACTTTGAAACAGTTCTTACTATCAGGGAGTTCTTTGTAAAGGTGGACTCTCTTTTCCTGTAATTTGAATTAATTGCTTTGTGTCCTAGTCTTTGAAGCAGCAGAAAACAAACTTGCTCCTTCTTCAATATGACATCCAGAGGGATGCCATTGCTGACCCCCACCAGATGTGGCCTGAAGTGGGTCTCTTAGTGGGCGTCCCCATAGTAAGAAGGAAGACGAAGCTTAAGACACAATGAATCCATTGGAGGGCACTGAAATGTAAAAGGGAAGGAAAAGCGGAATAAAGAAGGAGGCTTCAATGTGGAAAGACAACCAGGGAATAATGGCTGCTGAGGGGTACTGAAGAAGGGAGTTCCTGGAAAACAGGGTTCTGGCCTGTGGAAACGTTGGCTCTGTTTCTCCAAGGGGGCTCTTACCTCTGGCAGTCAGAAACTGAGCCTCCATCTGCCAAGGCAGTGTACCCAACAAAATGAATGGGAACTGTAATAAGATTTTAATGAATGTAGAATGTAGGATAATAGGATAAATATGACAATGATATATTATGTATTGTGCCTTCAAGTCTTATCTGACTTATGGTGACCCTAAAGCAACCCTATCATTGGGTTTACTAGGGCTGAGAGTGTGTGGTTCACCCATGGTCAGCCAGGAGGTTTCCGTGGCCGAGCAGAGAATTAACACTGATTTCCAGGACTGTAGTTCAGTACTCAAACCACTACACCATACTGGTTCTATATATTATATGCCATATAAAATGTAACATTGAAGGTTAAGCATGGTAATAGCATACTGTACTGTTTTTGTTTTCAGTGGATATAATATTAAAATGCTTTTCACTCTATTAATGCTTTTCATGCTATTGATGCTGCTCTCAGGTGAAAGAACTCAACCTGCCTTTCCTCTGTCAACTTATGGTGACCTCATGAATTTCACAGGATTTTATTAGGCAAGGAATGCTCAGGGATGGTTTTACTCATTCCTTCCTCTGAAATAGGGCCTACAGCACCTGATATTTGTTGGTGATCTCCCATCCAAGTAGTAACCAGATTAGTACTTACAAGATTAGACAGCCTCTAGTGCCTCTAGGGTACCTGTACCAAGATAATAATGTACATCGATGGTACTCTGTAAATACCTGACAATATCAGTAATAACAAAATGTATTGGTTTTGCAGGTTGTTGCAGCAGAGCATCTTAGGGACATCTTTGCCCTCAGATGGATGGTGGAGGAATCACTTTGATCTTTTTTGTGGCTTCATTTGGTTTCAAAATTCATAGATGGAGGAACCAAAATCACTTGGTCCTGAAGGAAGAAAAGGCCACAATGACCTCAGTGCTGAGAGCAGAGGGGGGATCTGGGAGAGGATAATCCAGGGGCCCATGAGAGAGGAGCTTGCCAGCCCAGAGACACAATGCCAGTGCTTCAGACAGCTCTCCTACAAAGAGGGAAAGGGACCACGAGAGGTTTGCAGCCGACTCCACCATCTCTGCTGTCAGTGGCTGAAGCCAGAGCGACACACGAAAAATGAGATCCTGGACCTGGTGATCTTGGAGCAGTTCCTGAGCATCTTGCCCCCAGAGATGGGGAACTGGGTCAGGGAATGTGGGGCAGAGACCTGCTCCCAGGCGGTGGCCCTGGCAGAGGGTTTCCTCCTGAGTCGGGCAGAGGCAGAGAAGAAGGAGAAAGAGCAGCAGGTGAGAGCATTTCTTCCTGGGGCCAAGGTGAGGAGGATTTGGCTCTGGGCTGCCTTTTTTGAGTCTCTGATGACTTTGAGGGGCAAAGGCTGAAATCTGGTGTTCCCAGACTAAGCTTTGAGAGGGAGAAGTGTACGGAGGATCGGCCTTCTGATGAAATGGAATCTCAGCCCCTGAAGCATCTGAAAAGAGTGATTCTGTTTTAAAACCTGGTGTGTGCCAAGTTTTCAAAGGAAGTTCCCAGGTTTCCCTGCTGACACTGCCACACAACCTGACTTGCACCCATGATGTGTTTAGGAGCAGAATGGGTTTCCACCCACTCTAGCAAGTTGCCAGATTTCACACCGAAAGGGTGAAAATTCTTTACCATTGCTGAGTTTTTTCATGTTATTTTTATTCCAAAGCCAACATAAATTACCAACATTAGTATTGTGCCCACAGAGTGTACAGGTGGGTATATCTATACAGTAGCAATAGGTTTTCATCTATGTTTCCCCATACGTCTATTTCAGTTCTTCCTTACACACACACACACACACACACACACACACACACACACACGAATACACGAGTAGACTGCCATTATAAGTTAAAAGCAGAGTTTTCCAGCACTCCAGATGCTCTTGCTGTGGGCTCCATGGAAGTTTTTGTGTTTCAGCACATGCAATAAATGTATACTAAGTAATAGCGCAAGTGTCATTTTGTATCCCACCTTTTTGAGCTCTTATTTTGTATGACATTTTCAATTTGGACATATGTGCTATGGGCTTTTTACAGCCTTAGTTGTGGTTGGAAGTCTTATCCCACGCAAGCCCAAACCTCTTCCCAAGTCCTTGCCATTTCCTCATCCAAGTCTTTAATCCTGACTGCTATTTCAGGCCAAAAACCTCTTGTCAGAAGTTTACTTTGAATTCCCTGTGGCAGAGAAGGCGCCATTCGATCCCAGGCAGAGTCCCCAATGGAGGGCAATGAAGGAGGAGTGTGATGGAGAAGGCCCCCTGAAAGGTAAGGAAGCCTTGTTGTTGTTGTTTGTTGTTGTGTGTCTTAAATTCCAGCTTATGGTGACCTAAAGCTGTGCATTTCGCTGCAGAGACTGCCATTCCACACCAGGGATGTGTCGAAAATTCACTGAATATCTCTGCAAACAGACAGTTATCCTCTCCATCTTTGATGTAGCATCTTGGATGCTTTGTGTTAGTTTTCAATATGTGTGTGTGTCTAGATATTTTGACCGATGTGCTTGGAGTACCACTGTGCATCCCACTGTCCATTCAAACATACATTTGGTGCAAAACATAGTCAGCTTGGGTGATGCTCATTTCCACGTGTGGAGATTGATTTTCTGCATCTCTGGCTTAAAAGGCACATCTTGTACCCTGTGTGTTTCTATTCAGAGCTTGCTTTGCTCTTTGGGTCTCAAGTCCCTCACACTCCCCAACCTATCCTTTCCTGTACAACAACCACTTTGTGAGGTAGGTCAGGCTCAGAGAGAGCGGTCTGCCAGTGTCTTTCAGGGCTCCTGGGATGCTAGAACTGAATTTTCCCAGTCCAAGAGTTGAACTACTGCACCCAAGCGCCTTCTGAATTTTCCAAGCCTGGAAGTGTTCTTTTGTGCCAAGACTTCCTAGAGAATGCAGGTGTTTCTCAATGAACAAACTCAGTGTGTTCCAGAGCATTCCTTCTTTAACAGTAAATTTGGCATGAGAGGCACAAATCACATGGGAAGATGAGGGATGATTTCCTGAACCACAGAAAAAGAACTACCAATATCCACTTATGAAGTGAAACAATAAGGCCAGGAAGCCTTGTATGAATAAACAAAAATGTTTGGAACCTTCTAGAACCCATCTGAAGCCTTCTTCCATAATGAATTTAGGAATGGCCTTTTCTTTTGCGAGCCCCAGCTTTTCTTGCTATTTCCATTTTGGTGGCCAAACGCATACATCTGAGTTTTTCGTTTTGTTTTTTAAGTGTCAGGGATAGCTGTTGAGACAGGCTTCTCTACTCTTCCATTTTATTTCTCTTTAGCGGTTCCTTCTGTTAGCGCTTTGATGTTGTGCAGCGCGTGAGGCAACATGTCAACGTTTGACACCAGATTTTCCACCTTCGTGACCGTAGTCAGCAGCTTGTAAGCTGGAGAAACACCTCTCCCCTTCTTAATGAGCGAAGAGACACTGTAAACTTCTCTCGGATGAGGCTTTATTTTTAGAAGAAGTCCCACTATAAACTATATGCCTCGACACCATCCACCATCCACACTAGTAACAAACTCTGAGACAGTTGACAGTAACCCCAACCGTCTTACTCTTATTCAGTGTCAGTTGAGAATTTACAGTTGACAGTTGCATCAACATTCCAATGATGCACTGTTTAAATGTTGACACATATAACTGCCACTAGAGCTGTATATAACCTCCACAAGAGCTCCACCTAGTAGCCGCATCTATGTCATTTTCTCAAACCTGTTTCAACATGGTCCTGACAATCCCCTCCAAAATGACATGCGATGTGTCACATGTGTCCTTGCCTTTGTCCCATGTCTGATGTAGTCCTCATTGTGTGTACCTTCCCTGCTAGCTACTCATGTGTGACGTTCCACAGATGTCTGCTTTTTCCGTGCTTCCACACTCTGGCCCAGATCTTTCACAGCCTCTGTCCTCAGGCTCAGATCTTCCAACATACGCAGTACCTTGGGCTTTGAGCTTCCACTCACGGGGCCATGCCCAACTGTACTGACAATCTTTCATGTTTGTCTACCTGTAGGGCCTTTGTGAGGATGTCTGCTACATTGTCCTCCGAACTAATGTAGACCAGACTCAGAACACCATTCTGCACCAACTCCCTCACATTCTGGTACCGCACCCCTATGTACTTCGTCTTGTTCTTTAGATTTTTTGCCTCAGTCATGGCAATGCGAGACTGGGAGTCCTCATGTACAACAGTTGGGCCTGTACACTTCTCACCCAAGTCCTCCAGCAACTGCCTCACCCATTGCACTTCTCCTGCCATCTCAGAAAGTGCAGCGAACTCAGCTTCTGTGGTACTTAGTGCCACGCAGCTCTGCTTTCTGCTCCTCCAGACCACAGGACTGTCTGCAAACTTGACCAGCAAGCCAGTTACAGACTTTCTGTCATGCAGCTCTCAGACAAAAGAACTGTCCACAAAACAACCCAATTGTGCCTCAGATCCCTGCAGCACTAGCTTCCTCTCCTTACTCCCTTTCAGGTATCTCAACAGTCTCTTCACCGCTGTCCACTCTTCCACTTTTGACTGCTGATTTTCCTGCTCAAGACACCTACAGCAAAGGAAATGTCTGGCCTGGTGTTATTGGCAACAAAAAGCAAACTGCCTATCACAGATCTATATAAATCTGGACATTCAAAGTCTTTGTCTGACTCACCACTGGCATAGCCAGGAGTCATGGGGCTTTTTTCCACTTTGGCACTTTCCAAGCCACATTTCTTCACCAGCCTCTCAATTTTTTTGGTCTGGCTCAACAAGATTGGTTTGCCATAGGGCGGTATATAAATAAATATTATTATTATTATTAAGATCTTACCATCCTGTGTTCTCTCCACTTCAATCCCGAGGTAGGCCTTGAAGTTTCCCAGGTCCTTCAAAACAAACTTTCTTGCCAACTCCTCCTGCACAGGCTTAACTTCCTGCTCAGTCCGAGCAGCCACACACAGGTCATCTATGTAAATCATAAGTGTGACCCCTCCTTTTGTGTACACACAAGCATCTGCAATCCTGCGCTTGTATCCCAGTCTCACCAGCTCCTCGTGGATACAGAGGTTCCTACAGCATGCACTCTGCTTAAGCCCATAAAGAGTTTTTCTGAGCTTGTACACCTTGCCCTCCTTGGCATCATCAAACCCTGGTGCTTGCTCCATGTACACTTCATCATCCAGCTATGCGTTCAGGTAAGCCGTCTCAAATTCAAAGTGTCTAAATATCTGGCACTTCCTTGCAGCCAATGCCAACACTAATCTGACACTTTCTGGCTTCGCAGTTGGAGAGAACGTCTTGTCAAAACGCTGCTGAGAGAATCTTCTAGCCACCAACCTGGCCTTATACTTGTGGGTTCCATCTGGCATCTCCTTCCTCTTAAACACCCACTTGCAACCTACAATCTTTCTACCACTTCAAATACCTCCCTATTCACCAAGGATGACAACTCACACTCCATGGCCTCAAACTATCTTTCTTGCTCTTCCCTGGGATAGGTAAGAAGCTCCTGGTAGTTCTCTGGCTCATCAGCCACAACAGTACACACTTTGACATTCTGCACCACAAAACAATCAGGTGGCCTTCTGACTCTCTGAGTCCTCCTGGAGATTATTACCTCTGAGTGCCTCCTATCATCCTCACTGTCACTACTTGTCTGTACCTCTGCATCTGCGGATGGCACTTTCACTAATTTTCTAGTAGAGATGGGTGAGGTCTGTGTACCTGTGGGTTCCCTGGAGGTGCTAGGCTAGCTATCTGGATTAACCTCTGGTGTTCCTACCCCTCCAGTTCCAGTACTGACTCCTTGTTGTCCCATTCTCACAAACACCTCTTGGTTCGTGTGGATCTTCTCCCACTCAGAGTGTTTTTCAAAATTTGCACTTTTGGACAACAGCCATTTCCCAGGTAAAACCTGTAACTACTCCCCTGACAAACATCAATCTCCACCACTTGGGGTCACCTTTCTTTCTGAAATTTTGGAGAACCAATACATTGGCATACTGCCCAAACACCCTTAGGTACCTGAGGTTGGGTGGCCTCCCAAATAACATGAAGTAGGGTGTTTGTTTCACAGCAGAATTCCAAACCCGGTTAGTGATGTGGCAAGCAGCCAGGATTGCCTCCTCCCAAAGTCCTTCTGGGGTGCCTGGATCAAGCAGCATGCAATCCTTTATCAGTTTTAACACCCCAATCTTGCTTTCTGCCAAACCGTCTTCCTGCGGAGTGGCAGCATTAGTGCTGTTATGGCGGATGTCCTTCTGTTTCATCCAATTGTTCAAACTTTGGGACAAAAGCTTACCACCCCAACTGTCACCAGAGTACCAACCTTGTACTCAAATTCCCTTTCCACCATCTCCACCCAGTTCTTGAATGTGGCGGCAGCCTGATTCTTTTCCCTCAGTGTGTAAGCATAGGAGTATCTGGTGTGCCTATTGACAATGACCATCAGATATCTACTATTGCCCACAAATTTAGTGAAGGGACCGGCCAGATCAGCATGCACCATTTGGAAAGGCCTTTGGGTGGTGCATTTGTTTTTCTTGGCAACAGGAAAAGCCTTTAGCTTTAATCTTGC
The DNA here is from genome assembly GCF_019175285.1 of Sceloporus undulatus. Classification (NCBI taxonomy): domain Eukaryota; kingdom Metazoa; phylum Chordata; class Lepidosauria; order Squamata; family Phrynosomatidae; genus Sceloporus; species Sceloporus undulatus. The sequence goes on from NC_056523.1 coordinate 1,647,651, forward strand.
TGCACACAGAACAATCCAGATGATTCCTGCAGTCATTCAATTTCAGCCCAGGACAGATTGATGCACTTCTCTCAGTGCATTCCAAACCTCCTTGGCAGATTCCTTATCCCTTACATGGTCTAACTGACTGGGCTCCAGAGTGAGACATAATGTAGCTCTGGCTATTCTATCTTCTTCAGTATTTTTGACAGTTAAACTTTCTTCACTTATATCCCAGTGTCCTTCTCTTAATAGGACTGCCTTGGCATAGACGGCCCATTGGCTGTAATTGGAGTCATTTAACTTTGGAAACTTCATGAAATCCATGCCGGCCACAAAACAAACAAATGCTCCAGCTTGACAGCCTCCCACAGCTTTCACTATCTGCTGAATATAAGAAGATGGCTGGCAGCTCAGCTCCTTAACTCTTTGCCTTCCGGTCCTCAGACAGTTTGAGCTGCTCTTCTGGATAACTGTTCACAAAACAGCTACTCACTCAGATGCACAGGCAGATCCTGAGGCACACACTGGGCCCATAACCCTTGTTAGTGCTTTGATGTTGCGCAGTGCGTGAAGCAACACATCAACATTTGGCACCCATTTTTCACCTTTGTGACTGTAGTCAGCAGCTTGTAAGCTGGAGAAACACCTCTCCCTTTCTTAATGAGCAAAGAGACACTGTAAACTTCTCTCAGATGAGGCTTTATTTTTAGAAGTTCCACTGTAAACTATATACATCAACACCATCCACCATCCACACTAGTAACAAACTCTGAGACAGTTGACAGTAACACCAACCGTCTTACTCTTCCTCAGTGACAGTTGAGAATTGACAGTTGACAGTTGCATCAACATTCCAATGATGCACTGTTTAAATGCTGACACATATAACTCCCACTAGAGCTGTATATAACTTCCACCACACAGCTCCACCTAGTCAGCCACATCCATGTCATTTTCTCAGACCGTTTCAACATGGTCCTGACCACCTTCCTGCTCAGCAAGGGTCTACGGAGCATCAGCTGTTTCCCTTTGTGTGTTGTGGGCAGGTACACACAGCTCAGTAGGATCAGATAGAGCAGAACCCCACTGTTTCTGGTTGAAGCGTTAATGCATTGTTTTACTCCAGACCCATTGTGCAACCAGATGCTGAAAACCCTGTGTGGTTTCAACCATCCTTCCAATGCATATGCTGCTACAAATAGTTTAACTGTGCAGAGGACAAAGAGGTAATGGGGGCAAGGCGGGTATAATATCACTTTGTAAAAAACGTTTGTGTTGTCAGAGGCTTTGTTACCGAGGGGTGTCTTACTTTCCTAGTGAGTCTTTAAGCTAGCTACTTCTAACAGCAAACAATATGTGACTGGATTCCCCCTTGCCTTGGTCTTCTCCCACAGAGCTGAAATGATCCACCAACAAGGACTCAGACCACTTCTCCCTCTTCGCAGTGAACCAGAACCAGTATCAGGTAAGCTATCTACTACATGGTGTGGACAATTTACTTGACACCTGGCCAATTCTGTTCACTCCTGGCCAATTCAGTTGACACCTGGAACCATACAAGTCCTTTCTTTTATAGGATAGAAAAGTTAGGAAGAAGGCAGCATGGCTGGTTATTCAATCTGTGCCTCGAACCTTTGGATTTGTATACTTGTAAATAGATTCCCTACTTCTGTGTGTGACATTTCCTACCAGCTGTCTACCTCACTGTTTATGTTGACACTCCTCCCCAGCAATGTCCTCTTGTGTGTTCCCCTCCCAAGACTGTACCAGCCGTTCTGTCCAGGAAAACCTCTTGCTTCCTAAGATGCTGAGATGCAGATACCTGGTCCTTCAGCTGCTGGACCTTCTCTTCCAAAAAGGGCTACCAACTTTCACTCAGTGCAGGTTTACATTCCCCACATACTATAGGCAAGAAGACAATCTCCCACAGTCTTGCAGGTGACTACAGCAGGTCCCTCCATGTCCATACTGGAAGTCTTCTAAGGAGCACTGAAACAAGACTGTGGGTTCCCCTGTTAAACATAGCATAAAGAATCCCTCTTGGCTTGGCCTTTGTCCCCCAAGTTATGTTAGGAGCTCACTCAACTGGGCCTATGTTATCTAGAGAGCTCCTGGCTACTTGCTCCTTCTGGAGACAGGTCTCTGTTTCACTTCCTCTGAGCAAAAGTTCCCACAACCCCTCTAAGGAAAAAGTGAATAAAAAAAGTTAAAAATAAAGGCAGAACCCCTCAAAACACTGTTCCCAGGTCACCTTCTGTACTCTAAATCCTCCTTGAGTATGCCAGCAGCTATTAGAATCTGCTGAAAGATGTGCACAAAAGAGAATTAATTGCATTGTGGCTGCCCAAATTGGGACAGTTGGAGGGTATGGCCTAAAATTTCACAACCCTCCCCCCAAAGTGAAAAATAAACAATCAAAAAACACCAGCTGAATGTTGGCCAACATGGCAGTTGGAAGTGAACCAGCATCACCCTCCTGGCATGTCGAAATGCCCAAATTTTAAGCTGCCCACCCCCATCTGCAGTTTGCCTAATGTTTTCCTTAAGGCAGTCTCCTTTTACTGAAAGTGTAGAATGTCATGTTTCTCAGGTGCTGTGTTTGTCAGACTTGTTACAATGTTCATTGCTGTGTTGCAGAAGAATCAGTCTCTTCTCAGCTGCCTTTGGAGCCCTATCAGTAGTGTGAGACTGCTTTGTTCTAGTTGCCACAGCGGCAGCCATCTGGATGTCCAGTGTGAGCAAGACACTTTTCTTCTGTCTTTAGAGCCAATTGGACTTTTGAGGAGGTGGCCGTGTCTTTCTCCCAGGAGGAGTGGGCCCTGCTGGATCCAGAACAGAGAGCCCTGCACAGGCAGATCACAGCAGAGATCAGTGGGTATCCATGGGCCTCCTCTTGGTAAGTGCTCTCTCTTTATTATTATTATTTTATTATTATTCTATTTCAAACCGATTTCAGGGCGGGTATAAGAGTTTGAGACTGCCATTGTTGTGCCTTGGTCGATGACCTCCGTCTGTGCATCGAGGGAAGTGTGAACCTGTTGGTGCTCTTGGACATCTCAGGGCCTTTGATACTAGACCATGGTATCCTTGGAACGCCTGAGGGAGTTAGCTATGGAGTGCGTGGTTCTGATCCTACTCTCTGGGCAGATCCAGATGGTGATGCTGGGAGACAGTTGCGCTCGTAAAAGACAGTTGACATCTGGTGTCCCTCAGGGCCCATTCTGTCTCCCATGTTATTTACATTTAACAGCTGCTGGGAGAGATTATCTGGAACACGGGACGCTATCAGTACGCTGATGACACCCAAATCTATTTCTCCATGTCTCGTTCGTTGGCCTCGAATTCTAATGGCATCTCTTCTCTCAATGCATGTCTTCGGGCGGTAATGGACTGGATGAGGAAAAACAGATTGAAGCTGAATCCGAACAAGACGGAGGTACTCACGGTAGCGGCCCCGAAACCAAGAATTGGGTTGCAACCACCAGTCCTGGATGGGGTCACACTCTCCTCTAGTGACTGCGTTTGCAGTCTGGGGGTGCTCCTCAACTCATCGCTCCTGATGATAGATCAGGTTAACTTATGCGACGGTCAGGAGTGCCTGTTATCAGCTTCGGCTGATACGCCAGCTGCGCCCTTTTCTGGAAGTATGGGATCTCGAGACGGTTGTGCACGCACTGGTAACCTCACGCCTTGACTTCTGTAATGCACTCTACATGGGGCTACCCTTGTGCCTGGTTCGGAAACTACAGCTGGTTCAAAACATGGCAGCCAGGCTTGTGTCAGGAACATCCAGAAGGGACCATATCACCCCGGTTCTGAGGTCCCTCCACTGGCTGCCTATTGGTTTCTGGGCCCAGTACAAGGTGTTGGTTATTACCTTTAAAGCCCTAAATGGCTTGGGTCCAAGCTATCTCAGAGACCGCCTCTTCCCATACAATCCTCCCCGCGCTCTCCAGTCCTCTGGGAGAAACTTGTTGCAGCCTCAAAAACCGAGGTTTGCGGCGACCTCCCGGAGGGCTTTCTCTGTTGTCGCCCCTAGGCTCTGGAACGGCCTGCCGGATGAGATCCGTCAATTAACATCTTTGGACAGCTTCAAAAAGGCTGTCAAGACGGATCTCTTCAGGCAGGCCTTCCCAGACTGAAATATCCCGGCCTCAGGATCTCAGGATTTCCCCCTCCTCAGTAATGTCTCCAAAGCCCCCTTTTCCTTAGAACTGAAGTTGCAGTGGTTTATTGGTTGGTATTATGTTGTTTAAATCATTGTTATTTTAACTAGTTATTGTGGTTTTAAATTAGATATGTTGTTTAATAACTTTTTAAGGGGGGAGGGAAATATATTGTTTTTATGCTGTATGTTATTTTAATGTTGTAAACCGCCCGGATTGGTTTGCCACAGGGCGGTATATAAAAAAAAAATTATTATATTATTTATTATATAAGCCATGTTGGCCATATATAGGGATGCCATATCCCGGTGGCCACTGGGAAAATCCCACTTTTGGGGGCCCCTTGCGGTCCTGGCCTGGTTTGGCCCCCAGCCATGCATTGGTCCCGGTTTGAGGCCCACTCCTGCGGCCATTGCCACTGCCGCTAATGCAGCTGGTCGCGGCGCCAACCCACCTCCTCCTGTTTTTCCTGGAATGGTGGGACCATGGGCAGCGCCAATCCACCTCCTCCTCCAGTTCTGCCTTCCTCCTTCTCGGCGGCAGCAGCGCCACTGCTGCCACCACGCCTCCCACACCAGGGCCATGGCTTTCCTGCTCGCGCGCGAAGGGGGCTCTAAAGCAGGAGCTTGTCCCCTGCTTTGGCCAGCCAGCCAATGGGCAGCTGGCCAAAGGGGACGGGCTCCTCGGCACGCCCCGCTCAGACCTCAGCAGGGGCCAGTGGCAGCATGTGCGCCTGCCTCACTTCCCTCTGCACGCGCGCGCGCCAGCCTGAACAGGAGGCCAAGGAGGAGGAGGAGGAGGAAGGAGCCGGAGGAAGGGTGCCTTGAAGGGCAGAATTGGGGCAGAGGAGGAGGAGGAGGAAAGCTGAGTCAGTGGCCATTAGGTCTGCCTTGGTTTTTTGGGGTTTTTAAATTATTTTTAAAAAATATAAAATACTTATTTTTTTATTTTGTTAATTTTTGTTATTTCTTGTTTTTATTTTATTAATTTTTATTATTGCTTTTTATTTTCCCCACATTATTTTTATTATTAAATATATACACCCGTCTTGTTTTTTATTTATTGTTTCATTATTTTTATTATTAAATATATACACCCCTGTCTTGATTTTTTTATTTTTTTGTCTAGGAATAATGCCAAAATGTCCTCCATTTTGATCATGCCTTAGAAACATGCATTTAGATTAACATTTTTTAAAAATCATCAAATTTTTTCGCGTGTCCTCCATTTTTATAAAAAACATGTCCGACATTTGAAAATGTTGTCCTACATTTGTCCTACATTTGTCCCGGTTTGGCGGTCCTGGCTTATGGCAACCCTACCATATACCAAAATGCAGTATAATCCCAAATCCACAAAACAGGGATACCTTAATGGTGTCAACTGAAATGCACATTATACAAATGGTGAAGGGTCTGGAAACCATGTCCTATGAGGAACGTCTCAGGGAGCTGGGGATGTTTAGTCTGGAGAAGAGAAGGTTAAGGGGGGATATGACAGCCCTGTTTAAATATTTGAAGGGATGTCATATTGAGGAGGAAGCAAGCTTGTTTTCTGCTGCTCCAGAGACTAGGACCAGGAGCAATGGATGGAAGCTCCAGCAAATGGGATTCCACCTCAACATTAGGAGGAATTTCCTGAGAGTAAGGGCTGTTCAACAGTGGAACACACTCCCTGAATGGAGGATGGTGGAGTCTCCTTCTTTGGAAGTCTTCAAACAGAGACTGGTCGGCCATCTGTCACAGGGGATGATTGAGAGTTCCTGCATGGCAGAAGGAGTTGGACTGGATGGCCTTTCTTGGGGTCTCTTCCAATTCTATGATTCTATGTCTATCATAAACTAAATAAATGCACACCCCAAAATCCCTTGGAGTGTGACTTGGCTCCATCTGCTGGTAGTCAGTTCCACAGCTTAGCTGCCTTGAGTCACAATTTTTAGGATTTTGGGGTTGAAATTATGATGATGATGACGACGACCATCTGGATGAATAAGGCTTCCTTTTGAGGAAAGAAAAGGAGGACTTTTCTCCTCTGTCCACCAAAGAGCATTAGAGAGCAACAATCCCCTTCCTAGAGGGGCTGGAAATGCAGAAGAGGGAGAAGGAGATGGTGAGAGAGAGCATCTCCTTCTCCATTCAGTCCTCCAAGGGGGCAATAGAGCTCGGCTCAATTGCCTAGAGTGGACGGAAATAGGGGAGAGGGAGTGAGGAGGAGAGAGTCTCCATACCATAGAGGACAGCTCAGCTTCCTAGAGAGGCAGAAATGGGGCAGAGGAAGAAGAGGTCCTCCAAGGAGTCATAGAGTTTGCTTGAGCTTCCTAGAGTGGCCAAAAGTGGGGAAAACTGGAGGGAGTAGAAGAAAGGAGGGGGAATCCGGAGGACTAGAAGGTAAAAAGGGGGCAAGGTTGGGGGAGAGAAAGGAGACTGCGCCCCCAGGAGGAAAGGGAAAGGGGGGCGGAGGAGAAGAAGGATCGAGGGGGCAGAAAGGGGAAGACTGGGTCTGGTTTGTTCCAAGGGGAGGGGGGTCCTGGAAATGGGGGAGCAAAAGATCCTCCCCATCTGCAACCCCCCCCAAAGCCCACCTTGTCCTCCCCTAGAATGGCCATGCTATTGAAGGGTGCTCAGCCATGGCTCCTCTTCTTCATCCTGGAGAGAAGTGACCAGTGGGGTCCCACAGGGCTCTGTCCTGGGTCCAGGGCTATTCAACATCTTTATCAGTGACTTGGGTGAAGGAATACTGTATCAAATTTGCAGATGACACCAAATTAGAAGGAGTAGCTAATACTCCAGAGGACAGGATCAAGATTCAAAATGATCTGAATAGACTAGAAAACTGGGCCAAAGCTAACAAAATGAAATTCAACACAGAGACATGTAAGGTATTGCACTTAAGGCGGAAAATAAAATGCACAGATATAGGATGGGTGACACCTGGCTGAATGAAACTACGTGTGAAAGGGATCTAGGAGTCCAAGTAGATCACAAGTTGAACATGAGTGAACAGTGTGATGCGGCAGCTAAAAAGGCCAATGCTATTTTAGGCTGCATCAACAGAAGTATAGTGTCTAGATCAAGAGAAGTAATAGTGCCACTGTATTCTGCTTTGGTCAGGCCCCACCTAGAATATTGTGTCCATTTCTGGGCACCACAATTCAAAAAGGACATTGAGAAACTGGAGCGTGTCCAAAGGAGGGTAACAAAAATGTTGAAAGGTCTGGAAACCATGCCCTACGAGGAACGACTTGGGGAGCTGGGGATGTTTAGCCTGGAGAAAAGAAGGTTAAGAGGTGATATGATAGCCCTGTTCAAATATTCGAAGGGATGTCATATTGAGGAGGGAGCAAGCTTGTTTTCTGCTGCTCCAGAGACTAGGGAGTTTATCATATGGGAGGCAAAGCACCCAAATCCCATGGATATCCCACAAAAGGTGGATTGTTTTCAGACGACCAGGACATTACTATTTTCCTGGAGTTAACCCATGAATAAAGTGACCAAAATGCACCACTTTTTACTTTCAGGATTTTCCCCAAAATAAGAAGTGACCAAAAGCAGCCAAATCACTCACTTTAATTCACAGGTTAAGTCTGGGATAATGGTGTTGTCGCATGACGTTATCGAAAAACAATTCTGCTTCGATTGTTGGTCTCGATTTTGGAATGTTTGGTTTATGGGAAAACTCACTGATCAATCTAGAAGGTGGCATCTTCCTCTGCCTTTTGAAGAACAATGGTCCCACTTATATCTTACCACAATAACATTGGAGCAGAAGTGGGTCTTCCTTTGTAATATGATTCCCTTTTGATGACCAAACTGGTGCAAGAAGTTATCTCTGTGTTCTGAGTCCATCCCTGTTTTAATGTAATGTTGTCCTTCTATATCCCATGTGACCTTGAATCTTTGAAGTTGGTTTTTAAGGATTTGTATTTTTAGCTTGGTTTTGTTTGTATTTCTTATTGCTTTTTTTTTTTTTTGTAAGAAATAACATTCATTTAAAAAAAAACACAATCCTACTTTTGCGGGATATTCCCAGATTTAATCCCCGTTTATCCACAGGATTTATACACTTCCATCCTGTGTGATAAACTCCTAGGACACAGAACAGTGGACTGAAACTGTAGGAAAAGATATTCCACCTTAAAATTAGGAGGAACTTCCTGACAGCAAAAGCTGTTCAACAGTGGGACACACTCCTTCAATGGAGATTGTGGTGGAGTCTCCTTCTTTGAGTGGCTATCCTTAGGGATGATTTGATTGAGAGTTCCTGCATGCAGAAGAGGGTCGGATTGGATGGCCCTTGGCATCCCTTCCAACTCTATGGTTTTGATGCCATGTTTAGAGTTGGGTCCCTTCTCCAAAATATCTCACGTCTGTGCAAATACATTCCAAAATCTGAAAAATTCCGTAATCTAAACCACTTCTAATCCCAAGCGTTTCAGATACAGGCAACACGTCCTGTATAAAGAGTCCTATATCTTACCAGATTTCCAAAAGAAATTGGAATAGAGGACAGGGAGGACTGTACCACTCCCTCCAAGTCCAGCAGCTGTTTGAGATAAAAGTTGTTTGAACTATGGGAATGCTATTACCCACTCCATTGTAAATCATGAGAATGAAGTTGTATATGAACACTTATGTGTGTAGTGTAATGATTTTATAGTATTGTATTTTAGCTGTGGGTTGGTGTGTTTTTTTAAATTGTGTTTTGTATTTTAACACAATGTACCTGCCTTGAGGTGGGAAAGGAATTAATAATATTAATAATAAATATAATAAATATTTATTATTAAATAATAAATATTATAATATAATTATAACTATTATAAATTATTATAATTATAATTGTAACATTGTTTTTATTATTAGTACTGTATTATCATCATCTGAGTGGTCATTTGGCATGACAGATCCAGAAGCACCCCAAAGTTGCAAACACAGTCTTTCAGGGGAGTATAACCCCATCAGGACTGGTTGACACATCTTCAAACCTAGGTCAGGACCAGGGATTTAAGAAGTCCCTCTTTCCAAGTCAAATCCAACTTGGTGCAATTAACAACATAACTCTAACAATTCACCTGGCTTTTTCTCCCTTGCAGGTGCTGCAAAATCAGGATCCTCGATTCTTTGGGGTGGAGAGGAAAGAGCTGGGGTCTGAAAATATTTGTCCCCTTCTCAAGATGCAAGAGGTCAAGAGACCCAACAAAAAAGGTATGGTGTATTACTTTCTGGTTACACCTACTAATAATTTTAATAGGGTTATCTAATTTTCCGTGGTGCATCACCCTGTAGTAATAATGCAGTTTGACACCATTTTCGGTGGTGTCGCTCCATCCTGTGGAATCCTGGGATTTGTATTTTTACAAACTCTTTAGCCTTCTCTGCCCAAGAGGACTAGTGCCTCATCAAACTACAAATTCCAGGGTTCTGTAGATGACGCCATGGCAGGTACAGTGGTGTTAAACTGCCTTATTTCTACAGTATCAATGCTCATCTAGTGGTAACTGTAATGGTAGAATAATATACACTTGTTCCTCCATATTACCTGGGGTTAGGGGCACAAGACCCCCGTGAATATGGGAAAAAACACAAATAACAAAAACACATAGTCTCTGGAGAAGCAGAAAACAAGCTTGCTCCCTGCTCAACATGACATCCCTTCAAATACTTAAACAGGGCTATCATATCACCTCTTAACCGTCTCTTCTCCAGGCTAAACATCTCCAGCTCCCTAAGTCCATCTTTATAGGGCATGGTTTCCAGACCCTTCACCATTTTAGTTGCCTTACTTTGGACACGCTCCAGTTTTTCAACATCCTTTTTAAATTGTGGTGCCCAGAACTGGACACAATATTCTAGGTGAGGCTTGACCAAGGCAGAATAGAGTGGCACTATTACTTCCCTGGATCTAGACACTATACTTCTATTGATGCACCCTGAAATTGAATTGGCCTTTTTAGCTGCCGCATCGCACTGTTGACTCATGCTCAATTTGTGGTCTACTTGGACTCCCATAACCCTTTCACACGTACTCTCGTTCAGCCAAGTGTCCCCCATCCTTTGGTTATTCACAGATTTAATTTCTATGTTCTCCCTAGGAATCTCTAGGTCCTCCCATATGACTCTGCCAGAAGTTAACCATAGAGTCACACTGGAGGACTTAGAGAGTCCTAGAGAAAGCACTTCCTTTGGCATTTGTAGAAAAAGGGAATGGCAAACCTCCTCTGAACAAATCTTGCCAAGAAACCCCATGATATTGTTACTGACTTTGCCCAAGTTATTTTAAATCTTGATGACCTAGAGTCACTGTAAGTTGGAAATGTCTTGAAGGCACACAACAACAGCAACAACAGAGATAAAAAGGTAGCTGGGTTTCTTCTCTGATTTTATTTTATTCTGATTTTTTTCTTTCCCAACCAGGAAAAGGAAAATTTTGTAGAGCAACCTGTGGCAGGAGACAAGCCAGCAAATTGTGGAAACAGAAAATGTTGAAACCCAAAGGGATCTGAAAACACCAAAGGAAATCCATTCCAACAATAAGAAAAAAGAAATCCTTTGCATCCCATGAGGCTGATATAGGGACTTGGCAGCCAAAGGAAAAGAAGAATCTGTGGGATAATACTAAGAGGTAAATTGCTTTTAGACATATTCCCATGGAGGACAAACTGTACCAATGCATGGAATGTGGAAAGTGCTTCCATGATCAGGGCGCATGTGCCGAACACCAACAAACCCATGCAGGAGATAAACCATGTACATGGGTGGAATGTGGGAAGATAAATGGTGCAGCATGTGCTCCGCATCAAAAAATACAGATAGCGGAAAAACCCTACAAATGCATGGAATGTGGAAAGAGCTTCATCAGCACCAGTGCTCTTATTTTACATGAGAGAACCCACACGGGGGAGAGACCTTACGAATGCATAGAATGTGGGAAGGGTTTCACCATGAGCAGCGCTCTTACTTTACACGAGAGAACCCACACGGGGGAAAGGCCCTATAAATGTATGGAATGTGGAAGGTGCTTCAGCGAAGGCAGCAAGCTGACTATCCATGAGAGGATCCACACAGGGGAGAAGCCGTACAAATGCCTAGAATGTGGCAAGCGCTTTGCCGTAAGCAGTGCTCTAAGTTTGCATGAAAGAATCCACACCGGGGAGAAACCATATCAATGTACCGATTGTGGAAAGCGGTTCCGTGTAAGCAGTCACCTCACTTCCCATAAAAGAACCCACACAGGTGAGAAACCATATAAATGCTTGGTATGTGGCAAGATGTTCAGTGATAGCGGTGCATGTGCTAAACATCAAAGAATTCACACAGGGGAGAAGCCCTACAAATGCATGGAATGTGGGAAGACCTTCATTAGCAGCAATTCTCTTGCTTTACATGAACGAACCCACACGGGAGAGAAGCCATACAAGTGCGTGGAGTGCGGAAAGAGCTTCAACAGGAGCGGGACTCTCACGTCCCATCAAAGAAGGCACACAGGGGAGAAGCCCTATACCTGTGAAGACTGCGGAAGGAGCTTCAGTGATAGCGGGACCTGCGTCAGACATCGGAGAACCCACACGGGAGAGAAACCGTATAAATGCACCGAATGTGGAAAGAGCTTTAGTCAGTGTGGCGCATGTACTATCCATAAAAGAATTCACACCGGGGAGAAACCTTACAAATGCGTGGAATGTGGCAAGACTTTCAGTCGTCGTGGCGCATGTACAAAACATGAACGGATTCACACGGGTCACGGCGTATGGGAAAAGCATCTAGATTCTGTCAACGAAGATACATAACATAAAAAAACAACATAAAAGTGGACACAATGTAGAAAGTGCTTTGGTATTGATAGCAGTTGGACTGTGCACCAAAAGAAGCTACAATGGCATAAAACCGTATAAATGAACGGAATATTGAAATTGCTCCAGTAATAGTACAATATGAAGGCATTGGCAAACCTCTGAAGAAATCTTGCCACATATATCCTACAATAGGTTCACCTTAGGGTTGCCATAAATTAGAAATGAGTTGAAGGCACACAAAAACAACAGCAAACTCATATAGTGGGGCATAATCCAAAATATGGGATGTGGTACAGGTTGAGTCTTCCTTATTCAAAATGCTTGGGACCAGATATATTTTAAAAAATGTTTTTCCAGATTTTGAACTATTTTCATATAAATCTATAATGAACTCTCTTGGAGATGAGACCCAAGTCTAAACACGAAATTCATTTATGTTTCATGTATACTTTATACACATAGCTTGAAGGCAATTTTATACATTATATTTTTAATCATTTTGTGCATGAAACATTGTGTATTTTGAACTATCAGAAAACAATGCTGTCACTGTCTCAGCTGCCCATTAAATATGTTTTGGATTTCTGGATAAGAGGGACTCAATCAGTAATATCATCATGTATGAAATATTGATAAGAGCTTTCAAGAAACAGAAGCTGTTCATAAAAATGTTAGGATGACTCCCAGCAGGTTTCATTATGGGCTCTGAAGATTTGTTAAGAAAAGACAGATTTCAGTGGTAGAAAAATCTTTTTTAAAATGTATTTTACCTCTCAAATATTACCTGATATTTTTAGTAAGGATTGCATCTGTGACTGTATATTCTAAGTAAGGATTGCATCGATGACTCTATATTACGAGTGAACCTTATGAATGAACTTCAATGACGGGCATGGGACAATTGTAAGTAATGTCCATCCCTGAAATAGTCGCTCCACCGATGGTCCAAAAGCAACTAAATGGACTAATCTGGAATTTTGACCTTGCTCAGAGTGAGGAACAAAGACTGAACCAAAGTGTACGTGAACGTAAACATTTGAGATGTCACTTCCGCAATGATTGTGAGTTCCTGCATGGCAGAATGGGGCTGGACTGGATGGCCCTTGAGGTCTCCTCCCACTCTATGATTCTATGAAATATTGCATGGGTTTTGTTGCCTTGTAGACATGGCTAGGGTTAAACTTTCCATTGTAGCGGACTCTCATTAATGTCAAGAGGCGCATGGACATTTAGTGTGGCATGCCCCATTTTTGAGAAATCACAGGCCTAAAAATACTCAGGAAATTTCATTTGAGTATTGGTAATCCACAGCCAAAGTATGGACCGAATTGAGTTACCACAAGCACACAGTGCTCTTGTTACAACACCTCCGATGTTCAAAGTGCTTCCTGTGTTTTCGGATCTTCTTTCTGTTCCACCGTCTCACGTCTAGTAGAAACATGGGACAGGGCCTTTTTGGTGCTTGCCCCCAGGCTCTTAAACTGCACTCTAGCAGGATTTCAACTGAGTTCCTCCTTGTTATTCTCTCTGGATGAACGTTATTTCTTCCAACAAGCTATACCGAACTGACTTTATATGCAAAGAGTTGGACTCTTTTTGTTCCTCGGATGTATAACGGACTCGTTTTGCATTATTCCTAATACTGTCAGTTGTGTAGTTATATTTCAGTAATAACCTTATGTCTGTGTTTTAATCTGTGTCGGTTTTAAAGAAGGGAAAAAGTATATATACCTCAGTTAATGGTCAATGTCTTCCTGAGCATGGCTTCTTGATTAAAAAATTTCGTGCCGGAGGCAGAAAGAATGTGGATGAAAAGAGAGAGACGCTCCTCCAGCCCCAAAATAAGGACATAGATGGAGGACATAGTTCCCTCGGAGTCTAGTAGAGTCTCTTCTTTGGAGGCCTTTAAACATTAGTTAACATTTAATCCAAAATTGGCATTCACATATGAAATGAAACAAGCAGGTCAGGTAAGCCTTGCAGACCCATACCTTGGTTTAAATTGAATTATTTTAGCTTCTAGTTTTGAAAAATATGATTAAACGTTTGGCTATTCCCAGCCCTCTTACTGGAATGACAAGGGTTGTTGTCACAGTTCAATGGCAATTGTTTGTTCTTAGACCAACATCAAATGTCAGTTGCTTCTTTTTAATCACTTAATTTTATAGTGCAACAAATGCCATTCAGAAACAAATCCTCCAATAAACAGAATAGTAGCCGG
>NC_056523.1:1661821-1682615 GCF_019175285.1 Sceloporus undulatus
TAGCCTATAAAAGAGGAGTCTAGGGCTGCATCTGCATTGCAGAAGTACAGTGGTACCCCGGGATACGAAATACCCACGTTACGAAATTTCCGGGATACGAAAAAATCCCATAGGAAATAACTGTTCCGGGTTACGAAGGTTATTTCGGGTTACGAAGAAAATTTTGGTGCTTTTCGGCGCTTTTTCGCACGAAATCGCGGCTTTTCCCCATTAGCGTCTATGGCATTTCGGCTTGCGAATGCTTTTCGGGTTACGAAAGCGGCGGCGGAACGAATTAATTTCGTAACCCGAGGCACCACTGTAACCTAATTTGACCTCGCTTTAACAGTTATGACTCAATGCTATGAAATTGTGGGAATTGTAGTTTGTTGTGGCACCAGAGTTCTCAGACCGAAAAGGATAAATATCTCTCAAAACCACAGTTCCCAGGACTCCACAGCATTGAGCCATGGCAATTAAAGCAGTGTCAAACCAGATTATTTCTGCAGTGCAGACACAGCCCTAGAATCCTATATTTATAGGCTACCAAATTGTCAATGTAATTCCCACAGAGTTTTATTGAAATATGTAAATTGCATCAAAGCCATTGTGAATGTTAGAAAGCATTAAATCTCGGTTGATCAAGCTTTCTAATACACAAAACAGCATTTCACAATATTAATACAGTTGGCCCTCCACATTTCCAGCTTTGACTTTTGAAGATCTGATTATTTGTGGTTTTGATCCATATGTTCTCTCTAGGAATCTCCAGGTCTTCCGGTGCAACTCTGCCAGACATTGACCATAGACTTGTGCTGAGGAACCTAGAAGTTCCTAGATAAGCCCCTTCTCTAGGTATTTGTAGGCCCTCCAGCATGATTCTGTGGCCAACCTCTGGCAGATGTTGACCATAGAGTTGCACTGGAGGACCTGGAGATTTTATCCCCCAAACCCTGACCATATGTGAAGAAATGCATTTTGAACATTCGAGAGACTACTTGAAAGCTTCTTACAAAATGCATCCAGGGATGACTTTTCCCCTCCTTATTTCAGCAGCTTCAGCTCTTTCCCAGCTCAAGCTTTGTTGCGTTGTTTACTGCAGACTTGCTGCTGCAGTATAATAGCATTGCTGATGCTGCTAAAAATTGCAGCTAGGCAGAGGAGGAGGAGGAGGAGGAAGAAAATTTGAAAGGGGGATTTTAAAATCTTTGTTTAAAAAAATGGAGCCTCGTTGTCAAAGGCTTTGTTAACTGAAGCGCCACAGTTCAAGAAAGACGTTGAGAATCTGGAGCGTGTCCAGAGGAGGGTGGCCAAAATGGTGGTAGGCCTGGAAAGCACCAGGCTCTTTGAGGAGCGGCTGAGGGAGCTGGGTGCGTTTAACCCGGGGGGGGAAGGAGGGTAAGGGGTGGCATGAGAGCCCTGCTTACGTATTTGGAGGGATGCCACATTGAGGAGGGAGCAAGGCAGGGGCCTCACTGGGCCTTTGGTGACTGCGCCTCAGACATCTGCATTTTGAAAGGAGAGGCTCCTGGTTTTCAATTTTTTAATGTTTATAATAATAATGATAATAATAATAACAATAATAATATTTGCATGTGCAGTGGGCCCTTGGTATTGGCTAGGGCTTGGTTCCAGGCCTTCCTGTGGATACCAAAATCTCTGGAGGCTCGAGTCACATATATATACATACATACACACACACACATACATATACATACAACAGTGTACAGTGGTGCCTCGGGATACGAAATGATCGGGTTACGAAATTTCCGGGATATGAAAAAGTTGGATTGGCAAAAACTGTTTCGGGTTACGAAATATTTTTCGGGTTACGAAATTCATTTCGGCGCGAAATTCAAATGCTGCAAAGTGCAGCTATAGGCTTTCCAGTGCTAACGGAAAAGTGTTTCGGGTTACGAAATTTTCGGGTTACGAAAGGAATGGCGGAACGAATTAATTTCGTAACCCGAAATGGAGATGGGAGCCAAATCTATGCACAAATTTCATTTATGTTTCATATCCACATTATGCACCTGGCCTGGAGATAATTTTATACACAATATTTTAAATAATGGTGAGGATCATGGTGTAATAATGATAATAATAATACTACACAATAATGCATAAAGTGTATGTACATTGAGCCATTGGAAAGAAAAAGGTGTCACTCCCATGTGGGCAGTTTTGGATTGGGGACCCAGTTTCTAAACATGACATTAGTTTACACACCTAGCCTGAAGGTCATTTTATACACAAGCTTTAATAATAATGATGATGATGATAATAATAATAATAATAATAATAATAATGTAATATTAAATAAATAACAACCAAGTTTGTGCCCATTGGACCCTAGTCCCAAACCAAAGGCTCAGCCCCCCAAGTGGACCACTTTGGAGCATGTTGGATTAATCTCCAAGGCAAAGCTGTGGTGCTCCTGCTGCTTTGGACTCCATCTCCCAGAACACCTGAGCGTCGGCCAAAGTGGCTGAGGCTTCTGGGAGTTGTAGTCCAAGAACCCTTGGAGGGCCAAGCGTTGGGAGCCACTGCCAGGAAGCCTAGTTCTAACTTCTTCCAGCCCCTCAGGTCCTCCAAGGGAGAGAGTTCTCTTTCCTAGAGAGGCAATTTTCGAGGGGTGAAATGGGGAAGGGGGGCCACTTGGGGTTTCGGTGGGGGGGGGGGGGGGGCCGGGGTGGGAGAGGGAGGGGCCTGGCGGGGGGGGGGAATGGGGTCTCTCTTCCATTTGGGGCTCAGAGGGGGACCTAAGCATCCTTGATAGGAGGAGGGTCCTTTATGGGGGGGGGGCAGGTGGCCTTTCATATAAAGGGTGTCCTTTATAGGGTTACCAGGTTTCCTTTATTAAGAGGTGTGTCCTTTATGGGGGGGGCAGGTGTCCCTTAATAGAAGTCCTTTATAGGGTTCCCAAGTGCCCCTTTTTAAGAGGAGTGTCCTTCATAGGGTTTCTCAGGTGTCCCTTTTTGCAACTTGACTGAGCCAGATGACCCCAAATGCCATATTTCAGGAACATGGGAGTGGCGAGAGCAAGAGATACCCACTTACTAAATCTAACCACATCTGACACGTAAGTTACTCTGCATAGCTGTGATTCTGCCAGTCGGGAGGTTTTTAAATGATTAACTCGTGTTGATGTGCTTTCAAATATGAATAATGATGAACGTGTAAATGTTTGAATATACAGTATGTTTATCTGTTAGTTTTCGTTGGTGTGGAAAGTGTATAGTTGTATGGACATGTTACGTTACCTAGAAATAATGAATAAACATATAACTAAACAAAGAGCAACAGCAACTAAGCCCTGAAGGCTCTCATAAAGGACAAAACCAGCCTACCTATGTTTGTATGACCTTCAGTTTTGCAGCTGAGCCACATTCGTTTAAAACAATTGAACCCTGAACATAAATTTATTGATTTATATTTATTTATTATGATTATTCATATCCTGCTTTCTTTTGCCCCGCCATCATCGCCACAACCCCCGAAAAATTGGGACTCAAAGCAAAGGCACACGGTTTTAATAAATAAAATTGAAATTGAAACACAAATTAAAATACAAAAATAAAATACAGAAATGAGCCTTAAAATAGAATTAAGCTTCTATCGTACTAAAACACCTCACTCCTTAAAATAATAAAATGCAGTTTAAAAGATAAAAGCACTTAAAAACAGTACATATTAAAACAATTAAAATTGCTAAAACCAATTAAAACAATAAAAATAAAGCCACATACAGACCCTTAAAAAATTTCAAAGCCAGCTGTTGAAATAGAAAACCCATTCTTCTTTTTTAATGCACTGTGTTGCATGTAATACTGTACTGACAATTATAAATACAGATATTATAATCACAGATACAGTTACGAATACCTGCACTGCGCTGCATTAAACACGTACAACGCTGCCGCCATGAAAAATTTATGCGCAATACATGGTTGAGTCTCCTTTATCCGAAATGCTTGGGACCAGAAATATTTTGGATTTCTCCAGATTTTGGAATACTTGCAAGTGCACAATTGTGTATCTTGGAGATAGATGTACATGATGATCTATCTTGGACCCAAGTCTAAACATGAAATTCATTTATGTCTCCTCTGTGCCTTATCAATATAGCCTGAATTTTTATACTAAATAGTTTTTACAATATTGTGCATGAAACAAAGTTTGTGTATTTAAACTATCTGAAAACATTTTAATTATATATGTTTTTTATAATTATAAAAGAATTAAATGATCTGAAAACAAAGGTGGCACCTTCTTGACCAGCCCTGTGGACCGTTTGGATTTTGGGGTATTTCAGATTTCGGCATTCTGGAGAAAGGAGACTCAACCTATACTCAGACTGAACTATGCTTTTGTGACTATGCGCTATGTGGGTTTTTTTTTGGGGGGGTGAACTCATTGCCATATTTGCATTCAGTCTGAGTGCTGTACAGAAGTTGTTTGTGGTGACGTTGTGTAGTCATATTACAATACGATACAGGTAGGTTCACCTTTGAGTTGCCATATGTTAGCAATGACTTGAAGGCCCAGAACAACCCTGAAAAGGGTAAGGAAGGGAGTCTTCTCATAGGCTTTCAAAACACTTTAATCCACTCATGTCAATAAATTCGTTCCAAAGCAATAAAATAAATTACATGGGAATGTCACGACTGAATTTATAAAAACGTTGAATTTGTGCAAGAACTGTGTGCGAGGTTGTTGTTGCTGTTATTATTATTACTATTATTATAAACTTTATAAAGCTCTGTAAGTTTACACAACACTGTACATAAAATAGAATAAAATAAAGTAGAATGGACCTGCCACTGGCGTCCAGTCAAGAAAATAGAATATAATACAAAATTCAAACACAACGTCATTCAACAAAAATATACAAACAACAGATTAAAATAAACATCAAATAACAATCAAGTTATACTATATTATTATCATCCTTACTTATTTCCTGTTTGCCCCCAACAATTGGGACCCAAAGCTGCTTCCAAACTAAAAAGCAATACTTTAAAAAGGCATTAAAATAGAGGTGACATTTTTGTTGTGTTTTTTAAAAATCTCACACCCAAAGAATACATTTAAAACAATTAAAATGTTTTAAAAATGTTTTTTATTGCAGGCCTGCATTGTCAGAACAGTATTGCCTTGAGTAAAAGATATCATGTTCTGCACTTACCTTTTTTATTTCCCAGAAGATCTTTCCCTGTCTATCCCTCTGGG
This sequence comes from Sceloporus undulatus, assembly GCF_019175285.1. Lineage (NCBI taxonomy): Eukaryota > Metazoa > Chordata > Lepidosauria > Squamata > Phrynosomatidae > Sceloporus > Sceloporus undulatus. The sequence goes on from NC_056523.1 coordinate 1,667,033, forward strand.
AGGATGTTTACTCCTAAGAGTCAGGGATAGAACTGCATCTACATTGCAGATATAATCCAGTTTGACGCCACTTTAACTGCCATGGCTTAATGCCATGGAATTCTGGGATGAGAGCTCAGGTGCCACAATAAGCTACTATTCCCAGCATTAAGCCATGGCAGTTAAAGTGGTGTCAAACTGGATTATTTCTCCAGTGTGGATGCAGCCCCAGAGGACTTTTTCTTCAGTCACCCCGAAATTGTGGGACGACTTGCTGCAAGAGATCTGGCAGATGAATATGCTGCCTGGATTCAAAAGAGCCTTAAAGATCAGTTTCTTCTGGCAGTACTATTGAAATGAATTTTTAAATATAGATTGATTGTTTTTATTTGTATTTGTCTTTTTTGTTATTTTAAATTAACATTCTATCATTTTTATGTCATTTTATCTCAAGCTGATGTCATTTTTAAATGATGCTGCATGTTATTAACTAACATTCTAAGGTCTATATTATATGTTGTGTTCCCCACCTCAATCCATGGGGAGAAGGGGGTAAGAGAGAGAGATAGGTTCTCCGAAATGCTCGGGACGAGAAATGTATTGGATTTTTGATTTTTAAACATTTTTATTTATTCATTTATTTATTGGATTTTGGAATGCTTACATATACCTATTTAGATAACTTAGAAATGAGTCTTGACTAAAGAAGAAATTCATTTCGTAGAGAGATCTTGTAGCACCTTTGAGGCTAACTGAAGGATAGAAATTGACAGCATGAGCTTTCGTAGATTTCAGTCTACTTCCTCAGATACATTTATGTTTCATAAGAAATTCATTTATGTTTCAGAAACCCCTTTTCACAAAGCCTGAAGCTCATTTTATACACAGTGTTTTTAATAATTTAGTGCATGACACAAACTACACCAAACCATCAGAAAGCAAAGGAGTCGCTATCTCAGCCACCTGTATGTGGAATTAAGGATAAGAGACTCAACCTGTATTGTCAAGACTGTTACTATAAGTGTGACTAAAGTCAGTAAGACAGGTAATTTATTTCCCAAGACTGTAAAAACTTTTGAGCCCTCCTAGTCATAAGATTTTGTTTCAGGTAAAGCAAACTTATACAGTTGGCCTTCCACGTTTGTAGCTTGGACTTTTGCGGATTTGATTATTTGTGGTTTTGATTAAAATGTTCTCTCTAGGAATCTCTAGCTCCTCTGGCAAAACACTGCCAGACGTTGACCATAGAGTTAGAAGTTCCTAGAGAAAACACTTCTCTAGGCATTTGTAGGTCCTCCAGCATGATTCTATGACCAGCGTCTGGGAGATGTTGACCATAGGGTTACACCAGAGGTATTCTCTTAGGTAAAAAGAACAGTGCTTTTTTAATATGTGATTTTCCCACATTCACAGGGGTCCTTCACCCCTAACCCCAATGAATGTGAAGGGACCACTGTAGTATTATAGAATTATTGCATTATAGAATCATAGAGCTGGAAGAGTAATGTCACAGCCTAGGGCTTCACATTTGGCATGAAATACACACCGGCAAACACAAATTTTTGACTTCCATGGCTGGTTATGGTTCTTTGGGCGCAAGAAATGTCCAAGTGCAATTTTTGTTTCACTTTATATTCTTATCATTCATTCCTTTCCACAGATTCACTGATGTCCGCACCAGAAATTCAACTAGTGTATCCTCAGCAGCTTATTCAGCACATCAAGAGCACAGCAAGATTGCTTAGTTGGGGCGTTGTATCAGAAGAATGTTGTGCTTTCCTCAAACAATTTGTGTTGCAATGTTGGCATCACACCAGGTAAGGTCTTACTGGTTGAGTCTTCCTTAATCCAGAATCCCTTAATCCCAGAATCCAAAATTCTCCAAGAACCAAAATTTTTCTTCATGGGTGCCTGAGACAGTGACACTTTTGCTTTCTGATAGTCAGTGTACACAAATGTTATTTCACGCATAAATTATTAAAAATATTGTGTATACAATTACCTTTAGGCTATGTATAAGGTGTATAGAAGCCAGTATGGGGTAGTGGTTTGAGTGTTGGACTATGACTCTGGGGTCAAGGGTTTGAACCCTGGCTCAGCCATGTAAACTCACTGGGTAACCTTGGACAAGTCATACTCTCTCAGCCTCAGACAACGATTCTCCAGAGTCATAGTCCAACACTCAAACCACTACGTAACGAGACTCAAGTCTGAACATGAAATTCATTGAGATGAGACTCAAGTCTGAATATGAAATTCATTGATGTTTCATATACTCTTTATATCGATAGTCTCAAGTTAATTTTATACACAATAATTTTAGTAATTTTGTGCATAAAAGAAACTATTAGTATTGGGAATCTACTGTCCAGAGAGAAAGAGGTCTATTCTGCTGGCAATTAGAACATGGGTTTGGAGAGGGATGTTCGGTCAGGAGAGACAGGCCTGAAAAACTAGGCTGCGGCTGAATCTTCAGCTGCCCCAGCGTGGCTTCCATGCAGTTTGAGGGTGTATATCATCTAAATTCAACGTCCCAAACGTGTTCCAACGGCAGACCTTTTGGCCCGTCTGTTTGAGGTCTTAGTTAAGTATATTACGTATATACAGTCAACTATTGGTTGACTGGCTGAACCCAAAGGGTGCTCAGCAATGGCTCCTCTTCTTCATCCTGGAGAGAAGTGACCAGTGGGGTCCCACAGGGTTCTGTCCTGGGCCCAGGGCTATTCAACATCTTTGTTAATGACTTGGATGAAGGAATAGAGGGCATGTTTATCAAATCTGCAGATGACACCAAATTAGGAAGAGTAGCTAATACCCTAGAGGATAGGATCAAAATTAAAAATGACCTTAATAGATTAGAAAGCTGGGCCCAAACTAACAAAATGAATTTCAACAGGGAGAAATCTAAGATACTGCATTTAGGTAGAAAAATGAAATGCATAGATATAGGATGGGGGACACCTGGCTGAATGAGACCTCTACGTGTGAAAGGGATCTAGGAATCCAAGTAGACCATAACTTGAACATGAGTCAACAGTGTGATGTATCAGCTAAAAAGGCCAATGCAATTTTAGGCTGCATCAATAAAAGTATTGTATCTAGATCAAGGGAAGTAATAGTGCCACTGTACTCTGCTTTGGTTGGGCCTCGCCTGGAATATTGTGTTCAGTTCTGGGCATCACAATTCAAAAAGGATGTTGACAAATTGGAGCATGTCCAAAGTCGGGCAACCAAAATGGTGAAGGGTCTGGAAACCATGCCCTAAGAGGAAATACTCAGGGAGCTGGGGATGTTTAGCCTGGAGAAGAGAAGGTTAAGAGGTGATATGATAGCCCTGTTTAAATACTTGAAGGGATGCTATACTGAGCAGGGAGCTGACTTGTTTTCTCTTGCTCCAGAGACTAGGACCCAGAGCAATGGATGCAAGCTACAGGAAAAGAGATTCCACCTCAACATTAGGAGGAACGTTCAACAGTGGAACACACTCCAGAGTGAAGGAGTCTCCTTCTTTGGAGGTCTTTAAGCAGAGGCTGGATTGCCATCTGTCAGGGATGCTTTGATTGTGATTTTCTGCGTGGCACAATGGGGTTGGGCTGGATGGCCCTTGTGCTCTCTTCCAACTCTATGATTCTATGAATCTATGGGCGTTCTGTTCCTCATCCTGCAATGATGGCAAAAACCACAGGACCTCAAATCCTGTTGTGCTCAATGGCAGTGTAATGTGTGCACAACCTCATTGGTGCAGCCATATTCTGGCGCTGCCAGTGAGGAGAATGCAGAAGGGTCATTTGTGGATGTTCCAATATATGGATGGCAACCCTACACATAGAAAGAACAGATAGGAACAGATTTTTTACACATACAACATTTAAATGCATAACTGTTATAACTTAAAATTGTCTATTTTTTTAATGTTATATTTTATATTTACATTTTAATGCTTTTATATTTTTAAATTAAATAATTTTAAATTTGCTGTTTGCTACTTTGAGTCCCTATATTAGGAGAAAGGAGGGATATAAGTAAATAAAATTAATAACTTAGTTTTCTGTGGGTTTTTTTGGGCTGTGTGGCCATGTTCCAGAAAGGTTTCTTACTGATGTTTCACCAGCATCCTAGAGCAGAATGGGGTTGGACTAGATGGCCTTTGGGGACTTTTTCAACTCTAGGATTGTATGTTTCTGATAATAATAAGGCTGACTGTAATAATAATAGACATGTCATCTGTGCCTAATGGAACTAGGGACAAATAACAGAACACCTGATATTCTAGACAGACATGTACAAAAAGTAACACAGGTTTGAACACAGGATGTGAAGAGAACAGAGGAGAGCCTTAACAATGATCTCTAATCTTCTTTTTCTTTCTTGATCAGGTGTGATGCGAGACAAACAAGCAAATTGTGAAAACAGAAAATCTTGGAAGCCAAAGGGAACTAAAAAGCCAGAAGGAAATCCATTCAAAAAATAAAGGAAATAAATTCTTTGTATCCCAAGAGGCTGACATTTGTGAATTTTGTACCTGGCAGTCGAGCCACAAAAGAAGAAGAAGATCGAAGTGTCCCATCAGTAGGAAAATATTTAGAGGTACCTTGCTCTGAAACCTATGCAACATAATCCCATGGAGGACAAACTGTACCAGTGCACAAAATGTGGAATGTGCTTCATTGATGATGAAGCGTGCATTGAACATCAAAGAGCCCACCCTGGGGAGAAACCATGTGGCTGGATGGAAAGTGGTGGGGCATGCTCCCCACATCCAAGAAAGCGCATCGTGGAAAAGCCCTATAAATGCATGGAATGTGAAAAGAGCTTCATCAGCACCAGCGCTCTTATTTTACATGAGAGAACCCACACAGGGGAAAAACCCTACAAATGTGAGGACTGTGGAAAGTGTTTCAGCGAAGGCAGCAAATTGACAATCCATGGAAGGATCCACACAGGGGAGAAGCCATACAAATGCGTAGAATGTGGAAAGCGCTTCACTGTGAGTAGCGCTCTGAGTCTCCATGAAAGAATCCACACGGGGGAGAAACCGTATCAGTGTACCGATTGTGGAAAGAAGTTTCGTGTCAGCAGTGACCTCACGTCCCATAAAAGAACCCATACAGGTGAGAAACCATACAAATGCGTTATATGTGGGAAAAGGTTCAGCGATAGCGGCGCATGCGCTAAACATCAAAGAATCCACACTGGAGAAAAGCCCTATAAATGCATGGAATGTGGGAAGAGCTTCATTTGCAGCAGTTCTCTCGCTTTACATGAAAGAACACACACAGGGGAGAAGCCGTACAAGTGCGTGGAGTGTGGAAAGAGCTTCAACCGGAGCGGGACTCTCACGTCCCATCAAAGAAGGCACACAGGGGAGAAGCCCTATACCTGCGAAGACTGCGGAAGGAGCTTCAGCGATAGCGGGACTTGCGTCAGACATCGGAGAACCCACACGGGAGAGAAACCGTATAAATGCACTGAATGTGGAAAGAGCTTCAGTCAGTGCGGCGCATGTACTATCCATAAAAGAATTCACACCGGGGAGAAACCTTACAAATGTGTGGAATGTGGCAAGACCTTCAACAGCCGTGGGGCATGCATGAAACATCAGCGAACGCACACAGGGCTCAGCATGTAGGGAAAGACTATATGCAGGACTGTAATTCCCTGTATAAACCTTCCAGAACCCTAAGATCTTCAGGGGAAGGCTTTCTCTCGGTCCAGCCATCATGTCATGCTCACTTGGTGAGGGCATGAGAAAGAGAGCCTTCTCAATGCTTGCTCTCAGCCTTTGGAACTCCCTTCCACAGCAAGCTAGCCTGGTCCCTTCCTTGCTTTCTTTTCTCCAACAGACAAAAAACCTTTTCTTTCCAAGCAGGCTTTTAATACATAATTACACCCAGGGAAGTTTCTTATTGGGGTGTTTGCTTTGCTATGTCTTTAATGGTTTTATATTTTTAATTTAGTATATCTTAGGCATTTTGCATTTTTGGCTTATTACACTAATGTGGTGTTTTCATTGTGGTTTAATATTGTACTGTGTTGTTGCTGTTGTTGTTTTTAAGCACCTGTTGTGAGACGCCTTGGGTTTGGTTTGGGAGAAAGGCAGCATATAAATAAAATAAATTTCAATCCTGAGTTTTAGGTATCGAAAAATACAAATTTTTCTAATCAGCTGAGTCCTATTTCCCCTGGCTAGCATGCGCCATGTGTTCCCTGGAGGAGTCTTTGAGTGAGGATGAAACTGAGATGTTGGGGATCCAGGAAGGAAGGAATCCCCAAGAGTATCATAGAATCCTGGCGTTGGAAGGGACCCCAAGGGACATCCAGTCCAACCCCATTCTGCCATGCAGGAATTCACAGTCCAAGCTGTCCTGACAGATAGCCATGCAAGCTCTATTCAAAAATTTCCAAAGAGGGAGACTCCACCACTCTCCCGGAGAGCATCTGCCACTGTCAAAAAGTCCTTCGCGCCAGGAAGTTCTTCCTAACAGTGAGTAAACATGTTCAAGGAACAGCTTGTCTGATTTCTGGTCTCTCTGTCCTCCTTTGCTCTTGACTGTGAAATCAGGAGATCTGTCCTTCTTTTTGGATGTTGGGCTTTCAGTTGCAAATCCATCTCAGATTGGAGGAATGAACAAAGGTTTGAAGACAATCGAGGCACAGACAACAATTCATCTGGACGTGAAACGGTTTCTCTCCTTGCTCATTGATCTGGGGAGGATTTTCCGTAAATCTCTTTCTGTGTGAAATGGTTGCTGGAACCAATGCTTGTGTTCTTTGTTTCTATAATCAATAAAGGGATCCATATTTTACAGAATTGACTGAGCATTTTTTAAATTCTCTGTGGAGGCTGGTTCATTCCCTCAGCCCCTTTTTTGGAGTCAGGGATTGTCATCTATCCAAAGTATCATCTCATGGCCCTAAGGTGGAAAACAAGGAGACAGAATCAGGATCCTAGAGCTGGAAGGGATCTCCAAGGGTCATCCAGTCCAACCCCCTTTGGCCATGCAAGATCCAAGGCCTCTTGACAGAAGGCCATCCACTCTCTCTTTAAAATCCTTCAAAGAAGGAGGCTCCATCACCCTTCAAGACAGCAGCCTCCTCCACTGTTGAACAGCTCTTACCCTCAGGAAGCTCTTCATAATCTTTAAATGGATTTTTTTCCTTGTAGTTCAAACCCATTGCTGTGTAACCCAGTCTCTGGAACAGTAAAAAACAAGCTGGTTCCATCCTCAATAGGCCATCCTTTCAAATATTTCAATTTCTCTTCCCGAAGCTGAACATACCTAGCTACCTAAGCCATATCCTCATAGGGCTTGGTAGCTTCCAGACTCTTCAACATTTTGCTCACCCACCTTTGGACACACGACTCCAGCTTGTCCACATCCTTTTTGAATTGTGGTGCCCAGAACTGAACGCAATATGCCAGGTGAGGTCTGACCAAAGCAAAATAGAGTGGTGCTATTACTGCTCTCAGTCTAGATGCTAGACTCCTATTGATGCAGCCTAGGACTGCACTGGCTTTGTTAGCTGCTGCATCACACTGTTGGTTTATATTCAGCTTGTAGTCCACCAAGACTCCCAGATCCCTTACAGGGGTCCTGGTGACATTCAACCATTCCTTTCTGCCCCCCCCCCCATCCCACCCTTAATTTAGCACTTCCTGTGGGACTTCAGTGGATAATGGAGTGAGGGAGTGTGGGAAGGGTCTCCTTTGCCCTTAGGGAGTATGCAGACATAGAGGAGGCTGGGGCTGAGTGGAGGGGGCCATGGAGGAGGAATGGGAAGGGAGAGCTGGTTTCTGGTCTCTGCTTCTGCCCTTCATCTCTCTCTCTTCCTCCCACTAGAATCATAGAATTGGAAGAGACCACAAGGGCCATCCAGTCCAACCCCCTTCTGCCATGCAGGAAATCACAATCAAAGCATCCCTGACCTCTAAGGAGGGAGACTCCACCATCCTCCATTGAAGGACTGTGTTCCACTGTCAAACAGCCCTTACTATCAGGAAGTTCCTCCTAATGCTGAGGTGGATTCTCTTTTCCTGGAGCTTGCGTCCATTGCTCTAGGTCCTAGACTCTGGAGCAGCAGAAAACAAGCTTGTTCCCTCCTCAATATGACATCCCTTCAAATATTTAAAGAGGGCTATCATCACCTCATAACCTTCTCTTCTCCAGGCTAAACATCCCCAGCTCCCTGAGTCGTTCCTCAGGGCATGGTTGCCAGACCTTTCACCATTCTGGTCACCCTCCTTTGGGCACGCTCCACCTCATGTATATGTATATATGTACATGTGAACCAGTGTGGTGTAGTGTTTGAGTGTTGGACTAGGACTCTGGAGACCAGGGTTCAATTCCTCCTCATCCATAAAACCCACTAGGTGACCAAGTCACAGGGGAAAGGCCAAAGCAAACCCTCTGTGAACAAACCTTGCTAAGAAAACTCTGCGATAGGTTTGCCTTAGGGCGCCATAAGCCAGAATCAACTTGAAGGTGGATGACAACAACAAAAACAAATATGTATACAAAATCTATTGTGGGGATTTTGTGCTTGTTGTTTGTTTGTGGCGCCTGGTTGAGCAGCTGCGCCATTTCCTTGACAAATCCAGCGACTGGAAATGGTGTAATTTAAAGGTATGCTTTTAATTTTGCTCACTGTTGTACATCATGACTACTACCCTTGCATTCAGTGATGTATGGGAAATACGGTCTAGGACTAACAAGACTACAGGCAAGAAAGTGGCTCCGAGTGTTGCCCAGGGCTCTGGAGGCCAGGGTTCGAATCCTGCCTCGGCTGCGTCAATGTCCAGTGGGCAACCTTGGCTGAGTCGCACTCTCTCCGTGTCTTAAAAATGACTTAAAGTCAAGCAGCCAAAGGGCAAAAAAACACAGCAAGGGACACACTCAGAAGGCCATTTCTTAAACAGAAGTTGGCAACTAGGCATTTAAGGCAAAGAGTTGGCTGTGCTTCTGGCTGGGCCCCAGTCCTCCAAGGGTTAAGGGCAACGAGTCCCACGAGTCCATGTTTCCTAGACAGGCAGGAAGTGGCTGGGAGGAAAGAAACGGGACGGAAATCTTTCCACTTCCGGGTCGGAGATAGGAAGGGGAAGAAGAAACGAAGAAGCAGCAGCAGGAGGGAAGGAGCGAGGTGGGGGTGAATGGGAGGCAGCAGGGGAAGGTAAGGGGGGAAAGGGCTCTTCTCTGTCATTTGGGGAATCCCAGGAGGCCTTTAGGGGGAAAAGGGGTCCCTCCGCCCTTTATGAGGAAGTACAAGGATCCTGCGAGGAAAGGGCCCCAAAGGCCATGCAGTCCCCCTTCTTCTGCCATGCAGGATACATAGGATCCTAGCTTGGAAGGGCCCAAAGGACCATCCAGTCCACCCCCTTCTTCTGCCATGCAGGAATACTGGATCCATGGCGTTGGAAGGGACCCCAAGGACCATGCCAGCCGCCCCCTTCTTCTGCCATGCAGGAATACATAGGATCCTGCTTGGAAGGACCCAAAGACCATCCAGTCCAGCCTTCTTCTGCATGCAGGAATACATAGGATCCTAGCGTTGGAAGGGACCCCAAGGACCATCCAGTCCAGCCCCTTCTTCTGCCATGCAGGAATACATAGGATCCTGCGTTGGAAGGGACCCCAAAGGACCATCAGTCCAGCCCCTTCTTCTGCCATGCAGGAATACATAGGATCCTGGCGTGGAAGGGACCCCAAAGGACCATGCAGTCCAGCCCCCTTCTTCTGCCATGCAGGAATACATAGGATCCTGGTTGGAAGGGACCCCAAGGACCATGCAGTCCAGCCCCCTTCTTCTGCCATGCAGGATACATAGGATCTAGCGTTGGAAGGGGACCCCAAAGACCATGCAGTCCAGCCCCCTTCTTCTGCCATGCAGGAATACATAGGATTCTGCGTTGGAAGGGACCCCAAAGGACCATGCAGTCCAGCCCCTTCTTCTGCCATGCAGGAATACATAGGATCCTGGCGTTGGAAGGGACCCCAAAGGCCATCCAGTCCAGCCCCCTTCTTCGCCATGCAGGAATACATAGGATCCTGCGTTTGGAAGGGACCCAAAGGACCATCCAGTCCAGCCCCCTTCTTCTGCCATGCAGGAATACATAGATCCTGCGTTGGAAGGGACCCCAAAGGCCATCCCGTCCAGCCCCCTCTTCTGCCATGCAGGAATACACTAGGATCCTAGCGTTGGAAGGACCCCAAGGACCATGCCAGTCCAGCCCCCTTCTTCTGCCATGCAGGAATACATAGGATCCTAGCGTTGGAAGGGACACCCAAAGGACCATGCAGTCCAGCCCCCTTCTTCTGCCATGCAGGAATACATAGGATCCTGGCTGGAAGGGACCCCAAAGGACCATGCAGTCCAGCCCCCTTCTTCTGCCATGCAGGAATACATGATCCTAGCGTTGGAAGGGACCCCAAGGACCACCCAGTCCAGCCCCCTTCTTCTGCCATGCAGGAATACCTAGTATCCTAGCATTGGAGGGACCCCCAAGGACATGCAGTCCAGCCCCCTTCTTCTGTCCATGCAGGAATACCTAGGATCCTGGCTTGGAAGGGACCCCCAAAGGACCATGCAGTCCAGCCCCCTTCTTCTGCCATGCAGGAATACATAGGATCCTGGCGTTGGAGGGACCCCAAAGGACCATGCAGTCCAGCCCCCTTCTTCTGCCATGCAGAATACATAGGATCCTGGCGTTGGAAGGGACCCAAAGGACCATGCAGTCCAGCCCCCTTCTTCTGCCATGCAGATACATAGGATCCTGCGTTGGAAGGACCCCCACGGACCATGCAGTCCAGCCCCCTTCTTCTGCCATGCAGGAATACATAGGATCCTGGCGTTGGAGGGACCCCAAGGACCATGCAGTCCAGCCCCTTCTCTGCCATGCAGATACATAGGATCCTGGCTGGAAGGGACCCCCAAGGACCATGCAGTCCAGCCCCTTCTCTGCCATGAGGAATACATAGGATCCTGGTTGGAGGGACCCCAAGGACCATGCAGTCCACGCCCCCTTCTTCTGCCATGCAGGAATACATAGGATCCTGGCGTTGGAAGGGACCCCAAAGGACCATGCAGTCCAGCCCCCTTCTTCGCCATGCAGGAATACATAGGATCCTGGCGTTGGAAGGGACCCCAAAGGACCAGCAGTCCAGCCCCCTTCTTCTGCCATGCCGGAATACATGGATCCTGGCGTGGAAGGGACCCCCAAGGACCATCCAGTCCAGCCCCCTTCTTCTGCCATGCAGGAATACATAGGATCCTGGCGTTGGAAGGGACCCCCAAGGACCATCCAGTCCAGCCCCCTTCTTCTGCCATGCGGAAACATAGGGTCCTGCGTTGGAAGGGACCCCAAAGGACATCAGTCCAGCCCCCTTCTTCTGCCATGCAGGAATACATAGGATCCTAGCGTTGGAAGGGACCCCAAAGGGACCATCAGTCCAGCCCCTCTTCTGCCATTGGATACATAGGATCCTGGCGTTGGAAGGGACCCCCAAGGACCATGCAGTCCAGCCCCCTTCTTCTGCCATGCAGGAATACATAGGATCTGGCTTGGAAGGGGACCCCAAGGACCATTGCAGTACCAGCCCCCTTTTCTGCCATGCAGAATACTAGGATCCTAGCGTTGGAAGGGACCCCCAAGGACCATGCAGTCCACGCCCCTTCTTCTGCCATGCAGGATACATAGGATCCTAGCGTTGGAGGGACCCCAAAGGCCATGCAGTCAGCCCCCTTCTTCTGCCCTGCAGGAATACATAGGATCCTAGCGTTGGAAGGGACCCCCAAGGACCATGCCAGTCCAGCCCCCTTCTTCTTGCCATGCAGGAAACATAGGATCCTGGCGTTGGAAGGGACCCCCAAGGACCATGCAGTCCAGCCCCCTTCTTCTGCCATGCAGGAATACATAGGATCCTGGCGTTGGAAGGGACCCCAAGGACCATGCAGTCCAGCCCCCTTCTTCTGCCATGCAGGAATAAATAGGATCCTGGCGTTGGAAGGGACCCCAAAGGACCAGCAGTCCAGCCCCTTCTTCTGCCATGCAGGAATACATGGATCCTAGGTGTTGGAAGGGACCCCCAAGGACCATGCAGTCCAGCCCCCTCTCTCTGCCATGCCGGATACATAGTCCTGGGTTGGAAGGGACCCCAAGGACCATCGCAGTCCAGCCCCCTTCTTCTGCCATGCAGGAATACATAGGATCCTGGCGTTGGAAGGGACCCCAAGGACCATGCAGTCCAGCCCCTTCTTCTGCCATGCAGGATACATAGGATCCTGGCGTTGGAAGGGACCCCCAAGGACCATGCAGTCCAGCCCCCTTCTTCTGCCCTGCAGGAATACATAGGATCCTGGCGTTGGAAGGGACCCCAAAGGACCATGCAGTCCAGCCCCCTTCTTCTGCCATGCAGGAATACATAGGATCCTGGCGTTGGAAGGGACCCCAAGGACCATGCAGTCCAGCCCCTTCTTCTGCCATGCAGGAATACATAGGATCCTGGCGTTGGAAGGGACCCCAAAAGGACCATCCAGTCCAGCCCCTTCTTCTGCCATGCAGGAATACATAGGATCCTAGCGTTGGGGGAACCCAAAGGACCATCCAGTCCAGCCCCTTCTTCTGCCATGCAGGAATACATAGGATCCTAGCGTTGGAAGGGACCCCCAAGGACCATCGCAGTCCAGCCCCCTTCTTCTGCCATGCAGGAATACATAGGATCCTAGGCGTTGGAAGGGACCCCCAAGGACCACAGTCCAGCCCCCCTTCTTCTGCCCTGCAGGAATACATAGGATCCTGGCGTTTGAAGGGACCCCAAGGACCATGCAGTCCAGCCCCTTCTTCTGCCATGCAGGAATACATAGGATCCTGGCGTTGGAAGGGACCCAAAGGACCATCCAGTCCCGCCCCCTTCTTCTGCCATGCAGGAATACATAGGATCCTGGCTTGGAGGGACCCAAAGGACCATCCAGTCCAGCCCCCTTCTTCTGCCATGCAGGAATACATAGGATCCTGGCGTTGGAAGGGACCCCAAAGGAACCATCCAGTCCAGCCCCCTTCTTCTGCCATGCAGGATAACATGGATCCTAGCGTTGGAGGGCCCCCAAGGACCATGCAGTCCAGCCCCCTTCTTCTGCCATGCAGGAATACATAGGATCCTGGCGTTGGAAGGGACCCCAAAGGACAAGCAGTCCAGCCCCCTTCTTCTGCCATGCAGGAATACATAGGATCCTGGCGTTGGAAGGGACCCCAAGGACCATCCAGTCCAGCCCCCTTCTTCTGCCATGCAGGAATACATAGGATCCTAGCGTTGGAAGGACCCAAAGGACCATGCAGTCCAGCCCCTTCTTCTGCCATGCACGGAATACATAGGATCCTAGCGTTGGAAGGGACCCCCAGGACCATGCAGTCCAGCCCCTTCTTCTGCCATGCAGGAATACTATGATCCTGGCGTGGAAGGGACCCCAAGGACCATGCAGTCCAGCCCCCTTCTTCTGCCATGCAGGAATACTAGGATCCTGGCGTTGGAAGGGACCCAAGGACCATGCAGACCCCCCCTTCTTCTTCATGCATGAATACTGGATCTAGCGTTGGAAGGGAACCCCAAAGGACCATGCAGGACCAGCCCCCTTCTTCTGCCATGCAGGAATACATAGGATCCTAGCGTTGGAAGGGACCCCAAAGGACCATGCAGTCCAGCCCCCTTCTTCTGCCATGAGGAATACATAGGATCCTAGCGTTGGAGGGACCCCCAGGACCATGCAGTCCAGCCCCTTCTTCTGCCATGCAGGAATACATAGGATCCTGGCGTTGGAAGGGACCCCAAAGGACCATGCAGTCCAGCCCCCTTCTTCTGCCATGCAGGAATACATAGGATCCTGGCTTGGAAGGGACCCCCAAGGACCATGCAGTCCAGCCCCCTTCTTGCCATGCAGAATACATAGGATCCTGGCGTTGGAAGGACCCCAAAGGACATGCAGTCCAGCCCCTTCTTCTGCCATGCAGGAATATAGGATCCTGGGTTGGAAGGGACCCCCAAGGACCATGCAGTCCAGCCCCCTTCTTCTGCCATGCAGGAATATAGGTCCTGGTCGTTGGAAGGGACCCCAAAGGACCATGCAGTCAGCCCCCTCTTCTGCCATGCAGGAATACATAGGATCCTGCGTTGGAAGGGACCCCCAGGACCATCAGTCCAGCCCCCTTCTTCTGCCATGCAGGAATACATAGGATCCTGGCGTTGGAAGGGGACCCAAAGGACCATGCAGTCCAGCCCCCTTCTTCTGCCATGCAGGAATACATAGGATCCTGGCGTTGGAAGGACCCCAAGGACCATGCAGTCCAGCCCCCTTCTTCTGCCATGCAGGAATACATAGGATGGCGTTGGAAGAGACCCAAAGGACCATCCAGTCCCCCCTTCTTTGCCATGCAGGATACATAGGATCATGCGTTGGAAGGGACCCCCAAGGACCATGCAGTCCAGCCCCCTTCTTCTGCCATGCGGATACATAGGATCCTGGCGGAAGGGACCCCCCAAGGACCATCCAGTCCAGCCCCCTTCTTCTGCCTGCAGGCATACATAGGATCCTAGCGTTGGAAGGGGACCCCCAAGGACCATGCAGTCCAGCCCCCTTCTTTGCCATGCAGGAATACATAGGATCCTAGCGTTGGAAGGGACCCCAAGGACCATGCAGTCAGCCCCTTCTTCTGCCATGCAGAATACATAGGATCCTGGCGTTGGAAGGACCCCCAAGGACCATGCAGTCCAGCCCCCTTCTCTGCCATGCAGGAATACCTAGGATCCTGGCGTTGGAAGGGACCCCCAAGGACCATGCAGTCCAGCCCCTTCTTCTGCCATGCAGGAATACATAGGATCCTGGCGTTGGAAGGGACCCCAAAGACCATGCAGTCCAGCCCCCTTCTTCTGCCATGCAGGAATCATAGGTCCTGGCGTTGGAAGGGACCCCCAAGGACCATGCAGTCCAGCCCCCTTCTTCTGCCATGCAGGAATACATAGGTCTGGCGTTGGAAGGGACCCCAAGGACCATCCAGTCCATCCCCCTTCTTCTGCCCTGCAGGAATACATAGGATCCTGGCGTTGGAAGGGACCCCAAAGGACCATCCAGTCCAGCCCCCTTCTTCTGCCATGCAGGAATACATAGGATCCTAGCGTTGGAAGGACCCCAAAGGACCATGCAGTCCAGCCCCCTTCTTCTGCCATGCAGGAATACATGATCCTGCTTGGAAGGGACCCCAAGGGCCATCCAGTCCAGCCCCCTTCTTCTGCCATGCAGGAACATAGGATCCTAGCGTTGGAGGGACCCCAAAGGACCATGCAGTCCAGCCCCCTTCTTCTGCCATGCAGGAATACGTTGATCCTAGCATTGGAAGGGACCCCAAGGGCCATTCAGTCCAGCCCCCTTCTTCTGCCATGCGGAATACATAGGATCCTAGAGTGAGGGACCCCCAAGGACCATCCGTCCAGCCCCCTTCTTCTGCCATGATGATACATAGGATCCTAGCATTGGAAGGGGCCCCCCAGGACATCCAGTCCAGCCCCCTTCTTCTGCCATGCAGGAATACATAGGATCCTAGCGTTGGAAGGGACCCCCA
>NC_056523.1:1682640-1713423 GCF_019175285.1 Sceloporus undulatus
AAAAATGGTGGTGTTTTTGTTTTGTTTTGTTTTGTATTTTGTTTTTTCCAAACCTGTTGCCAAGTGAAGGCTAAGGGAAGTGGTCAGTACTGTTTTACTGAATCACAGTAGTTAAAAGTAGCATCAAACTGCATTAATTCTGAAGTGCAGATGCGCCCTAGGCTATGAAAGCTCATGCTACAACTTCTTAGAATCATAGAATCATAGAGTTGGAAGAGACCTTGAGGGCCATCCAGTCCAGCCCCATTCTGCCATGCAGGAAATCTCAATCAAAGCATCTCCATTGACAGATGGCCATCCAGCCTCTGTTTAAAGACCTCCAAAGAAGGAGACTCCACCAAAATCTCTGAGGGAATGTCTTCCACTCTCAGACAGCCCTTACTATCAAGATGTACTTCCTAATGCTAAGGTGGAATCTCTTTTCCTGTAGCTTGCATCCCTTGTTCCATGTTCTAATTTCTGGAGCAGCAGAAAACAAGCTTGCTCTGTCCTCAATGTGTCCCTTCAAATACTTAAATAGGGCTATCATATCGCCTCTTAATCATCTCTGTTCCAGCTCCCTAAGTCTTTCATCATAGGGCATGGTTTCCAGACCCTTCACCATTTTAGTTGCCCTCCTTTGGACACGCTCCTTTTTGTCCTTTTTGAGAAACTGGAGCGTGTCCAAAGGATGGTGACTAAAACGGTGAAGGGTCTGGAAACCATGCCTTATGAGGAACGACTTAGGGAGCTGGGCATGTTTAGCCTGGTCTCAAAGGTGCCACAAGATCCCTTTACATGCCTAAGGGAGGCATTGGGTTGTTGTTGTTGTTGTTGTTGTTGTTCTAAAAGGCCTTTTCTCAATCCCTCCACATTGTGCAAAGGAATCTTGTAGCACCTTTGAGACTAGGTGAGTGAAAGAAGTTGGTGCATCTGTTTTTGTAGATTTAGGTCTATTTCCACCCAATGCATGGAGTGAAGGACCTTCATAAGCAGACTGTATGAATAGCCATAGAAATGCTAAATTGTTTTCCTTATGGGAGAGGCAAAGGCAGAAGGAAGGACGTGCCTAAGGCCAGGGTGGATGGTTGACCATATGACCATAGGAATGATGGAAGGACTTTTGGAGTGTGGTTGGTACAGGGTTGGAACCATTATTATTTATTATTAAACTTTATTTATAAACCAGAACAGATATGCGATAAACTGGCTGAGAGTGAAGCAACTGGGAAAACCATGCCCTTGCCTAAGAACAACCTATGAAATTTATGGGTTGCCGTAAGTCGACAGGCAACTTGAAAACATGTACATGTATGCATGTATAACACTCCAGCCTCATGAGGGCACTCTCAGCTAGTAGTTTAATGCTATTGAAAGTTGCATTTCAATGCTAACTTTTTGTATACGAATGTGGGAAAATCTCAAATAACAAACCACTATTCTTTACCTGAGAGAACACAGCTCTAGGATTCTTTGGGTCCTCCAGTGCAACTCTGTGGTCAATGTCTGCCAGACGTTGATCAAAGAATCATGCTGGAGGACCTCCAGATGCCTAGAGAAGTATTTTCTCTAGGACATTCTAGGTTTTCCAGCACAACTCTATGGTCAACTTCTGGCAGAGTTGAGCTGGAGGATCTAGAGATTCCTAGACAACTTTTTTTTATAATATGAACATTTAACACGTTAATACATACACATATACAAAACACCTCAAAACAAATGCAAAGCACATCAAAACAAATAAGACAACAGAGTCCAGTACCGGTTAGTTCATTCTGACTTATAACTCTCTCTTCCTCTCTTGAATCCATATACTTATATCCATGTTATAATTTGATCAACTTCTTTTCCTTATCATATTGTAGTGAGATTATGTTATATTTCCTCTACATTCATGATTCTAGAGATTGCTAAACAACCTTTTAATCAAAACTGCGAATAATCAAATTTGCAAAAGTCAAAGCTGCAGATGTGGAAGGCCGACTCTATTTTAGCTTTCTCATGTGAATGTGGACTCTCATTCACAGGGTTGCAATAAGTGGGTGTTGGCTTGACGGCATTTAACAACACCAACAGTCTTGTAGCTGCTTGTATTTGCTAGTTGTCCAGATTCCCACTTTGGAAGAAAAGCTCAATAAATTAAATATCGATAAATTCAACAACAAGAACAACAGTTAATAATTGTCAGGATTACAGCATGAAAGTTAGATGCCAAGCTTGCAGAGCACATAGCAGAATCCTAGAGTTAGAAGGGTCCCCCAATGCTCATCTAGTCCAGCCTCCTGCCATGCATGAATACACAACTTCAGCACTCCTGAAAAATGCCCACCTGATCTCTCTATAAAGACCTCCAAAGAAGGAGACCCCAGCACTCTTCCAGGCCGTCCATTCCACTGTCAGACAGCTCTTACAGTCAGAAAGTTCTTCCTTATGTTTAGGTGGAGTTGCTTTTTTTATAACTTGCTAAAAAAGCCAGTGCAATTTTAGGCTGCATCAATTGAAGGGTAATGTCTAGATCAAGGGAAGTAATAGTGTTACTCTTTTCTGCTTTGATCAGACCTCACCTGGAATAATATTGTGTCCAGTTTTGGGCAACACAATTCAAAAAGGGTGTTGAGAAACTGGAGCATGTCCAAAGGAGGGTTTGGAAACCATGAAGCCTTATGAGGAACGACTTAGGGAGCTGGGGATGTTTAGCCTAGAGAAGAGGAGGTCAAGAGGTGATATGATAGCCCTGTTTAAATATTAAGGTGGGAGCAAGCTTGTTTTCTCCTGCTCCAGAGACTAGGACCCAGAGCAATGGATGCAAGCTCCAGGAAAGGAGATTCCACCTCAGCATTAGGAAGAACATCCTGAAAGTGAGAGCTGTTAGACAGTGGAACACACGCCTTCCTTGTTTAATGTTGTACGCTGCCCCGGTTATTCCTTGGAGGTGTGTGATGAACAGGCAGATTTGGGTCAGGCTGGCAGCAGCCAATAGAATGTTGGCTTGTTAGAGGATAAGTAGTCAGTTGCTGACAGTTGAAAGTCATATAGGGTTTGAGTTAAATCCAGATAGGGTTTCACTAAGTCCAGAGATGGACAGTTGTTGTGAGTGTCCCAGTGTGAGACAGGGATGGTTCGGGGTAGAGTCCAAAAGTGAGGGGCTCCCTATGTTTACATGCCCAGACCTCTGAGAGAGGGAGTTGCTGGAGTGGGATAATATCCTGTAGGATTTAGTTAGCCTGGTTGGCTAGGATGGAGATAAGTTTGAGAAGGGAATGTAATGTAAAGATTGTGTGAGTTTTAAATGAAAGTAACCCATTTTCTCTAGAGAGTGTGTTTGTAAAAGAAACCATAACAATAACAAGTGTATGGAACAGCGCAATACATACAACATTTTTAAAACTGTTGTTTACCAGTAAATAAAGTTTTATTTTGTTGTCTAAAAAAGATTCATCTGGAACCTGAATGCTTACCACGCTATTAACAATTCAAAACATGTTTTGGAGTTAAAGTGACAGTCACAAAAAAGTGGCTGGATCACAAATTAATAAGAAAAAATTGTGTTAAAAGTGTTGAATATACTGTAGTGTTAAAAGTAATATCCCCATCTCCCAAAGTCATTCCTCATAGGAAGGATTTCCGCATGGTGTATTAAAAGAAATGGGAGAATCTTGGGAGAGAAAGTGCTTAACTGTGCTTGGCTGAAGAGTCTTTCTCTGAACTTCATCTCATAGTTTTCCTTCTTTTCCTTCTTTTCTCTAGCAGGTAACATGCAGCAAAATGAGAATTATCGGGAGCCTCCCATGGCATCGTGGGAAGGAGCCAAACAAGCCGTGGAAAAACAGGAGTTTGAAAATCAAAGGGAACCAGCCAAACCAAAGGGGAACCAGTCAAAGAACGGAAAGAAGAAGCCCTCTGCTTCTCTGGGCGCTGAGATTGGGGAGCCCCTGGCCTCCGAGGCAAGTCAGGTAAAGTGTCCTGCCTGTGGAAAAATATTCAAATACGAATCACACTTAAACATACACTTCCGAGTCCACACAGGGGAAAAGCCATATACGTGCATGGAGTGTGGAAAGTGCTTCAGTCAGCATGGACACCTACATTCCCATCAAAGGACCCACACTGGGGAGAAAACCTACAAATGCATGGACTGTGGGAAAAGCTTCAGTGACAGCGGAGCTTGCACGAAACATCAAAATACCCACACAAAGGAGAAACCCTACCAGTGCTTGGAGTGCGGGAAGAGCTTCAGTCAGCATGGCCATCTTCATTCGCACCAGAGAATTCACACAAGGGAGAGGCCTTATAAATGCACAGAATGTGGAAAAGGTTTCAGTCAGCGTGGACATCTATACTCTCACCAGAGGATTCATACCAAGGAGAAGCCTTACAAATGCACCGATTGTGGGAAGAGCTTCAGTCAACGTGGCCATCTGTATTCTCACCAGAGAACTCACACCAAGGAGAAACCCTACAAATGCCTGGAATGTGGGAAGAGCTTCAGCCAGAGTGGGCATTTACATTCACATGAAAGAACCCACACAGGTGTGAAACCATATAAATGCATGGAGTGTGGAAAGTGCTTCAGTCAGCGTGGTCATGTGTATGCGCATCAGAGAACCCACACGGGGGAGAAGCCATATAAGTGCATGGAGTGTGGCAAGAGCTTTGGTCAGCGTGGGCATCTTCATTCGCATCAGAAAACCCACACAGGAGAGAAAGCATGTAAACGGGCTGAATGTGGACAATGTTTCAGTGATAGTGGAGCATGTACTAAACATCAACAAACTCCCACATGGGAGAAACCTTTTAAACATATGGAAGGAGGTGCTTCAGTTATGGAAGAATACTGATTAAACTTTTTTTAAAAAAATTATACACAGATACTATACTAACATATGGAAAATATTGTAATATAATAATATTCCAAATGTGGAAAAGAGCTTCAGTCTGATGACAAAATGTATTCCACATTATGAGATCTCCATTGTGAGAAAATACTGAGTGTTGGTAGAATTTGGTTAGAAGCAAAAACTGCTTAGCTTCAGTTTGCATTTTCTGCTTTTGGAGAAACCCCTTTTCTTATGCTTGCTGGCAGTATGACATCTTTCATTTTCCTTACGAGTTCTTCGTGTTTGTTATGGACTCTGCAGGATTACACCAACAGAAGACATTTAAACGACACATTTCAATTTAAAAAAGAATACTAATGTATTTTTCTTCTCAAAATATTAAGTGTCAAATGCCTCATAACCCGATGTCTGCCTGGTCAACAAAAATGGCTTGTATTTAGGAGCATAACTGAGCCCTGGCAGATATTCTCTGGGTGTGTGTTTGTTTTTTCCTGTAGATGTTGCTGGGATTAAACCTTTTCTGTTTGTAGTGGATTTTTGTTAGGTCAGAAAAAAATATGTAATGGAATATGTGCTTTTTCCTAATAGTTAAGGTCATCTTGAATCCTGTCCCCTGAAGTGTTTGCTGCCCCTTCCTAGTCATATGCAGACTCCATGCGCAATCCTGTATTTCCTTCATTTAAGAAGTTGAACAAAATTTAGACCGTGGGCAGACCCCCCTCTCATCTGTCACTTCTCTTCAGGATGATAAGGAACCATTGGTGAGCACTCTTTGGGTTCAGACCATCAACCTGACAGTAGCATCATCTATCTAACCCACATTTTATCAGGTTGTCTGTATTCCTCCCAGGCATAATTTCTTCTGTCTTCATCAAGTTTGGCTCTGTCTTCCTTTCAGAAGACGGAAGCAAAGTAGGTGTTGACCAGTTTTTCCTTTCTCTTTGTGGCTTATGAATGTAGGTCCATTGGTCCAGGTATATCACTCCCCCCCCTCCACGTGCGCCTCTTGATCTGTTCATAGCCATCCCTCTCATGCAAAACCCTAAGTTCATTCCAACTTTTTACTTTTCTCTTACAAATATTGGCTACCACAGGACAACCCTCACATCCAGGAGGGATACGTTTCCAGACTTCACAGATAGTTAAGGTCAAGAATAATAGCAAACCCTACATTTCTTTGGATGTTGACCACAGAGTTGCTCTGGATGTCCTGCAGATGCATAGAGAGGTATTCTCTCTAGGCATCTGGAGGTTCTCCAGCATCACTCTAGTGTCAACTTCCATAACGTAGGATTTGCTGTTATCCACAATTTTCACTTCACCTGGAGGACCTTCAGATGCCTAGAGAGACTTATGTTTTTGGTAAGTGAAAACATAGATACTAGTCCCATTAATCCAGGGGTCATACTGTATTTTGTATTCTTTTTTGCTGATTTCTCCCTCTTCCACTTTTTAAAATGATCCATTTAAAATCCCACTCATGGAAACTTCATAAACCCAAGTGATAATTACCGATGAGAAAATGGGATTGAGCAACTCGTATTGTGCCTCAGATCCTCTGATATGGGGAACCAGTAGTTGTTTTTTCCCCCTGGGTACTCATCCAGGGAGGATCTCTTTAAGTAGCACTATGGGAAAGTGTATCATCAACAAGGTCCCAACAAAATAGATTGCAGGATTTGTGTAACCCTGGTGCCATATATTTCATTGCCATAATCTCTCATTGAAGTGCTTTGTACACAAATGAAGGGGGTTGATTGCGGGTAGTTCCTGTTTCCTTTAAAGGGGATGGACTCCCTATTGCCTGGATTCTGGGCCTTGGGCCACATGTGACCCTCAGAACCATTTAGGGCCCCCAGGGATAAAAGATTCTTTTGAATATTTCCCCCCAAAAACATCCCCGAATACACTCCAGGAGGGACATTTGCCACATTTTAATGCCAGGAAAGGCCTTTTAAAATTAAAAGTGAACAGAGAGTGATTTCTTGTCCCTTCCTGTTGTTAAAAGCAGGCCTCTCATAGATCGTCAAAAAACATGTCCTCCTGCTTCTAAATGGTGTTTGTGGGCAAATACATTTCTGAAGAGGAGTATGGTCATTCTCCTCTAATGCAGGCCCCTTGTCTTCACAAAGCTGCCCACGCAAAGCATTCCCTCTATAGAATCAGAGTTGGAAGGGACCACAAGGGCCATCCAGTCCAACCCCCCTGCCATAATATGTAGTATCTTTTATTGGTAGGGAAGGGAAGCGTATAGTTTTCAAGTCTTTATTCTTTGTCTGTTGAAAAATAATAAATACATTCATATATATATTGATATCCTGCCCTTTATCGTCTCAAGGGAGCTGAGGGTGATGTAAAAGTCAAAGGGACTTAAACGCCAAGGAAACAAATTTAGAATTGAAAACGGTAAAACAATTACAGTGGGGCCTCTAGGTACTCCTGTGAAACTCTGTGGTCGACATCAGGTGGGCGCTGACCATAGAATCATGCTGGAGGACCTACACATGTCTAAGAGAAGTGTTTCCTCTAGGAATCTCTAGGACCTCCAGCATGACTCTATAATCAACATCTGGCAGAGTTGCACTGGAAGACCTAGAGTTTTCTAGAGATAACGTCTTAATCAAACAGGTTAGGAACATCTCAAATGCTGTAACAAGGTTAAAATGGCAAAAGACTCCAACTACTTTTGTGCCGTTCCAGTTTGCAGGTTTTTAAGCATAACCTAAAGATGAATCATAGAGTTGGAAGAGACCCCAAGGGCCATCCAGTCCAACCCCATTCTGCCGTGCAGGAACTCTCAATCAAAGCATCCCCAACAGATGGCCATCCAGACTCTGCTTAAACACCTCCACTACTCGCTGAGGAAGGAGTGTGTTCCACTGTCGAAAAGTCCTTACTGTCCGGAAGTTCCTCCAAATGTTGAGTTGGAATCTTTTCCTGCAGCTTGCATCCACTGCTCTGGGTCCTAGTCTCTGGAGCAGCAGAAAACAAGTTTGCTCCATCCTCAATCTATGACATCCCTTTAAATATTTAAACTGGACTATCATATCACTGGTTTAGATCAAGAGAAGTCATATTGCCACTCTATTCTGCTTTGGTCAGACCTCATGTGGAATATTGTGTCCAGTACTGGCTAAAATTCAAGAAGGATGCATGTGAACAATCTGGAATGTGTCCAGAGGAAGGCAACCAAAATGGTGGAAGGTCTGGAAACAATGAAGCCCTCTGAGGAGTGGCATAGGGATCTGGGCATGTTTAACAGAGAAGGTCAAGGGGAGATACAATAGCCCTGATTAAATATTTGAAGGGATGTCATGTTGAGAGTTCAAGTTACATTGAAGAAGAACTTCCTGGTGGTAAGAAAGCTGTTTGAGAGTGGAAGATGCTCCCTTGGAAGGGTGGACTCTTGTTCTTGGGAGTTTTTAAACAGAGGCTGATTGTTTTTGTCACAGGGGAGGGATTTGATGATGTCTCCCTGCATGCAGATTTGGGAGGGGGTGGCCTTTGTAGGTCTCTTCAAACTCAATGATTCTAAGATTTGTGAGAACAGCTGGATGACATTTCCAGTATATAATTTTTAAAATAATAAAATAATAATAATAGGCTTATTTATATACGCCCAATCACTGGGAAATCCAGCAGTTACAACAGAGGAGATAATAAACGGTTCCCTGCCCGCAGCTTACAATCTAAAAAGATGCGACACAAAAGGAGAAGGAAATGTGGGGAGAGGGGATAAGGCCAGCATTCTTCTCTCCCTCGGAGGCTGGACCAAGGCAGATGGACCGGGGGAGGGCCTCTTCTTCAGACCTGGTGAAGCTGGCCAGCCTGTTCTCTCCCATACAAAGGCCGAAAAGATGACAGCCTCTTTCTTCAGGCTAGCCCTGATGGACCTGGGAATACCGAAGGGAAACCAAACACGCACACAAGCAGATTACATTATGGTGAGTATAACCTTTATCACAATGATGTTATCACACTATGCTCTTAAAGAGCTAATCCAGTGTGACTCTCTAGCAGCCTCTGTTGCATGCTGGGATTGGCAGTTTTAATGAGGGTAGTTAGAATTCGCAGGCAGAGAAGTTCAGCTCCTTAAAACTACCAATCCAGCATGCAACAGGAGGCTGCTAGAGGAGTCAACTGGAATAGTAGCTCTTTAAGAGGCATAGTGTGATAAACAAATACTGAAGCTCTGCCTTATCTTGGGCTGCATCAGCACTCAGAAAAACTAGCTGCCATGGCTCCATTCTACAGAATCCTGGGATTTGTAGTTTTGTTGAGGTGCCAGCGCTCGGCAGAGAACACTGAAGACCTTGCAAAACTACAGTTCCCAAGATTTCGTTGGATGGAGCTAACACCTTAGAGTGGTGTCAAAATGCACAGTTTCTACAGTGTAGATGACCCTCACCAACCTTAGCAACCCATTATTTCCTGTCGGTGCTTCACCCATTTGACAACAATATTCTTGCTGCTATCAAAGACTTTCAGCCGGCATCCATAGTTTTTTGTGGGTTTCTCAGGCTATGTGGCCATGTTCTAGAAAAGTTAATCCCTGATGTTTGCCAGCATCTGTGGCTGGCATCGTCAGAGAATGAAGAATCTCTGGACTATCTTTGCTGCTGTTGTCATGTAACAGAGAGAGCAATCCATATTTCCTCTCAGTTTCTTATCCGTATTTCCCAACAAGAATATTTCAGGGGACATACAAATTCGACGTCTTTTGTTAGCCTTATAATCTTACACCTATAACCTTTGCCACTACAAGTCACCACCTCCTTAACTTAACATCCCCAACATTGATTGAAACTTTCTAGCCTAGCAATCCACCTCTCTCTCCTAAACTGGTATTTACAATATGCAGCTTCTGCTCCAGACTTTGCAGGAATCCAGACACCCGGAGCGATGCCAGGCCCCTGTCTGCACACACATCCCACTTGGTTATGTCCTCACTGATGCGCTGGCATTAATCCCTCCTCTGAGGTCACAAAAAGACACCCAGCCATCTCTGATCAATGCTTGGCACCAAATTCCTACCTTCGAGGTATTGACTTGTGCAAGGTTCCAGGTGAACACATGTGTAGACAGCTACTGGCATTGTTCTCTCTTCCTCCTGATGATCTTTTAAAAGACCATGAGGTGGCATTCTTAAACTTGCATTGGAAGCAATTAGTACCCACTAAGGTGATAAGCATGCTTCTATTCCTTCATCCAATCATTGAGAAAGGTGTTGAATACACTGGGCCTGGGTCAGAGAGATTTTGGAGACCTAATGAGACTAAATGCATTGAAAGAACCCCAGACAGAGGCAGCGGTGAGGAGGACCTGGTTCGATTCTTCCTTGGGCATAAAAAAACACCCACTGGGCTAGTGACACTCTTCAGCCTCAAGGGAAGGTAAGGCAAACCCACTCTGAACAAATCTTCCAAGAAAAATTTGGGCAAATCACATTCTCTCAGCCTCAGAGGATGGCAAATTCAAAACCCTCTCCGAATAAGGTTGCCATAAGTCCCAAATGATTGATGCAGACTAAGATGTGAAGGGTTGGAAAGTACTAGGGGAAAAAAGTTTGTTCGTGTTTTTCCTGAATCATGTAGAATAAAAATATTCCATAATTGATTTTCTTTGTTTTTTCAATACCCCTCCCCAGTTTTTCCCCATTTCCCCAAGATTTGCCCACAGATGACAGAAAAGAAGCTTGTGTGTTGTGAAGAATCATAGAGTTGAAGAGACACACAAGGGCCATCCAGTCCAACCATTCTGCCATGCAGGAAAATCTCAAAAACATACTACAGACAGATGGCCATCCAGCTTTGCTTAAAGACCTCAGGAAGGAAGATTTCACTACACTCCAATGGAGTGTGTCCACTGTTGAAACAGCTCTTACTTCAGGAAGTTCCTCCTAATGTTGAGCTGGAATCGCTTTCCTGGAGCTTGCTTCCTTATTCTGTGTTCTGTTCTCTGGAGCAGCAGAAAACAAGCTTGTTCCCTCCTAAATATGACATCCCTTCCAAATATTTAAACAAGGCTACCATATCACTCTTAAACTTCTCTTCTCAGGCTAAAACATCCCCAACTCCCTAAGTCGTTCCTCGTAGGGCATGGTTTCCAGACATTTAGTTGCCCCCTTGGACACGCTCGTTTCTCAATGGCCTTTTTGAATTGTGGTGCCCGAAACTGGACACAATATTCCAAGATGGGGCCTGACCAAAGCAAAAATAGAGTGGCACTATACTTCCATGATCTGGACACTATAATTCTATTGAACGCAAACTGAAATCACATTGGCCTTTTTAAGCGCCCCATCGCACTGTTGATACATTTTCAACTGTGGTCAACTAGGATTCAAGATCCCTTTCAAAGTATAAGTCTCCCTAAGGCAGTGTCCCCCGTCTATATCATGCATTCATCTTTCAACCCAAAGTGCAGTAACTTACATTTCACTGTGATGAAATATTAGTTTTGGCCCAGCTTTCTATCTATTGAGGTCATTTTGAATTTTGATCCACTACTCTTCTAATTTGGTGCATCTGCAAATTTGCCAAGTATGCCCTCTATTCTTCACCCAAGCACTGATAAAGATGTTGAATAGCCTGGACCAGACAGAACCCACTGGTCACTTCTCTCCAGATGAAGAAGAGAGCCATGGTGAGCAACTTTTAGCGTAGTTGTGTCTGTATAGAAACTTTGACTGAGCAAAGAGAAGATTCTGAGAACCAAGAAGATTTGTAGTTGGACTAACCTTTGATCCCTGTTTGTTCTGCCCTTTTACCTGATCTGAACCGACATCCAGAGCGCACATTCCACCGCAAAGAAAAACCCTGAGAAGGAAGCTCCACAGTCATTTGCTGTCTTCAATTTCAACTTTCACAACTTCACCTGTGAGAAAGAACAAAGGAACGGAAAGTGTTTCATTCCATTTCTGTCCCGAGTTACAGATCCCTTTCAGACATAAAAGACAGCTTCCTTAAAAGAACAGCTTTTATTGCAGGTAAGAAAATCATAGAAGACAAAGTAGCGACTTCCTTGTCGAGACTGAAGTAAACAATGAATACATTTTTACAATAGTGTATTAAAACTCTACGCTATCAATCTATATGAAATAAATTGCTAAGTTTTCCTGAGAATTGTCTTAATAGGAGGGATTCAATTAAAGTCCATTGTCCAGCATTTTGGTTGGCCCTGGGAAAACAGATTTCCCCTGCATATCTAAACAACACGTAATATGATTGAAAAACACAGCAACACAAAGCACATCCACACTCTCTATATAACTATCTCTCTAATACATCATCAATATAATCTTCCAAACCAATTACAACCAGAATTCAAGCCGATGTGGAAATAGTATAAAGCCTGAGGAGGATGAATTTATACATCTTAAAATGATTTATTCTGAAGAGGAGCCAGGAGCGAAGGTGTGAGCAGCTAAGACGACCGCCTGAAAAGCAAACCTAAAACGCTAAAAAAATCTTCTCCTAAGAAAAAAACACTTAGTAACTGAAAAAAAAACAAATAAAATAATTGGAAAGGAAGAGAGCAGAAATGGATAAGTTTAATTAAAGTATTAAAGGAAGGAAGAGAAAAAAAAACAGCAATCTTACATACAGGCATTGCGGCAGAGTTTGTCAGCCGAGCGACATTGGATTGCTGGTAGATGTCAAAAGCCAAAAGAAAATAAAACCAACAAACAGTGATAAACTGGGGGAGAGAGTCATAAAACGACACCCTCGAAAAGGTTAGATCGTTGCAAAAATAATTCCAAGAAAGCTTGGAATTTAATAAAGAAATGAAGAAAACAACGGCTATGGAAGGAGGTGGGGAAAAATGGAGCTACCAAACAAAGAGAAGTCAGGAACAGAGTCAAAAACAAAAAGAAAAAAGATAGGGTTAAAAAAAAACGCTCAAATGAAAACAAAACAAGGCTTGAAACTAGAACAGTTAAATCAAAAAAATGCCTTTTAACAGAAAACATAAACAAGACAATTATGGGTGAAAAAAACAAATCTTTTCAGAACTCTTACAAAAAAAATGAAACAAGTGGATAAAAAAAATCCAATTAATACAAATCAACAGAAAAAAATCAACAAAAAATAAACTTGAACATTCAACAGATTGGATCACTGGAAAGAAAATTATGGCTTGCAGGATCGTAACAGAAGGAATAATATCCCATTCACTCCTAGTGCCAAAGAAAACATCAGACATAAAAACAGAAATCCTTAAAGGCTACAAAGCATGTCACCAGATGACTTGGCAGAGGAGGAATGGAACGACTACACAGAGCATCAAACAAAAAAGGGCTTGAACCCAAGAGAGTAATCATGAAAATAACAAGTTTTTAACAAAAAGATCAGTTAATGAAAGAAAATCAGGAAACTCCAGGAGGACTGAAAATATGAACCACCACAATTGAAATTTACAATGATTTATGTCCAGAATATTAGTTAGAAAAGCATTAAAGCCTTGTAATTGCAGTTCCAAAAAAAAAAAAAAAAAAAATGGAATAAGATACAGTTGGGGCTATCGTATTTTGAAAATTTCAATCGAAAGGAAAAGAGCACAAGATTTCTCCATGGAGCAAGGATGCAGCTGTGACAATTGATTGGACAAGAAGAAGGAGAAGAGACACAAGGGTTCACTGAGGAGCCAAGAAGGATAGAAAAACAAGGACAAACGTTGAACTTTTTGCTATTCATAATTTTCTCAGGATAACAAAAATAAGGATACAACATAAAAGGAAAGACTGGGGTTTAAATTAAAAGGAAAAGATTGAATCATTAATGAAAAAAAACAAAAGCGATATTTTTTTATCAGGAAAAATGACCACAAGCAAAATCAGGATCAGGAATTGAAGATGAACTGGGTTGCACATATGAAAAAGCATATGTACTTCTAAAGCAAGAAGAGTAGCAACCTTATATAATACAAGAAATTGGGTTTTGATATACTAAAAAGTTAAGTCAGATGAAAAGGAAGATTGTATGGTTCAAGGAAACGACGGGGGGAGAAAAATATTTGTTGTAAAGTGTAGCTCCAAATGAAAAAAGGGATTTATGAAAAATATTAAGGAAATGGAGATAGCAGGGAGATTATACAATAGGCAAGGAGATTCAATAGGTAATGGATAAGGTTAAAGATAAATCAGATCCAACAATAAGGACAACTAATAAGACACTTGAACAAGATAATGAATAAGAAAGAATTAAAAGATGTATGGAGATTGATTAAAGAGATGAAAAGAACTATACTTACTATTCACGGTTCATAAAAAATTATTCTAGAATAGATCTCATTTTGTATCACAAATATGAGTCAAGGGTATA
The DNA here is from genome assembly GCF_019175285.1 of Sceloporus undulatus. NCBI lineage: Eukaryota > Metazoa > Chordata > Lepidosauria > Squamata > Phrynosomatidae > Sceloporus > Sceloporus undulatus. The sequence goes on from NC_056523.1 coordinate 1,696,781, forward strand.
AATATGAAATAGAAGGAATAAAAGTACAGATCACAGAATAGTAAACATGGATTTCATAATTAAAAAAAGATTATAGAAAGCAAAAAGAATGGAGTATAACACTACATATTAAAAAAAAGAAAATATGATAAAATAGAAGGAAGAATGGCAGATCTAGGGAATATTAATAATAAAGAGATTCACAAGCTTATTTATGGGATACAAGAAAGCAGTGGCAAAGGAATTGTATTAGGAAAATGCAAGGTAGAGACAAAAGGAAGAGAGAAAATTAAACTGGAACGGAAAAATTGAAAAATTAATACTGTAAGGATTATATAAAGAATAGAAATAAAAAATATATATATGAAATTGCAAGCGAAAAAAGGAATTAGAGAAGATAGAAATAGATCAGATCCAGAAAAATTGATATATTTACGGAGGGAGTTTTTTGAATAGAGTAACAAAAATTCAAATTTAGCAAGATTAACACAAAAAAAAGAAAGAAAAAATCTGATAGGGGTTATAAAGGATAAAACAGGGAAAAATGTATGCTGATGAAAGAAAAGATAAGGATATTTGAAGAATACTACAAAGATTATATACAGCAGGGGATAGTTCAATTGACAAAATTGAGAACATATATAGAGAAAAATTGGAGAACAAAATAGAAAAGAGGATAAAGAAATAATGGACACAACCAGTTTCGAAAAAAGAAATTGAAGAAGTGATCAAGTAATTAAAAGGAGGGAAATCACCAGGAATGGATGGATTGGACCAGAATATTAAAACTTTTAAAAAAGGTTTTAAACCTAAATTAGAAGTGTTATCATAAAATTTTCCATGGAGAAAGGATCCCACCACACTGGGACTCCTCAATGATCATCTGATCCAAACACCAGATAAAAACTTGTTGACCCAGGTTCATATAGACCTATATCCCTTACAATCAGGATGCTAAACATATTAACAGCCATAATGGCAAAAAGAATAAAATAGTTTATATATAATATATTCAAAATGATCAATGTGGATTTGTGCGGAAGAACAAATGTCAAATTTAATAGGAAGGAGTACTGAAATAAAATAAAAGAGAATAGAGAAAAGAAAAGCAGAAGCGGAATAATGGCATTAGATATTTTAAACTTTGATTGTGTGAATGGCCAGCATTAAAAATAACGTTAAAGAAATTAGGTATGGGAGAAAAGTTTAGGGATTGATAGATCAGTTTATTTACAATACATCCGAGTAGTCAACAATAAATGATGGAATAACAGAACAAATTTCAATTTCTCGAGGACAAGGCAAGGATGCCCTCTTTCCCTGGTTTTATGTGCAATCTTAGGCAAATGTATTAGGGAGGATGAAAATCTGGAAGGAATTGGGTAGAAATTGAATAAGATAAGTTTATTTGCAGATGACACTCTATTCAACATTACGAGACTCCTTGGAAAAATGAATAATGTAGAAAACCATTTAAAGAGTTTGGACAAATGACAGACTAAGAGTCAATTGGAATAAATCGGAGCTAATGTTGTTCAATTATCCAAAAAATGGAAAACAGGATTTGTAAAAGGATGGAAAGATAGATACAGTGGTACCTCAGGATACGAAAACCCAGGTTACGAAATTTCCGGGATACGAAAAAATCCCATAGGAAATAATTGTTCCGGGTTACGAATGTTTTTTCGGGTTACGAAAAAATTTTTGGTGCTTTCGGCGCTATTTCACACGGAATCGCGGCTTTTTCCCCATTAGCGCCTATGGGTTTTCGGCTTGCGAAGCTTTTCGGGTTACGAAAGCGGCCGCGGAACGAATTAATTTTCGTAACCCGAGGAAGCACTGTAAAGGTAAAAGACACAATTAAATTAGTAGGATAAAAATTACAAAAATCTACACAAAGTAGGATCAGAACTATAAAATTAACGAATAAAATTAAAAGGAAATGAGAAGAATATAAACATATAAAATTCATGGTTCGGTAGAATCGCATTAATAAAAATGAAAATTCTGCCTAAGATTAATTTTTTTGTTTAGGATGCTGCCAATACAAATATCAGTTGAAATTAAAAATTGGCAAAGTATAGTGAATAACTATTGTAATGGGAATAAAAAGCAAGGATTAATAAAAGAATATTGGTATAAACCCCAAAAAGAAGGAGTTTGGGTCTCCCAATTTAAAACTGTACTATAAGCAAACCAAATAAGATTATTATAGTTGAATCATAGAGAAAGGGGAATTAGAATCAGTAGAGATGGGAACAACAGGAATAGAGGAAAAATTGGAAAATATATATTTTAACAAATTTACTATGAAAGAATGAAGGAAATAGAAAACCCTTTTTAAAGATATATTAGAAATTTGGGGAGAAAAATTAAGAAAAACTAATGCCAGCTATCTCACCTTTAACACTAGTTATAATGCTAAAAAAAATTCCAGTAAATTTAAGGAAGAAGTAGGGAAATTGGGTAAAAGGTCAAGAAAATAGTAGGATAAAAGAATGGATGAAGACTATGAAGGGAGAAAGGGAAAAAAGGAGAATTGACAAGGATCAAATTAACTTGGTATAATTGTATTCCAATTGGAACAATGGACAAAGAATATGAGAAAATATTGGAGAGATTAAGAATATACAAAATTTGAACATTTGATCAGGCAAAGAGATAGTTATAGAGGCAAATGAAACTTGAAAGGTCACAGAGTGAAATATAAATTATATTTAAATATAATGAAAGAAAGAAAGATTATCTAGGACAACGTGGGGAGACTTAGCACAAAAAATAAACGTCCCGAATGGGGGAAAATTTGGATCAACGCCATTTAAAATTTTATTCTTATGAATAAGGAGAATTATAAAATAATTTGGAAATGGTATTTAACGCCTGTAAGGTTAAGTCTATAAATATTTATTTCAAGGTTATGTTGGAGAGGGTTCAAGAGATAGGCACTATATGCAGATGTGGTAGGTTGTAAAACTAAGGAAATTTTGGCAAATGGTTTTGAAGAGATAAAAGAAATAACAAAAATTGATTTAGAATTTGTCCAAAGATAGCTTTATTACTTTATATGATAAACTAACTGCACCCAAGTTATAGAGATCTAATACAAATTTTTACAGCGGCGAGATTAATGATAGCAAAAAAGTGGAAAACCAGGAGATTTAACAATACAAAGATTGGTTATAGAGATATGGCAAATAGCAATTAATGATAGTTAACTAGTGAAATTACGTTTAGAGAGGAATAATCAAGAGAATGATTTCTAAGCATATGGAAAACATTGTACAAAAAAAGTTTTAGGAAAAGAAGAGGTGTTTTACCACCAGGGACGACTACCATTCGGGAAAGGTAGAGTAATAAGAAGATATGGGCTCCGGTGATGGGGAGCACTTGGGGGATGGAAGGGGGGCATTATGAAAAATATATGCTGAAAAGAATATGAATTAAAGTTGATCAAGAGTAAAGAATGGAATATAAGAGGATATATTATAGTATGGGGAATTCATGTAAAGTTTTTTTATTATTATTGTAGTCGTGATTTCTCTTTTGTTTTCAATTATTATAATAACCATTTTGAATTTCATTATACCCAATAATTAAAATATTATTTAAGATATATTTCTGTACTCGTCTGCGCGAATCTACAGTTTGCCCCTCTATACCCATTTTTTTCTACACTTCAAGCTACATGGTTTGAAAATGTTTTTTAAACAAAGAAATTTCAAATATCAAGCCTTGATTTTCCATTTTTATAAGGTGTACCGTTTTGCTATGTCATTATATTTAATGGGACTTAAGCATCCAGGGATTTTGTTTTATCCACAGGGGAACTTGGACCAACCCCACGGATAACCAAGGCCCTGGTGTGTGTGTGTGTGTGTGTAATAAAACACACTATAAAATACATCTGGCTTTTTTTTTTATGTTATAAAATATTAGTTTAATCTTGCTTTAAATTACAGGAAGCTGCCTTACTGAGAAAACCACATCATCATCAGACTAGACTAGAACTCGAAGACCATGATTTGAATCCCAACTCAGCCATGGGAAGCCTCTGGGCTTATCCCACCTTTCTCCCAAGATGGGATGCAAGGCTTTGGGGTGTTTGTGGGCAATCTTTCTTCTTCTTCACAAAATCCCAAACGTCAGTAATGCAGGTGAATTCAAGCGCAATTCTTGCTATCCTGGCATTCATTTTAATACCATCGACAAGACTACTCGGCAGAAAGTTTGTAGATTTATCTCATATAAATCTTGTATGAGTGGGCCGATTTTTGGTTCACAGATCAAATATATATTCCACAGCAGTTTCTCAAGGTGAACAGCCTCTGGCATGTTAGAAGAACGTAGGTAGGAAGTCGGCAAGCTGGATCCGTAACTTTGGGATAAGGATTGGCTCTGAGTTCTGGGCCGGTCGGGCTGGGGCGTGAAGGCGGCCTGGGTGCGAGCCGCAGCTGGGAAGAGGCGCCTGCTCCCCCCGCCCCGCGCAAGTAGGCGGCGGCGGCGACTCTGGATGCGAGCGGGCCCTTCCTGTGGATCGCCCCAGCTGTGGCGGGACGTCGCCGGGCCCTCCTCCCCGGCGGGGACGGGTCGGGCCGGCGTCCGCCTCGGCCGGCACCTAGCAGCTGACTTAGAACTGGCGCGGACCAGTGGAATCCGACTGTTTAATTAAAAAAAAAGCATCGCGAAGGCCCGCGGGCGGGTGTTGACGCGATGTGATTTCTCCCAGTGCTCTGAATGTCAAAGTGAAGAAATTCAATGAAGCGCGGGTAAACGGCGGGAAGTAACTATGACTCTCTTAGTTACTGGTTGGTGCCAATATTGTATCTTTCCCTCCTAGTGGCCCCGCTGGAACGAGTTTTAATCACTCGGCTAAGTGAAAGATCGCACCAACCCACTAAAATCATAGATATGGTGTGCAATTCTTATGCACCGAAAACTGCCCGTACTTTCTTGTTAGAAAACGAACGGAGTGCCCACTCCCTACAATGGAATGATCGACTTCGATTTGACAAATATCAAAAAAACTAAATGAGGGAGGTCTTCGATTGCTTCAGACCGACCCAATTATAAATGAGACTATTATTAAATACCTGACATACAGATATAAAGAAGATTTGAAATAGCATTGAAACAGCAAGATCTAACGAATTGATACAACACCACTGGAAGTTAAAGAACAGATGATGTACTTCATCAAATGAGTCGAATAGTGAAGATTAAAATCATCTGGTTACCCAATAAGACCAGAATGTCCATACTGTAAAGAAACTGTAGGTAAACCTACGCTTTACAGAAACATCTGTCAGGAGTTCCATGGTATAAAACAACATTATTGGATAAATATGTGTCAAGAAAAAGATGAAAGAGTTCATTCGATTTAGTACACATCCCAAAATGCAAAGGATAGTATATCAAGAAAATAGGTAAATCAGTGTAAATTCAATGTAATGAATAAAAGTGGATTTGAAACTCAAAGTGATTATCCACACATACGAGACATCAAACTCCGATACAGAATAAACACAAGAATCAAATGAAAGAAGAGAAAGAAAATAAAGAAAATAAAGGAAATAGAGGAAAACACTAAGTTGTTGACAAACTGAAAAGTAGAAGAACTTACTTTTACTTAAAAAATATGAAGGCCCACAAAAATAAAATAAATTGATTGAACAAGAACTATATACAAAAAACAGCTAAACAAATAGCAAGAAAAGAAGATGTATTAAAGAAGCGGCTGAAAAAAAGAAAGTTTAAAAAAGGAAAATTAGAAAACAATAAAAATCAACACACGAAAGAAAAGAAAATTAAATTTAATAAAAGTGAAGTTGTTGACAATGAAAATTACAAAACAAAAAACTAAGAAACTCATCTAGAAAATAAGATGCTAAACCAAAATATAAAACTAGCTAAAAAAGATGGCTTCAAAAAGAAACGAAATAATAAGGTAGTGGAAAAAGTAAGTATTGAAATTCACAATAATATCCTAGAACTAATATAAAAAAGAAAAGAAACACACATAAAAAAAAACGAATAAATCGAAAAAAACATCAGAAAACTAAATGGAGCAAAAAAAGAAGAATTAAAAAATAACTTATAAACAATGTCAGGAGCTATACCACAAAAGATAGAGCCAGCACAGCAACATATATACTTGATGGAAAAAACAAAAACATATGTAATCTTCCTTAAATGAAGTATATCAAACATACAAGAAAAGGGAAACAAAAACTAAATCAATGGCTTACAATATTTTTATTCATATGGGGGCACTGATAACAGAAAAACATAAAGAATAGAGACCTTCTGCCATCTCACAGGACCAAGATACAAACTAACAAAACCATGGTTTTTGCAATGCAGCCAACAAAAGACCCTCACATCAATAATATAAAACCATGGAAATAAATGATGTACCTAAAGATAAGGAGGCGTGGTCGGGTTGAGCGGCGAGTGGAGGGCAGAGACCCAGAAGAAGAGAGAGGGGAGAAGGAAAACTCAGTGGGACAGAGAAAGGAGTTTGGCTTGCACCACGAGAGGAGGGCGGAGGCCCTGGAGTTGTTTAAAAGAGCAAGGGAGAGGCGCAAGGGGGAGGAGAGTACGCGGAAGACGGGACACGAGAGGAAGCGTGGAGAGGAAAGAAGAGGTGAGCGTGGGAAGGGGCAGAAGCAGCTGGAAAAGGAAAGAGACTTCATAGGAGGGAAGGGCGATGGGCCAGTAGAGGACTCACCCCACTTGTTCCCGAGAAGAGTGGAAAGAGAGACGGCCGGGAACCCTGAAGGTATGGAGAAGAAGGGAGGGGCTGGAGGAAGGCGAGGAGCCGTGGTGGGAGCTAAGAGAAAGACGCCAAACAGGAGCAGCCCCGCCAAGACGTCCTACAAGGGAAAGAGCAAGGAACCCAGTAGAGGAGTATTGTCCTTCCCGCTCACACACCCTGTAAAGAAGAGCCCTAGAGCCAAGGACGCCCTGGAGGGAAGGAAGGAGTCCTAACTGAGCCAGTGAAGCAACTAGGCTGTGCTACAACAATTTTTGGAGACTTTATTTTCTGCTACTATCACCAGTGAAGTAACTGGGAAGTCGGCTGGGTAATTGTGTAACCACCGAGGGATAATAAATAAAGACTGTGAGCTTGAATATTGGACTTCTGGAGTGTTTAAAACTAATTTTGGTGGCATTCATGGAGCCAGTCCCAGGGGCGGCGCCTAGGGGCGGGGTAGTCCCGCCCACATGTACCTATACAAATGATAAATCCAGAAGATACAACAAGATATTTGGGAATTAAAGTGGGTCCTTGGAAAGGAATACAACAAGATAATATGATTTCAGAATTGAAAAAATGGCTTCAAAACATAGGAAAAGCAGCATTAAAGCCAATGCAAAAAATAGAAATTCTTAGAACTTATACAATTCCCAGACTGATGTATCTAAATGAACATTCAGAAACTGGGAAAATTAAACTTAGAAAAATTGACAATCTTATACGAACAGCTATTAAATCATGGTTACATCTATCTCATGATACCTGTTCTAATCTCATCTATACAAGATCGAAAGACGGAGGACTTGGAATTAATAGATTAGAAACATCCATCCCACATCAAAGATGCAATACGTTACTGAGAATCGCTAATTCTTCTGATGTCACAATAAAAACTATAGCTAAAGCTTTAAAAATAGAAGATCAATTTAAAAATTGGTGGAAAAAAGCAGGAGGAACAGTTGATTATATACCGAAAATTAATAATGAACAAGATCAAAAACAAAATGAAAAAGAGAACAGTAAAACGATAATAACCAGTAAAATAAAGGCAACACATAAGAGACAAGAAACAGAAAAATGGGCATTATTTGCAAGCCAAGGAGGAGCTGTAAAAATTTTCACTGATGACAAAATTAGCAATAGTTGGATAAAAGAAAAGAGAGATATGTCGGAAAAGGAATATATATCAGCAATTAAGTTAAGATCAAATACATATCCGACTAAAGAATTTTTAGCAAGAGGTAAAGCAAGATATGATAAAAAATGTAGAAAATGCTTGGCGAAATCAGAATCTCTTTCACATATTTTAGGACAATGCCCTGCACTGAAAAAAGCCAGAATTTGGAGACATAATAAAATTGGAAAGCTCCTGGCTAATGAAGACAAAAAATTAAAATGGACAATATATCAAGAACCACACCTTAGAAATAAAGATGAAGCCCTTAGAAAACCTGACTATATATTCATAAAAGATGGAATGGCAATGGTGGTAGATATAACAATAAGATGGGAAGGAAGAAAAGGAACATTAGAGGAAGCAGCCCAAGAGAAAATAAAATATTATGAAGAATTACAAGAAATTATAAAAAAAAATGGGAAATAAAAATATATCTCTTTTCATGGTTTTGTATGTGATACAAGAGGAAAATGGCCCAATCAAAATTATGATATTCTTAAAAAATTGGGAATTAAATCTTACCGACTAGATGGACTGGCTAAGTTATTTAGTAGAAGAACGCTTCAATATTCTACCAGAATGTTAAAAATATTTGAAAATGGATAAAAATACTGGACTGGACAAAGAAAATTGATATCTAATATAAATACTGGACTGGACTAATTGAATTAATATATACTATTTAATATTTATTGTTAAATTATTTATTTAATGCCTCTCATGTCTCTTTATGAAGAGTCATATTAGACAATAATTTATTTATTTATTCAAAATATTTATTAATATTTATTGTTATTTAAAATATATCTATTGATATATCTACATTTAATATATTTATGGACTTGGGATCTTGTAATGATTATACGCCTTGTTCTCTAACCCGACCATCAAGGTGGAGACTGGGATCATGCTGCTCACTTGGATTGACGGTAATGACCTTAAATAAGATGGACGGGCCATCGTGGGGATTGGTCTTCCCACACTAACTCGAAATCGAACTGGCTTCGGTCAGGTTCTTTAAATAGCCAAATGCCTCGTCATCTAATTAGTGACGCGCATGAATGGATGAACGAGATTCCCACTGTCCCTACCTACTATCTAGCGAAACCACAGCCAAGGGAACGGGCTTGGCGGAATCAGCGGGGAAAGAAGACCCTGTTGAGCTTGACTCTAGTCTGGCCCTGTGAAGAGACATGAGAGGCGTAGAATAAGTGGGAGGCCCGCCTGTCGGGCCGCCGGTGAAATACCACTACTCTTATCGTTTCTTCACTTACCCGGTGAGGCGGGGGTGTTGACGAAAGCTGAAATGTTTACAGCTGAACTGAAATTGTATTTGAATTTTTTTAATAACTGTACTGTGTCACTGTTATACTGTCAATTTTTGTATTGGTCAATGACTGAATAAAATTTTACTTACTTACTCAAATATATAATGAAAGTGATTTTGAAAACTTGTCTGCAGTACTGACACTTTACAATAAAGCTCTACAAACTGGAAGCCATCAGTTATAGAAATACCAAGAAGTAATCAGAAAGAGTGCACACACAAAAAAAACCCCCACCAACTTATGGAACACCTGCTGGAAATGTAAAGAAAAAGCAGCGCATTCTACCAGATGTATGGAGACATCCTACTTTATATGGCGACCGCGGCTCAAATTCTATATGCCAACAATTGGAAAGAACAGAGGATTCCTGCTACAGAAGAATGGATCATGAAACTTATGGATTTATCAATACTGGACCAGATTACTAACCAACAAATCATCAAAAATTTATGAGGAACAATGGAAAGGCTGTGCAAAATTATGAGAAAAGACAACATGAAATTATTGTCAAACTAAAAAGAGACTACAGGGCTCCCCCGGGTTACGAATTTAATTCGTTCCGCGGCGCCATTCGTAACCCAAAAAGCATTCGCAAGCCGAAGCCCCATAGGCGCTAATGGGGAAAAGCCGCGATTTGGTGCGAAAAAGCGCCGAAAAGCACCAAAAAAAATTTCGTAACCCGAAATAACCTTCGTAACCCGGAACAATTATTTTAATGGGTTTTTTTTGTAACCCGGAAATTTCGTAACGCGGCGCATTCGTATCCCGGGGTACCAGTGTATTATATTATTTTATTATTATTATAATACTTATTTTGGTAAAAAGCGGAAGCTGATTTAGACTGGAAAATACACACACAAGGAAACAAAAGTCGAAAGGGATCTTTTTGGGAAGTGTTTAGAGACAGGTATGAATTTTTTTTTAATGACAACTAAGCAGGACTTACAATTGCTAGACAAACTAGTTGGAATGTTATCAGGAAGTGGCAATGTAAAAGAAGAATGAAAGTAGTAAGGAAGATTTGAAAGAGAGAAAGGAAGGAAGGAGAAGGAAAATGGACGAATGCAAGATAGGTGATATGCAGTTATGTCTTGAATGTTTTTCAAGAATGTCCATTATTTTAAGTATGTGGATGCCATTATGTTTGGAATGTTTTTAAAATAAAATAAAAGAAAGAAAGAGGTTGTGAAACTTTCATACCCCTAATATACATATTCCAGATGACCTTGGAAGGCCTAACCAAGGATATGGCTTGGCATAGGACACAGGGACAAACAATGCAATCTCTCATCTGACATTTGCTCATACTATTCATGTGGTTACATAATTAGATTACATTTATCCCCGTACATGTGTTCTGATATATAATTTACCTGTTATATTCAAACTAAAGATTGAAGGTCCAAATCTTCCTTTAAACTCTAAAGGCACCAAGGTCCTATACAGGCACCTCTGTTTGCATCTGTTTATTGTAGCAGTTCAATTGGGATATCATCTGTTCCCGGTGATTTATATTTGTTTGTATCCCGCCTCTTCCTGTATTGGATTGAGGTGGGTAACAACAAACAAGAGATCAATAAAAATGCTACCCAACAACCCTCAAGTAAAAGCATAGCAAAACATCCTAAAACTCCCTCCCACCCTAAAATAGAGTTAAAACAATTCCCAATAAAATGCTCCCAATAAAATATGGCTCTTCATTTCAAATGTCATTCACTCCCTGGTCTTTTTTTGTATAAATATTCTGTGTATTGCCTCCAGCGTCCTTTATTTCTTTCTTTATTTTTATTTCATCATCTTTGTTGAAACATTTCAATGATTTCTTTTATCTCCAAAAGACATCATGGTATCCTTGGGCATCATGGGGGCCATTTTGCTCTGTGTGGGTTCCATTACGCAAAGTAAAGTCATAGACGGAAGAGAGGTTCTTCCCATATTCCATGCTTTTATACAGTCTCCCTCTCTCTCTCCTCTGAGTGACTTCTTTGATGTGAAGGTAGATGCCGATGCATTTTTATGATTTCTCCTTTATGTGGGGGTTCTTTGATATAAATGTAGATTTCCATTTGCAATGAAAATTTATGTGCATTTATAAAGTTTTTCTCATGTGCGTTTTCTGATGTAAACGTAGATGTGGACTCTGACTGAAGCTCTTTCCACATTCCACGCACCTGTATGGTTTTTCTCCTGTGTGGGTTCTTTGATGTAAATCTAGAGTTCCTTTGACACTGAAGCTCTTTCCACATTCCATGCATTGATACGGCCTCTCTCCTGTATGGATTCTTTGATGTCTACGTAGATGGTCCTTTCGACTGAAGCTGTCTCCACATTCCATGCATTTATATGGTTTCTCTCCTGTGTGGGTTCTGTGATGTGAACAGAGATGATCATTTCGACTGAAGCTCTTTCCACATTCAATGCATTTATATGGCTTCTCTCCTGTGTGACTTCTTTGATGTAAACGTAGATGTTCTCCCTGCCTGAAGCTTTTCCCACATTCCATACATTTATATGGTTTCTCCCCTGTGTGGGTTCTTTGGTGTAAATGCAGACTTCCACTGTGAGTAAAGTACTTTCCACACTCCATGCATTTATGTGGATTCTCCCCTGTGTGGGTTCTTTGATGTGAACGTAGATACCGATCCTGAAAGAAACCTTTTCCACAATCCATGCATTTATATGGTTTCTTCCTTGTGTGGGTTCTTGTATGTGAATGCAGATTTGCACGCCAGTTGAACCTCTTCCCACATTCCATGCATTCATATGGTTTTTTCCCTGTATGAACTGCCATGTGTGCGTTTAAGGATGATGTATATTTGAACCTTTTCCCACAGATAGCACATGTTATTCTTTTTTCTTCAGGATCTGACATGGTGGAAAGGGGTTCACCTATTGCTGATCTCTGAAAAACAGAGGATTCCTTCCTCCTGTGCTTTGACTGGTTTCGTTTTTGCTTTTTAGCTCCTCTTTCATTTCCACATTTTTTCTCACCCATTTGGGGCTTGGTTGTTTTCTGTGGCACCACTGCTGGCACCCTGTAATTCACATTCTTCTGCTCGTTATCTGATTGAGGAAAAAGAAAAAGGTCCCATTATGCGTTGAGTACAAAAGCTCATGTGCACCAATAAAAGAAATGACAATAAAACATGTTTCAGCAAATGGTTTATCTAAGATTAAGAACACGCATATGAGAAAGGAAAGAACCAGGCTAGGCAAGTCTTGCACAAGTAAGGAAAAAATGTACTGAACCTTCCATAGACTACTTGATAGTTTCTTCCAAATTGATGTCTGGGATAAGCTTTTCTTTCATGGCCCTCCACTCTTCATAAGATTTCCAATTTGCTGGCCAAATGTATGGATCTAGGCCAGTGATGGCGAACCTTTTTAGGTCGCCATTCCAAGGGTGGAGATTCCGCCCTCCGGGGATGGGGGCCCGTGCCAGAGGCGGGGCTTCCACCCTCCGAGGGAAGGGCTTTCCCCGCACCCTTTCCCGGCCTCCAGCTGTCTCTCAGAGACAGCTGGAAGTTAGGGGAAATTGGGGGAGGAGTGGCAGGCGCACGCCTGCTCCTCCTTCCTCCCTTGGCCTCCAGCTGTCTCTCGAGACAGCTGGGGACCAGTAAGTGCCCGCGGGGGGGGGGGGGGGTAGGAGCAAAGGCTATGCAGGCCTTGCTCCCGTCCCTGGGGCTTCCCCAGGCTGGAGGTGTCCTCCGAAGGGCACCTGCCTGGCAAAAGCCCCGCGGGTGGAGGAGGAGGAAGCCAGCGGCCCGGCTCCCACCCCGGGGCTTCCCAAGGCTGGAGGTGTCCTCTGAAGGGCACCCCCGCCGGCAAAGCCCCGGGGCTGGAGGAGGAGGAAGTGGCGGCCCCTGCTCCTGTCCCCAGGGCTTCCTCAGGCCGGAGGTGTCTCTGAGGAACCCCTGGCCTGGCGAAGCCCCGCGGGCTGAAGGAAGAGGAAGCCGGCGGCCCCTGCTCCCGTCCCCGGGCTGGCCCCAAGAAGAGGTGTCTCCGAGGACACCTCTGGCCGGGCGAACCCCGCGGTGGAAGGAGGAGGAAACCGGCGGCCCCTGCTCCACTCCTCGGGGCGGCCCCAAGCTGGCGGTGTCCTCCGAAGGACACCTCGGCCTGCGAAGCCCCGCGGGCGGTAGGAAGCCGGCGGCCCCTGCTCCTACCCTCATGTGCTCCCCAGGCCAAGGCAAGCCGCCTCCTCCTGGCCCTCCAAGCCAAGGCAAGCAAGGAGGAGAGGAGGCGAATGGGCGCACGTCCCAGCCGCCTTCGGCTGGGACTCGGCTCGCCGGAAAGGGCTCAGCGGAGCCTTTCCCGGCGAGCCAAGGCAAGCAGGAGGGCGAGGAGGCGGATGTATGCGTCCAGCCGCCTCCTCCTGGGCTCGGCTCGCCGGGAAAGGGCTCCATGGAGCCCTTTCCTGGCGAGCCAAGGCAAGCCGGGAGGGAAAGGGGTGGGAGGAGGAGAACAGACGCACGTGCGCCTCTGTTTCCTCCTCCCAGGCGCCATTTTCGGGCTTCCCGCTGTCACCTGCCCAAAAAGGGCAGGGAGGAGGCGGAACGGGCACGTGCCCGTTCCGCCTCTCCCTTGCCCCCCCGTGCCTGGCGAAACCGCGCCGCATGCCACCATCTTGCCTGCACACACAGGTACAGAAGGGTCAACAGAACTGAGCCTCACTCTCATTCTGCAAGGAGAGGAGGGAGAGAGGTTTCCTGGCAGCCATTTTAAACTAGGTGAGGTTCCCCCCGCAAAACTTTGTATGTGTGTGTGTTTTGAGGGGTTGGGGTGTCTGTGAGTCACTGAGGAGGGGCTAGCGGCCTAGCCGTTATAACTCCTGCCAGAGGCTTGCAGGCTCAGTCCTTGCCAGGAGAGGAGGGAGAGAGGTTTCTTGGCAGCCATTCTGACTTTTTTTTAACATTATGAAATTTCACTCTAAATAGAGGCTTAGAGCAGAGGCTACTTGTCAGGGCTTTTCCTTTACTTTTAACTCTTTTCTTTAAGGGCCTTCTGAAGGGTCTTTGCTTGGGCAATTGAGCCAGAGACTGCCTCGGGAACAGCGCTGCCAATTTCCGAGGAATTCTCAAGAATCTGGGGAACTTAATTAATTTTTACTATGATTTGACTGAAATTCCAGTAAATATTGGGGAATTCCGGGATTTTGGCTTTTGGTAAAACATTCTGGGGAATAATCTTCAAGGCTTGATGGCAACACTGCTTGGGAAGGAGCTAGCAGCCAAGAACCCTATATAGCATACACCCCTCTTGAGCTCAATGCCAGAGTTTGAGAAAGAGGCCAGGCCAACAGTGGTCTTTTTCCTGGGTGTTTAATAGTCAGCTTTTGAGGGGGAAGTTCACACTCCTATTTCAGTGCCTTCTTAAGACCTCTGAGGTTCGACAGTAAGGGAGCTGCTGAATTCAACAGCAACACTTGTGGGATGTTTGTCTCTTGCCTAGGGATGTGGGGAACCTCACCTGCACCAAGTGCAAGTTGGTAGCCCAGTTGGAAGAGAATGTCCAGCAGCTGGAGGCCCAAGTACCTACCCTTCTGCATATTAAGGAACAAGAAGTTTTTCCTGGACAGAACAGAACAGACTGTCCTGGTTGGAGAACACGGGAGGAAGTTTTGTTGGGGTGGAGGGCACTTCACATACACAGGAATACAGAGTTGGAGGAACGTCACACACAGAACTAGGAACACCAGGGATTGTTCTGGGAGCTTGCAGCTACAAAATCGATTTGAAGTCCTCTCCGTTATCAGGGATCAAGAGAGAAAGCAGGAGTCCCAATGAAAGGGCAGGAAATCTCTGTGGAATCACATAGAATAGGTCCTCTGCTAAGCCTAGAAGGAGGTGGGTAGTGGCTGGGAGGGACTACTGCTGAGGGCTACTGAATCAGTGGTGTGTGGCCCTGACAAAATGTCTTGGGAGGTGGTTGTTGTCCCCCTGGAACCAAGATCCATAATGTGACAGAGAGGCTGACAAGACGTGTCAAGCTTACTGACCATGTGGGAACCAATGACACTGGCAAGGCACCGCCTTCAGAATATTATAGGGATTATAAGACTTTGGGGAAGAACCGAAAGAGATGGATGCACAGGTTGTCATCTCATCTTTTCTCCCAGTTGAAGGCCATGATCCAAGAAGGGGGAAGAAAATAGCAGAGGTTAATGACTAGCTACGCAGATGGTGCCGCCAAGAACGATTTGGATTTTTGGATCATGGTATGCAGTTTCCATGCGAGGAGACTTGGAAAAATGGAAAATCACCAAAGAGGAATTCAAATAAATAGCTATTACATGTAGGGATAAAGAAGAAAAGCTAAAGCACAGAACGAACTCAGACTTGCTAGAGAGGTTAAGAACAACTAAAAGGGCTTTTTTGGATATGTCCGCAGCAAAAGGAAGAAGAAGAAACGGTAGGGCCACTGAGTGGAGAAGATGGTAAAATGCTAACAGAAGACAAGAAAAGGCAGAGTTACTCAAGACATTCCTTGCCTCAGTCTTCTCAGAAAAGGCAAAGGGTGCCACCTGAGGATAATGGAGCAGAGGACAGAATAGGGGAATTCAGCACAGAATAAGTAAAGGATAGTAAGGAACACCTTATTAATCTAAATGAATTTAAGTCTCCGGGACCAATGAACTCCATCCAAGGGTATTAAAAAGAACTGGCAAATGTAATATCGGAGCCATTGGCATAATCTTTGAAAACTCCTGAAAACAGGAGAGATCCCAGCAGACTGGCGGAGGGCAAACGTTGTCCCCATCTTCAAAAAGGGGGAAAAGGGGATCCAAACAATTACGTCCAGTTAGTCTGACATCAGTACTAGGAAAGATTCTGGAGCAGATCATTAAACAGAGAGTCTGTGAACATCTAAAGGCAATGCCACATCACAAAAAGTCAACATGGGGGTTTCAGAGAAAACAAGTCATGCCAGACAAACCTGATCTCTTCTTTGATAAAATACCAGGGTAGATGAAGGAATGCTGTGGATATAGTATATCTTGATTTCAGTAAGGCCTTGACAAGGTTTCCCATGACATACTTGCAAACAAGCTTGTAAAATGGGCTAGACAAAGAACTCTTAAATGGATCTGTAATTGGTTGACCGCCGAACCCAAAGGGTGCCAACAATGGCTCCTTTTCATCCGGAGAGAAGTGACCAGTGGGGTCCCACAGGGCTCTGTCCTGGGCCCAGTGCTATTCAACATCTTCATCAATGACCTGGATGACAGAATTGGGGGCATACTTATCAAATTTGCAGATGATACCAAATTAGGAGGAATAGCTAATACTCCAGAGGACAGGACAAGATTCAAATACCGGAATAGACGAGAAAGCTGGGCCAAAGCTAACAAAATGAAATTCAACACGGAGAAATGTAAGGTATACACTTAGGTAAAAAAATG
>NC_056523.1:1713448-1718808 GCF_019175285.1 Sceloporus undulatus
CTCAGTTGTTTTCTTTGGGACCAACAGTGGCTCCTTATAATTATCATTCTCCTGCTCATTACCTAATTGAGGGGGAAGAAAGGAGAACTCATTAGAAATCTACAGCACTATATTCATAATAATAATAATAAGAAGAAGAAGAAGAAGAAGAAGAAGAAGCCCATAAAATCAGTTGTACCACCAAAAGGAAGAGCAATTCAACATATTTCAGCAAACATCTATCAACAACTAGATAAAACCAGTCTACACTTTTCTTATGGTTTCTAATTTGGTTATGCTTGCCATATCCTGGTTTCTCATGGGGCAATCACGTTTTTTTAAAACAACAACAACAACAACAATAATAATAATAGGTTTTATTTATATACCGCCCAATCACTGGGAATCAGAGCGGTTTAGAACAGAGGGAATAATAGACGGTTCCCTGCCCGCAGGCTTACAACCTAAAAGACACGACACAAAAGGAGAAGGTCTTGTGCCACTCCGCTGCGGCGGGGGGGGGGGGTTCTGCCTGTCCCGTCCCGGGTGGAAGCCAGGCCCGGCTCCTGGCTCCCACCTCCTACTCCTCCTTCCCTGCCTGCTCTGTGGCAGCGGCAGCATGCAGCAAGGCCTAGCTGCCTAGCTTGGCCTTGCTGGGCCCAAGGAGGGGCTAGGAGCGGGGCCTCCATTGCTGGCAGTGGCACAGGACCTAAGCCAGCTAGCTGGGTCCTCTGGAGGCCGCCATGGAGGAGTCATCCAGCTCTTTCACAAGTCAAGCTTTATCGCGTTGCTTACTACAGATAATGCTGGTGCAGCCTAACATGACTCTATTCCTCCAAGACCAAAGGGATCCCTTACCCATAGAGGCCATGTTCTCATAAGTCTCCATCATGACTGCCTCGTAGAGAGCCCTCTGGCCCGGATCCAGAAGATCCCACTCTCCCTTGAGGAAGTATATGGCCACCTCCTCAAAGGAGACCATGTGCTGAAAAGAGAGAGGAAGAAAAACATAAACAGAATTCAAAGATACAGTATAGCCATGTTACTATCAAATTGGTATGTCAAGAGATCGTGTGGCACCTTTCAGTTAAAGAAAGAAATCGGCAGCATGAGCTTTCATAGGCTTCAGTCTACTTCCTCAGATGCATTTGGTGGAGTGGAAACCAGGCACAGACATATACATGCCATTGGTATGTGAGGATGTCTATTCAAATTACAAATCCTTTGTGTATGGAGATAAAGTTGCAGGTCCAGTTTGAATGATGGTCATTAGCGCACAAGGGCATAGGAAACTGGTCTTTGTGCATGGAGATGGACTGGCAGACCCAGTTTTGCAATGGGATTAGCCTGTGGTGAGGGGAATGGATGAATGTAGGGATCAGGAGGATGGGGTCAGATAGTGTTGAAGTGTGTGTAGTGTGCCGGGAAACCATGGTCTTTGTTCAACCCACTGCTGATGGACTGTGGTTTGTGGATGGACTCCAATTCTGCTGTTTCTCTTTCCAATCTGCCTTTGTAGTTCTTTTGTCCAAGGACCGCTGTTCTGAGGTCTGAGATGCAATGCCCAGGGAGACTGAAATGTTCTGCCATCAGTTTTGTGTATTCCCATTCCTAATGTCTGATTTATGTCCATATAGTCATAAATGGTCCCTCCCTCCTGCATTGGTACATGCAGACACAGGCAGGAAGGCTTCCTAGACTGGCCAGTTTAATGGGGAAGTGAGAGCCTGGAAAGCTGCCCCAAGCTGTTCACTTCCATTTAACAAAAAAAAGCAAAAAGCCTTATTTTGCAGAACTGAGGACTTCCCAAGAGAGAACCAGCAGGGCTCCCAGATTGTTTTACCTGGTCTCCTTGTGGCTTCACAGTATCTCCTTCATCTGCATCCCAAAGAAGGGAGGAGGTGCATGGGGCTCCTGACACCATTGCAGTTCCTGCAGAGCAGACAAAGGAGGGTTAAGTGTGACCATCTCTTCCTCCCCAGACAGTGCAGACAACAATAGGAGGAGCTGGAGGTGCAAAAAATCCTATAGTGGGAATGGATCCTGCTAAGGGTCATGTAGTCCAACCCCTAAAGCATGCCTGAAACAGAGCCATCCTACTTCTGCAGCCATGTTCTAGCAGAGTTTATTCCTAAAGATGCCCACCACAGATGCTGGCGAAACATCAGGAATAATCTCTTTTAGAACATGGCAACATAGCCACAAAAAAACCACAAAAAACTATGGATGCCGTGAAAGCCTTTGTCTGTTTGTCTGAACACCTCCAATGTAGTCCTCTCATTGGAAGTATAGAGGCAGTAACATTGCACAACCTTTGGGGGATTCTGGGAAAACTCTCTTCTACACTCCCACATTTCATAGATGCAAACCAGGGAATGTGTGGCCAAGCTACATCAAAGTGTGGTCATGAAGCAGGAGTTATCAGTGAGAAAAATCACACAATCTTAATAGTGCAGGCCTTCGCAACTTGGAAGTAGGCAGGGGCCAAAATTAAAATTGCTGAACTTCTTTGGGCCATAGATAGGTTTTAATTATTATTACGAATTATTATTAATTACTAATTATTTATTAATGATTAACTACAGTGGTATTAATAATTATTAATATTTAATATTGTTTCTATTGAGTCCATCCCCATCCTTCTCTGCCTTGCTCTTTCTCAGGAGAAGGCCAAGCAGCAGAGGAGCCTTGAGTAGCATGATCAGATGTCGTCACCAGAATGGAGGACAAGGCATCACAAAGCAGAGGGCAGGAGGCATTTACTTTTTAAAAAACAGGCCAGATTTAAATGCCGGTTTAAAATTTCTTTCCATCTCCCAGCTATGAAATGTTTCTTTTTTTTGGGGGGGGGGGGGATAAGAAAGTGTTGGGAGGGAGGAACTGCAAACATATTAGGTGATATATTCCAGGGGATGTAAATCTGCAGCCAGGCAAAGTCACACACTCTCGGTGTTAGAATCCTGTTAGTATTCTACCAAATAGTGTTTAGTGTTGAGGTATAGTAGTTGGGGATGATGGGGGCTTAGCTGCACTTAGGAATATAGATAGTGATGTATGGTGCATAGCAGGGCCAGGTGTCTTATCGGGTGGCCTTGAAGGCCTGGCTCTCTGAGCAGGGAATGTGCTTTCAGTTCTGTGGGAACCAGGAGGGGCTTTGCTTGGAGGGCTTCTGCATGGGAGGGGATTTTGGCTTTGGGGAATTCTGTTACTTTGTCTGTGGGGAGGGGTGGTTAGTCTCAGCTAAGAAGCTGAGTGAGGCACATGTCTGATTTTGGATCTACAGTATCAATAAAGTGCTGTTGATTCTGTAATCAAACTGACTGATAGATTGTCTGGGATTCTGGGTGCCAACTCTGACACTCAGCCTGAGAGGATGGCAAATCCCCTCTGAAGAAACTTGCCAAGAAAACCCGTGATAAGGTTGCCTTAGTGAAAGGGAAATGTGAGTAAAGCCTTTCCCTTCCTGGAAGGTTCTTGGAATGACAAGCCAAAATAGGAGTCCGAACGCGGTCCAAAGTAAAACAAGTTTACTCACCGATCAGGGCTGGCAGCTCACCCAAAGTGGTGGATCCAAAACTGCCGCACCCTCCTCTGTTTGTCTTACATTCTTATACTGTACATTTCTCTACCTGTCTGTGTCCCAGCGTAAGGCAATTACAGAAGCAGAAACAGCCAGCTACCTAATAAGGGTTAGACTTCCTACCTAGCCCTGAGTAATCAGGCACTGGATAGTTAAAGCAAGGTTCAAAACTTCATGGGCTGAATTTTAACAAGATGTTTCTCCAGACGTTGCTTTGCAAACGGAAGCTAATTACCGAAATAGCTTTGCGGTTAGGCTGCAGGAAACTGATAGTGGAAGAGGAGAGCAAAGTGCAGGTGCCTAAGCAAAACTGGTCTGTGGCATTTCTAGCCTTTGTTTCTGTTTCTTCATGCAAGCGGATAGCATGAGCATAGCCATTTTATATTTACAGACTTCAAACCTCTCATTAGGGTTGCCATAAGTCAGATTTGACTTGAAGACACACACAAACAACAACAACAACAAGTCTGCCATTATTTCACAGGTAGTACCTGGGAATGGGAGCCAGTGTGGCCTAGTGGTCTGAGTGTGGGACTCTGGGGACCACAGTTTGATTCCCTGCTCTGCCATGAAACCCTCTGGGTGAGCCACATGCTCTCAGCCTCAGAGGAAAACCTCAGGGCCAGAGCCAGGATTTTGAGAAGGGGGGGGGGGTCCCGACTAAGTGCCACCATTTTTTTGAGGGGGAAACCCCCCCCCCCCCCACACACAGAAAGAGGGTCGAGCCTTTACCTCAGGAAGGGGGAAGAGAGGGGAAGAAGGGGAGGGGGCTGCTCCACTTCTGTGCCATTGCCAAAGGCTCCTCAGGTTCATTCAGGGGAAAGGAGAGGCAAGAGAGCTGTCTTTTGCTGGAAGGAACAATAAATCAACCCGGGGCAGGGAAGTTTGTCCTTGGAGTGATGGCAAGGGGAGGAAAAAGAGAAAAGAGGACTTGCTCCCTGGCATCCTCCTCTCAGGGCTCCCGCTGCCCTGGCGCCTTCCCCAAACCCCAAATGTGCAGGGAGCTCTGGCTGAAGCAGCAGCAGCAACCAGGGCATGGTCCCTTTGGGGGGGGGGGTCCTGCCTCATCCTCTGCTCTCTGAAGGGCAACCTGCATGTGGAGGGGGGCAAGGAAAGGGAGAGAGAGTACGCCAAATAGAGCGAAAGAGGGAGACAGAGAAACCACAGCCACACCTAGACTTCAATCTACTTCCTCAGATGCATTTAGATGCAATAATAATAATAACATGTAGAGAGGAGATCTTGCAGCACCTTTGGGACTCACTGAAAGAAAGAAATTGACGGCATGAGCTTTTGAAGACAGTCTACTTCTTCAGATGCATTTAGATGCAACAACAACAACAACATGTAGAGAGATCTTGTAGCCCCTTTGAGACTAACTGAAAGAAACACAAATGGCAGCATGAGTTTTCCTAGATGTCAGGTTTCCTAGCCTTTTCCTCAGATGCATTTAGATCCAATAATAATAATAATAAGTAGAGAGATCTTGCAGCATTTTTGAGACTCACCAAAAGAAAGAAATTGGACCATGAGCTTTCCTAGACTTCAGTCTATTTCCCCAGATGCATTTGTGGCTTGCAAAAGATCACCCAGTGGCTTTGTAAGGTCCAGTTGGGAATCAAACCCTGGACTCCAGAGTCATAGTACTCCAGTGATCAAACCACTATGGAGTAGGAGGATTAAATAGGGCAGCTATGGGCCATTTCTGGCCCTGGGTCATTGTTTTGTAGTCCTCCCATCCATCCTCCCCAATTCCATAATAATAATAATAATAATTATTATTATTATTATTATTATTATT
>NC_056523.1:1718908-1724835 GCF_019175285.1 Sceloporus undulatus
TATTATTATTATTATTATTATTATTATTATTATTATTATTATTATTTTGTTATAAAAAGAGGAGAAGGATTTCCTGGAAGCTTCTGTGGTTGCTAGCATACCATACACTGCTTAACATTTATACATAGATACAGATATAGATATCTGTTTTTCCAGTCTGGAAATGGACTTCCTCCCAGTCACGGACTGCTTTTCCCATCCAGGTTTTGGATGTAGCCCACATATTTATTTATTTATTTTTATCCTGCCTTTCTGCCAAAGTGGGACCCAAGGCGGCTAACAACACATAGAAAACACATTAAAACAACAATGAAAATCGTAAAAAATACATTTAAAAATTACAAATATAAAATATAAAATAGAAATATAAAATTCCAGAGGTTAAAATCAGCCAAACCCATGCATCAAGAGGGTGGTGAAATGAGGAGGAGGTCTTTGGCCAATAGAGAGGCAAGAAGGAGTGAAAGACACTCTGTGCATGCTCAGGCACCCACTGCTTCTAAGACTGAGCATTGAAACAATAATTCTGAGGTTCAGAGGCTTGGCGGTCTTCCCTTCAACATAAGCAAGGCCCCTTCCAGAAAGAAAATGGAGAGGGGTGAGGAGTGGGTGTAACTCATAGATAGAGGTCCCACTGGGCGACCATGGGCAGGTCACACTCTCTCAGCCCCAGAGAAACACCCTCTGGAAAAATTTGCCAGGAAAAGCCCATGATAGGTTTGCCTTAGGGTTGCCATGAGTCAGAACCAACTTGCAAGTAGCATCAACAAAAGAGCTCCAAGGCCGCATCCACACTGCAGAAATAGTGCAGTTTGATAACACTTTAACTGCCCTGGCTCCATGCTATGGGATCCTGGGATTTGTAGTTTTGGGAGCTATTTAGCCATCTCTGCCAGCCACAAGAAACTGAAGTGCAATTCCCTGATCTCCTCATCATTTATTTCATTTCTGTGCCACCTTTCCCCCCCCAAAAGGACCCAAGGCAGTTTGGTTTTTATGGTTGGCACCACTTTAACTTCCATTATAGCTTTGTGCTATGGAATCTTGGGATTTGTAGTTTTGAGGAGCTGTTTAGCCATCTCTGACAGGTGCCACAACAAACTTCAAATCCCAGCATTCCACAGCATGGAGCCAAGGGCAGTTAAAGTGGCATCAAACTGAATTATTTATTTAGTGCAGGTGCAAACGGAGTCCTTCCTCTCAAGCTGTTCACATCAGATAAATTCAGGTTGATAAAGCAAAGTGCAGCCACTCAAGCAATAAGCGGCAGCCACTCTGTTCATGCTCAGAGACACTCTGTTCATATTCTGAGACACTCAGAGGAGGGCAAAAAAGGAGCTACTTGAGGATGAGCTTATGAAACATGAATGGGTTTAATGGTTGGACTCAAGTAGCTTCAATATATACACCATTATACATATATAACCATCCCAAACTCTGAAAAACTCCAAAGTACATCTAGTTCTCGGCATTTTGGATAAGGGAGATTCAACCTGTAGTTGATTATTGTTATTAGAAGTTACCTTTTCTTTCTTTGATATTTCCTTTTAGAGCCTTCCTTCTCCCTTCCTTCCTTTTTCTTCCTTTCTTCCCCTTCCTTCCTTCTTTCTTTCCTTTCTCTTCCTCTCCCTCCTCCTCCTCCTCTCCCGAACGGAGACCTTTTTTTGGCAAAAGCAGAGAGGAGGAAGGAGAGGGAAAGAGGGGCAAAGATGTTGCAGGGAGGGAGACCAGCCCTCTCCCCTCCCTCCCTCCCTCTCTCTCTCTGAGCCTCCCTGCTCCCTGAGACTTCCCTCCCTTCCCTCTCCATCCAAGTCCATGCTTTTGATGGAGGGGAGGAGGAGGGGGAGGAAGGAGCTTGAACATCCCCACTCTTGATGGGGGGGGGCTCCCCCCCCCCCCCCCCCCCCCCCTTGGCTACGTTCCTGCAAACCTCCTCTGAACAAATCTTGCCAAGAAAATCCCATGAACGTTAAGGTTGCCACAAGCTGGAAAGAACTTGAAGGCAAACCACAAAAAACAACAAAGCCTCAAGAAAGAGACAGTGTGGTGTAGTGGTCTGAGCATTAGACTATGGCCCTGGAAACCCACTGAGTAATTCTAGAGAGGTCACATTCTCTCAGACTCAGAGGGAGGCACTGGCAAACAGTGTTTCCAACAAGCCTCGAAGATGCTCCCCAGAATATTTTACCAAAATCCAAAATCCCCAGCATTCCCCAATATTTACCAGAATATTCAGTCAAAATCCCCAGAAATAAATTAATTAAATTCCCAGATTCTGGGGGATGCCCCAGAGATTGGCAATGCTGCTGGCAAAACCACTTCTGAAGAAATCGTGCCAAGAAAATCCTGTGATATGGAGACAACAACAGCAACAACAGTTACGTCAGACTGTGAAGCAGATGCAAAATACAGTGGGCCTACGCCATACGCCGGCTTGTTATAGGCGGCTTCCAGCTTACGCAGAGGCCATTGGGAGAATGAGAGAATGGCATGGTCAGGTTTTGTTATTTGTCCATCAATAGAGGATAATTGAAGTCTTCCAGATGCTCTGTGGCCTCCAACAATAGTTTCCTGGACCACATGTGGGGCCCGGGCTGCATGTTGTGCAGGTCTATAATAGAGGCTGTAGTAGTTTGCTTTTGCCTGCGCCTCCTGGGAAGGACAAGGCCCCCCCCCCCATTTCTCCTTGACTGCGTGAATGGAATGCAAACAACTTTTGCACTTTGAAGTCAGTTTGCAGCAGCTGAACTGAGCTAAGGACAAAAAGGGACATTAGGAGGAGCAAGAAACTGGGACATTTAAAAACAGGGGTGGGGAACTATGGCCCTCCAGGTCCTGAGGAACTACCATCCTCATCCTGCCTCACCAACAGCCAAGCAGAAGGAGGTTTTAGCCAGGCTCATGATGAAGTAGCCAATTGCTTATAGGCATAAAAAGCATTTTTAAAACGACTGTCAATGATTGCCATTCGGGGTCAGACTAGACTCTATGCTGGCAAACTATACATCCCACTCCCAAGTATGCTTAGCATTTTAAACAGAACAGGCAGTCCTTTGTGGCAGCAAACTACATGTCCCCCTCCCAAGCCTTCTTAGCAATCCCCCTTCTCCTGCCCCCTACAACCCCCCAACCCCCCCCACCCCCTCTTTACCCAGGTAGATTTGTGTTTGCTCTCTTGCAAGTCTTTTTCTGTCTTTGCATGGCACCTTGAGAACCCTGGATCCCTGAGAAGAAGAGGAAGGGGGCTTAAACGGAGTAATAGATAGTTAGATAGCACTTAAATAAGGGGGTTAGAGAAAGGGGGGCTAAAGGGGGTAGCTAGATGGGAGTTAGAGGGGGTTAGGGTTAGATAAAGGGGGATTAGAGAGAGGGGCTAGAGGGGGGCTTAGATAGAAGAGACTTAAATAAGGGAGTTAGATAGAGGGGGTTAGATAGAGGGGCTTAAGTAAGGGGGTTAGAAAGAGGGGGGAGTAGATAGGGGTTGGAGGGGGGCTAAGATGGAGAGAGGGGGGTAGATAGAAGGAGGTTAGAGAGGCTTCTCTAAAATCTGGCGAGAGGGGGAGGGGGGGGCAGAGGGAGGGTTAGGGCGGGGAGGGGTGTGTGTTTGGGGGGGCGGGGAGGGGGGCCACGTGAGATTTTAGAGAAGCAATAATCATCGTAAGTTCCCATTTTGCACTAGGTCTTAACGTTCACCCTGAGAAGACTTCCTGTTCCATAAACGTTTCCTGTCTTCTTATGACATTCCCTGCTGTAAACAACTCGAAGTGCTCAACATTGTGAATCTAAACGCAAAGGGAGGGAGGATAGAAGTGCTTTTTGAGCCTGTAGGACTGCATAAAAAATGATTAGAAAGCTTTGTTTGAGGTTTGGGCCGACTGGCATGACTTTTGCAATAAAAGAAACTCCTTTTCCTACTCTGAAAGATCTCCAGTCCCATTGATTTCTGCAACAATGAGGGCTTTGCTGGAGCTCCTTCCCTTTTGGTGATGCTACATGTAGCCTCCCTTCTGGGGATGCTCTAGTGTAGAGGGTAGATTTAAACTGGAATTTAACTTATGCTGAAGATTGTAGTACTGTACTGTACTAAGATGTGTTTGGAGCAAAAGGTTGCTAGGATGATGAACGGGGGCCCTGTGGTGTCCTTTGTTTGGAAGGTAAAAAAATTGGAAATGTCCCTAATTCAAGATGCTAACCCAAATAAAAGGAGACAGTGAAACTAAATCTATACATCACGATTGGATTGATGGATACACCACGAGGGATAGTGACGTATGTTAGGTGTAAGGTGTGGAAATCATGGTTTCTAATACATTTATTCAGCTAACTTATCTAAGCAATAGAAAAGTCCTACATGTCCTACCTAAATGTCCTATTTCCCCTCTTCACAATGAATGTGATCTTTAATTCTAATGTAACCAATGAAAATGTGATTTGTAGTTTCTTTGTTCAAAATACTATTAAAAGCTTGGCTCACTTTGGAATGGGGTTCCCAGTCATTTGGAAGTATTTCCTACTGGGAACTGCTGTAGCAAAAATAATCTATGTTTCCTTGTCAAACAGGCTCCTGAGTCTCACTGTCTCTGGCTTTAAAGTAAATTCTAAAAGAATGCTATTACAATGCTACATGCAGTGTCCCTTATAGTGATGCTACATGCATTATTATTATTATTATTATTATTATTATGCTTTATTTATATAGCGCTGTAGATTTACACAGTGTCCTTTATGGTGATGTTACATGATGCTACAGAGAGTTAGAATTTTAGAGTTGGAAGGCCATCCAATCCAACCCCCTGCCGTGCAGGAACTCACAATCAAAGCACCCTTAACAACTGGCCATCCAGCTTCTGTTTAAAGACCTCCAAGGAAGGAAACTCCACCATCCTCCATTGATGACAGTGGTTACTGCCGCTGTTGAACAGCCCTTACTGTCAGGAAGTTCCTCCTAATGTTGAGGTGGAATCTCTTTTCCTGGAGCTTGCATCCTTTGCATGATGTTCCTTCAAATATTTAAACAGGGCTATCATATCACCTCTTAACCTCTTCTCCAGACTCCTCATAAGGCTTAGTGGTTTCCAGACCTTTTACCATTTTGGTCACCCTCCTCTGGACACACATCCACATCCCTCTTGAATGTGGTGCTCAGTTCTGACCAAAGCAGAATAGAATGGTACTGTTATTTCCCTCAGTCTAGACACTGGGTTCCCATTGATTCATTATGGTTATCATATTGTGAGGGGTTTTTTAGCTGTTGCATCACACTGTTGACTCATGTTTAGATGGTGGAATACTAAGACTCCTAGTTTCCCCTGGCAAGCCTTTCTTTTTCTTTTCTTTTCTTCCTGAGCATTGTACCTGATCTTTTTCTTAGCTGAAATTCATTTTGTTAGTTCTGGCCCAGCTCTCTAATCTGCTAAAGTAATTTTGAATTCTGAACCCTGTCTTCTGGGATATTACCTATCCCTCTTAATTTGTTTGGTATTAGCATTAGGAGGAACTTCCTGACAGTAAGGGCTGTTTGACAGTGGAAGACACTCCCTCAATGGAGAATGGTAGTGTCTCCTTCTTTGGAGGTCTTTAAACAGAGGCTGGATGGCCATGTTTTGGTAATTCTTTGATTGTGAGTTCCTGCATGGCAGAATGGGGTTGGACTGGATGGCCCTTCTTTGTTTATTTGTTTGTTTGTTTGTTTGTTTCATTTGGATGCTGCCTTTCTCCCAGTAGAGACCCAAAGCCCCAGATAAAACCATGAAAACATTTCAATAAAATTCAAAGTAATTAAAATAATCTATGAACAGTATAAAATCACATAAAAATACACAAAAGTTAAAAACATAACTTAAACCCACCTGCTCCATAAAAACTACCTTGATATGAATTATTTATCAAATGTCTACTTAAATGAAAACATATTGGCTTGCAAAAAA
>NC_056523.1:1724935-1737378 GCF_019175285.1 Sceloporus undulatus
AGCCTAAAATTGCATTGGCCTTTTCAGCTGCCACATCTCACTGTTGACTCATGTTCAACTTGCGGTGTCCAAGTAGACCATAAGTTGAACATGAGTCAACAGTTTGATGTGGCAGCTAACAAGGCCAATGCGATTTTAGGCTGCATCAATAGAAGTATAATGTCCAGATCAAGGGAAGTAATAGTGCCATTGTATTCTGCTTTGGTCAGGCCCCACCTGGAATATTGTGTCCAGTTCTGGGCACCACAATTCAAAAAGGAGGCATTACCATTTACTTCTTCTTCTTCTTGCTACTAACATAACTAAAAAGCCCTTATTGTTGTTTTTAACAGGGAGGGAATGAGTTTCAAAGTCTGGGATCAGCCATCAAGAAGGCCCTCTCCTGTCTCACAGACATGAAACGGCAGCACCAAAGCAGAGCAGTGGAGGGCAGGGGCTCTTGGAGGCTCTTATCTACAGGGTTGCCCTGAGTCTGGTCCGACTCCACAGCACTTAACAACAAGGATGTTTGTAGCCTTAGGATGTCATCTGGTGGAGTTGCACCTCCTGCACCCTTCTTGTGAGGCCCCTATTCACAGGCATGTTTGCCAGAACTGAACATGAAAGAGGGTCTCCTTGGTGGCTGATCCCAGACTTTCAAACTCCATCCTCCCTCATCTCCAGGGTAAAACATTCTTCTTCATTCAATGGTATGCTGTGCTGTTTTGTTAGTGTGCATAAAGTCTTTCAATGGATTTTAGCCATTTTTAATTTCACATATTCATACAATCATAGACCCATGGAGGAGACCTCAAGGGCCACCCAGTCCAGCCCCATTCTGCCATTCAGGAACTCACAAACTAAGCATCCCTGCCTCTGCTTAAAGACCTCCAAGGAAGGAGACTCCACCACTCTCCATTGAGGGAGTGTGTTCCATGTTGAACAGCCCTTACTGTCAGGAAGTTCCTCCTAATGTTGAGGTGGAATCTCTTTTCCTGGAGCCTCCATCCAATGTTCTTGGTCTTAGTCTCTGGCGCAGCAGAAAACAAGCTTGCTCCATCATCGATGTGACACCCCTTCACATACTTAAACAGGGCTATCATATCACCCCTTACCTGTCTCTTCTCCAGGTTAAACATACCCGGCTCCTATGTCTCTTCTCGTAAGGCAGGGTTTCCAGACCTTTCAATATTTTAGTTGCCTTCCTCTGGAAACGCTCTAATTTCTCAACATCCTTTTTCAATTGTGGTGCCAAGAACTGGACACAGGTGGGGCCTGACCAAAGCAGAATAGAGTGTCACTATTACTTCCTTGATCTAGACACTATACCTCTATGGATGGAGATGCTCGTCTGCATTGTCCCCAATGGTGGTGTGCAAGTAGCCATGCCGCCATTAGGGAGAGCCTCCTGCCCATGCCAGCCTTGCAGCCAAAGGCCAGCAGTGAACAAAGTCCTTGCTAATCAGCCACTCAGTTGCTACTCCCAAGGTGACCAGGCACAAAGGGAGAAACCTCTCCATGGTGAGGAAGGACTCTCAATCCCTTCTTCGCCTGAGCATAAGGGGGTGCAGTTTACTTCCACTTTTCTCCCCAGTGAGAAAGGACTCCCAATCTGAGAGAGGCCAGAGAAGTGAAGGACTCTTTTGAAGAATTAATCCTGGATGCTGCTCCCCCATCTTCCCATCGCCCAGAGTGACCAGATGTCCTTTTTTCCCCAGGATGTGTCCTACATTTCAACCTTCTGTCCAGGAGGAATTCCAAAATGTCCTCCATTTTGAGCATGACTAAGAAGCCTATTGAGTAATACCATGTTTGCTGTTCTCCTTCGAGAAATTTATCTACTTGGCAGTAGTGGCACTACTGCAAAGTGGAGGATAGGATGGATCTTTCTAAATTTCTTTTTTTCCTAGGAGCAGAGAGCCAATATGACAAAGTGGCTTGAGCGCTGGCCTACAATGGAGACCAGGATTCAAAGCCCTACATTATGTCTTACACTTTGTGGTGTCATGTCCTTTGCATTGAGGCCATGTGGCTACCCACACATCTGTAAGTCATCCCCCCACCACACAAATATGATTTCTTCTGCTACCTCTTCCCTCTGTCTGTCCAACGAGAGTAAGCAGGAACTGCAGCGTAGCTCCAAACAACCAGCCAAGTCCTGACAAAGCTCAAAAAGCTTCACCAGGGTCCGAGATGTGAACGCTCCTGTTTGGCACAGTGGCAGTCTGTATTTGAACTGCTCCGTCTGGTCAGACAGTCTGTCCCAAAAATAACTCCATGGGATCACACCGGAAGGTGAAGAGCATGGGACACCTCCACAGGAAGCGCGGTGGTTTTAAGACACACTGAAAAGAGAAGGTTAATGCAATTGTCATCTGCACCCTGGTCCTAAAGGCCACTGGTTCCCCTTGTTTTTCGTGCAAACTGATACTTGTGTGTTTTTGTGTGCCTTTGATGGCACATGGGTTAGAAAATTTGAAAATGATTTCTTATATTAAATTGCTATCTCTCATAGACATTTTTAGTGGAGACTGGCAGGAAATGCTTTAGTCTAACCCAGAGGAAACATGCAACAGCCTGCTTTTCTTGTGAGAAACAGCTGAATGGGATCTGTGTCTGTGCCTGGAGTGTATCGATTAGATCAGATTTCTGCAACAGGAACTGTTATCTACTTGACTGACACCATGACCTGCCTTCTGTTTTTCCATACATTCTTTAGTGACTTGTGCAATGTTTGTAAGCAGACATCTGTTGGATTCCAAAGGAGTGACCAGCACTATAGCCAGATCCCTTTTGATCTTGGAGGCAAAGCAAGGTCAGCCTCGGTCAATACTCGGATGGGAGATGGCCAAAAAATACCAGGAGCTGTTGCTCCGGTTCAGAGGAAGGAACTGGCAGAAGCACCTCCAAGGAGTCCTTGCTTAAGAAAATCTTATGGGATTCATGGTGTAGCCATAAGCCGGCAAGTGGCTCGAAGGCACATATACATACTGTACATGTGTTTATTTTAAAATATTTTATCTACTGTCTATTAATTATGCCGGGGGCCTTGGGGGCCAGTTGTAGCAAGCTAGCGCTACACTGTTCCACCCTCCCTTCCCATGGTGACCCCACAAAAAAGATCCTAGGAGTAGAAAAAAACAAGGTGGTTTCTGAGCTGGGTCTTTTTTCCCCTTTTTTTGCAGCCCTTGGGAGTTTATCACACGAATGAGATGAGATCAGGGATTTATCCCATGAATATCCTGGGGAAATGTGCGAAAGGATTTCACACAACGTCACACAAAACCCACCATTAAAGTGGTCACAAAGAAGCACTGACGCGCATCTTTCTACTTTCTGGATTTCAGCGACAATGCATTTCTGATATCACTTTATTTGCGCAATTGTGTGTGATAATAATTCGTGCAATTACTGTACTTCCCATTTCCACCTCATCTCTATAGGATGCTTTAAATGCACTTTAATCTCTCTTTAGTGCTGAAATCAGCCCCCGTGTGATAAACCCCTTGGAGGAGGGAGCTTCCTTTTTCATACATGGCTCAGGAGGACTCACCCTCTTCCCGCCTTGGCACCAAAGAGAGGCTCTTCCTGCTCCTCCCTCTTTTGTCTTACCTTCCAAAAACACCTGTGGGGTGTCTCTCTGTTTCATCCCCATTCCCAGTTCCCACAAAAACAAATAAACAAGGCAAGACATGTACCCAGGACTGATCTATTACAGAACAAATTGAAGAGAGAAAATGAAAGAGCCTCACTAGTGGTTACATACAGCTCCCAACTGGGACCTCTCAGGCACATCATCAATTAACTACAACTTATTCTGGACAATAATGCCACTCCTTTATGCGCCTACAGACAGCCTCCAAACCTCAAACGGCTACTCACCTACAAGATGACACACAGCACAGGTATTGAGCCTTGCCACAAACTAAGACGCCAACTCTGCCCAAACATTTATCCAGGACATGTCATCACAAGACCTAATGGCATCACCCACAATATTAGGGGAGCCTTCACGTACTCATTCTCCAATGTGATCTATGCCATACTGTAGAAGCACACAGGCTACAGTGACAAACTGTGCACAACCCTGTCCAGGAAACTACTTACACAAAGGACTTGTAATTTGAATCGACATCCTCACATACCGATGATATATATATATATATGTGTGTGTGTGTGTGGTGTGTGTGTGTGCGTCTGTACCTGGCTTCCACTCCACCAAATGCACCAGAGGAAGTAGACTGAAGTCTACAAAAGCTCATGCTGTCAATTTCTTTCTTTCAGTGAGTCTCAAAGGTGCTACAAGATCTCTCTATGTACTGATTCTACAGACGAGCACGGCTATGTAGAATCATAGAGTTGGAAGAGACCACAAGAGCCATCCAGTCCAACCCCCTTCTGCCATGCAGGAAATCCAATATTAATAATAATAATATTTTTATTTGTATACCGCTTTTCCTTCAGATCAAAGCGTTTCACAAATCAAAGCATCCCTGACAGATGGCCATCCAGCCTCTGTTTAAAAACCTCCAAGGAGGGAGACTCCACTACACTCTGAGGGAGTTTGTTCCACTGTCGAACAGCCCTTACTGTCAGGAAGTTCTTCCTAATGTTGAGGTGGAATCTCTTTTCCTGCAGCTTGCATCCATTGGTCCAGGTCCTGGAGCCAGCGGAAGAAACAAGCTTGCTTCATCTCACCCCTTCAAATCTTAACAAAGGTCTCACACCACCCCTTAACCGTCCTTCTCCACGGCTAAACATACCAGAGGAGGGCCACCAAATGTAAGGCGAACTGTCACCGGGTTTGCTGAGGCTGAGACTCACCAAGGCCCTATGCTTGCTTCCAGGACTGCGCAACTTCCACCTCAACCTAGGAGGGACTTCTTGACAGTAAGATCTGTTCAACATGGAATGTGCTCTTCTCTGGAGGCCTTAAGGAGAGGCTGGATGGCATCTGTGGGGATGCTTTGATGGAGAGTTCCTGCTATGGCACGAAGGGTCGGACTGGCACAGTTCCTGCCTAGCCCAACCACTTGTAGGAAAAGAACACCTGATCAAGTTAAAATACATAAATGTGTCGCGTTCTGGTAAACATGATATCGCTCATCTACTTTTATTATTTCTTACAGGCAAGAAGCCCATACGGTTTATTTTCTTTTAGTTGAAGCTATTTTACTGTAACGGAAACGACTTATTTACATTCTAGTTGGCAGGTTTTTATCCCATCTTTTTGCATTGTGTATTTATTTTAGTTTCCTGGTATATCCTTATATTGATGCTGGTCTTTGGCCGCAATAAAGAATTTCATTCCAAGGTCCATACCAGTATCAGTCTTTGGTGTTTTCAGACGAGCTCTTAAAGCAGGTACTATTCAAGTGTGACTCCTCTAGCTGCCTTCCTTTGCATGCTGGGATTGGCAGTTTTAAGACGGGGTATCTAGAATCTCAAGTTCAGCTCCTTAAAACTGCCAATCCCAGCATGCAACAGGAGGCTGCTAGAGGAGTCACACTGGAATAGTACCTCTTTAAGAGCATAGTGTGATAAACGTCTCCGTAGCACCTTTGAGACTCACAGAAAGAAAGAAGAAGGCTTTCAAGAGTCAGAGAGAGGAGCCCTGAGCTTCCTAGAGCGGCATCTTCAAGTCAGTCCTCCAAGGGTTAACGAGACATGCACTCAGATTCCTAGAGCGTCTTCCAGTCACTCAGGGGTTAGCGAGACCAGCTCTCAGGTTCCCAGAGCGGAGTCTCCCAACCAGTCCTCCAAAGGTTAGCGAGACGCCCCTTAGAATCCTAGAGCGGCAAAGGAGGGCGGTGGCTTCCCTCATTCAGTCCTCCAAGGGTTAGCGAAAGGGGCGTTTGGATTCCTAGAGTGGTACCTTCCACTCAGTCCTCCAAGGGTTAGGAGAGACGAACTCTCAGATAACTCCTAGAGCGGCTGCAGTGGTGGGGTGGAGGGGGGGCTTAAAGGCGAAAGGGTCGAAAAGGGGCCAAGAGAGCTGAAAGAAGATGCCCCCAAGTGGGCTTTTATTATGTGGGTTAGGAAGGCTGCTTTCTTTTTTGGCATCATAGCTGGGGGGGGGGGGGCAGATACATGGCAATGGGGGGGGGGGGGGCCTTGGTGCAGGATTGGGGGGTTGGGGGGCTCTTAATGGACTGTAAAGCATTAATTAAAACATCTTCCCCTAATCACCAATTCTGTGCATAATACATACATAATACCTATTCTGGGTTACCAGAGTGATTAATCTATTCTAGTGCCTTCTCTTTTTCTCAGCAGCTTTTAAAATGTCTTGGTTTCTCTCGCTTTCTCCCACTTTCCCCTTTTCTCCTGCTGAAAAGTTAAAGGAGAGGGAGAGGAAAAGAGGAACCATGGAATCCTAGAGTTGAAAGAGACCCCAAGAAGGGCCATCCAGTCCAACCCCCTTCTGCCATGCAGGAACTCTCAGTCAAAGCATCCCCTGTGACAGATGGCCACCCAGCCTCTGCTTAAAGACCTCCAAGGAAGGAGACTCCACCACAATCTCCAAAGAAATGTGTTCCACTGTCAAACAGCCCTTACTCTCAGGACGTTCCTCCTAATGTTGAGCTGGAATCTCTTTTCCTGTAGTTGTATTATTTATCTGTATAATGCACTTTTATCCATTTTATTGTTTGTCTGTAAATCTACAGCGCTATATAAATAAAGCATAACAATAATAAAAGTTTGAATCCATTGCTCCAGGTCCTAGTCTCTGGAGCAACAGAAAACAAGCTTGCTCCCTCCTCAATATGACCTCCCTTCAAGTATTTAATTAGGGCTATCATATCACCTCTTAACCTTCTCTTCTCCAGGCTAAACATCCCCAACTCCCTAAGTCTTTCCTCATAGGGCATGGTTTCCAGACCCTTCTCCTTTGGACACGCTCCAGTTTCTCAATATCCTTTTTGAACTGTGGAATTTGTGGGGACCAGAACTGGACACAATATTATTCCAGGTGGGGTCTGACCAAAGCAGAATACAGTGGCACTATTACTTCCCTTTATCTAGAAGACACTATACTTCTATTGATGCAGCCTAAAATTGCTGCATCGCACTGTTGACTCATGTTCAACATGTGATCTACTTGGACTCTTAGATTCCTTTCACACATATATATGTCTCCTTCAGACAGGTGTCCTCCATCCTATATCTGTGCATTTCATTTTTCTGCCCTAAATGCAGTACCTTACATTTCTCCGTTTTGACGTTCATTTTGTTAGCTTTGGCCCAGCTTTCTAGTTTATTCAGGTCATTTTGAATCTTGATCCTGTCCTCTGGGGTATTAGCTACTCCTCCTAATTTGGTGTCATCTACAAATTTGATAAGTATGCCCCCAATTCTGTCATCCAAGTCATTGAGAAAGATGTTGAACAGCACTGGGCCCAGGACAGAGCCCTGCGGGACCCCACTGGTCACTTCTCTCCAGGATGAAGAGGAATGTCTGGATGACCTTTGGGGTTCTTTTCCAACTCTATGATCCTATTCATGAAGATAAATGGACACGAACCTGACATTTAGAAATGGTAACATTCAAAGAACAGGGAGAGAAGATTTCCACCTTCCTGGACACGCTGTAAGGGATTTATAGGTTGTTGTTGTTATTTTCCAATATGTGAATGAAGGAAACAATCCTGCAAAGAATTATCCTGCAAAGAATAAGAAATGGGTTAAAGTCTCATAAAAGGCTTTCCAAACACTTTAAATTTCCCTCATATGAAACACTGTTCAAAGGTAGTAATACAAATAATCATAACAGTAATAATAATTTTGCAATATGTGACTGAAAGGAAACCATCCTGCAAAGAATAAGAAAGGGATTAAAGTCTTCTAACAGGCTATCTCTGTCCTAGGAGGACTGCAGAACCCTTTCCTTGGGCAGAAGACCTTGCATTTCTCAAGGTGCCCCTCTGCTTATGCATTTGGACAGGTAACTAAGGTTGTGGGGATGGAGCCAGGGATGCACCTTTCCTTGCCACCACTGGGGCACCCTCTAAGCCTGCAAGAGAAAGATACTATTCATTTCTTTATTTCTTTTTCCCATTGGAGGAGCCAAGAAGAGAGGAGTAGAACTGGGCTGCGTTTCCTAGAAGGGCAACATTTGGGCAAGAGATTTCTTCCTGGCATTCTCCAAGGCAAAAAGCAACAAATGGACCCTCCTTTGGCCAGTGGGCAGAAGCAGATTTCGGCAAACAAATATTAGTGGAGGAAAAAGGTGAAGGGGAAAAGATTTGGGGGTGATGGAGTGGGGGAAAGCCCCCCCCCATGTGCTGATGGGAGAAGGGGAGGGGGGAAAGATCGGTGGCTGGGGGGGATTTTGCAATTCCCCTCTAGGGCAAAACCCTGGGAACCTGGAGTTGGAAGGGAGCCCCAAGGGCCATCCAATCCAGCCCCCTTCTGCCATTCAGGAATACACAGGATCCTAGAGTAGGAAGGGACCCCAAGGGCCATCCTAATGCAGGAATCCCTAGGATCCTAGAGTCAGAAGGGACTCCCAATCCCGCAAGGGCCCTCTATCCCACCCCCTTCTGCTATGCAGGAATACATAGAATCCTAGTGTTGGAATGGATCCCCAAAGGTCATCCAATCCAACACCCCTTCTGCCCTGCAGGAAGACACGATCCAAGCCCTCACTGTGACAGATGCCCATCCAACCTTTGTTTAAAAAGCCCCAAATCCAGGGAGCCTTGTCTTGAACCAGCCAGTTCAGAAGAAAGAATAGAAAACTCCATGGGGATTGTGTAACTCTTGATCTAACAGAGATGTAGAGAGAACAGGATGCAGATGGGGAGGAAAAGGCAGAGGGTGCCTTCAGAGGATGGTGAGGACAGGTGTCAGTCTCTTGATGCTAAGGCCAAGCATTGGAAAGAGCGTTCAAGCAAAGAAGGCAAGGCCACGTCTGGACCATGGAGCCAAGTATCCCCCATCCTATAATCACATTTGGTTTCTGTGGCTGAAATGTAGAACTTTGCATTTATCTTTATTAAATACACTTTTATTAATTTAAAGTTTTCTAGGTCCTTCGTCTTCTTTCCTGTCTTCCAATGTCTTGGCCACCACTCCCATATTTAGATAAGGATTCCTTCCACTCGTCTCCTGGACTACTAACCATAAGGCTAAGACTTCCCTCGATTTGGAAACTTATGCTTTTAATCGAGGCTAAAATTGCATTCACCTTCTTTGCTGCAGCATCGCACCGCTGGCTCATGTTCAGGCAGATAGAAATGAATGGAAAGCACCCAACAACAAGAAGGTCAAAGTAACCACGAATGGCAAGGAATATGCTGTTTGAAAGAGAGAGAGAAAAGGGGGGAGGAGCCGTAGTAAGGAAATATAGGGGGGAGGATTTGGGGGGGAGAGAAGGGGCAGGAAAGGGGGAGGGTCTCTTCAGCTTCCTTAGAGAGAAACAGCATCAAAAGGGTTGGTGCATGGATGAAGAAGAGGTAAATCTGCAAGCTCTGGTGAGTTTTGCAGAAATGTGGGGAGAAGGGGATGCAATCTGAAGGGAGGGAGTATATGTTGGCAAGCTCCCCCCCCCAAAAAAAAAAATCACCCCTGCTTTCCTTTGGAAACCCCCTGTGTCCTGTTGGGACTGTCTCCATGGGGCATGGGGAGACCAAGGCAGAGGGTGGAGGGAGGAAGAAATAAATGGGTATTGCAATAATAATAACATTTTATCTCTTAGCCCCTGAGGAGAGAGAGAATACTGCAAAGCCCAGCATCCACAGCAGGGCAGCACTGAGAAAGGGCAACTGGGAGTTGCGCCAGCTTTGTAGTGTCACAGGACTCTTCCTCAGGAAAGGGAAAGAAGCAAATGGGGGGGGGGGGGAGAAATGGAGTGGAAGTGCAAAAAGCTCCCCTGTCTCCCTGAACAGAGATAGGATACTGCAAAGCCCAGCATCCACAGCAGGGCAGCACTTGCTGAGAAAACGGGCAACTGGGAGTGCGCCAGCTTTGTAGTGTACACAGGACTCTTCCTCAGGAAAGGGAAAAAGCAAATGGGAGGGGGGGGAGTAAATGGAGTGGAAGTGCAAAAAGCTCCCCTGTCTCCCTGAACACGAGATGGATACGCAAAGCCACGCATCCACAGCAGGCAGCACTGAGAAAGGGCAACTGGAGTTGCGCAGCTTTGTAGTGCACCAGGACTCTTCCTCAGGAAAGGGAACGAAGCAAATGGGAGGGGGGGGGGAGAAATGGGTGGAAGTGCAAAAAGCTCCCCTGTACTCCCTGAACAGAGATGGATACTGCAGCCCAGCCCCATCCACAGAGGCGTCAACTTTGAAAGAGGACCTGGGAGTTGTGCCAGCTTTGGAGTTCCACAGGACTCTTCCTCAGGAAAGGGAAAAAAGAATGTGGGAGGAGGGGGAGGAATGAATGGGATTTGCAAAAAGCTCCTCTCCCTAACCTTCCCTCCTCTTTGTTCCTGAGCAGAGAGAGTATACTGCAAAGCCCAGCATCCACAGCAGTCTCAAAATGGAGAAGTCTGAAGGTGGAGGCCTCCATTTTGCTGTTTCTGTTCTCAATTCAGATGGTATCAAGGGGTATTTATTTCAGGCAGGCACCTCTTCCTTCTGGCCATGTGGCAAATGGGAGATCCTCAGAAGTCCAGGAAATTTAACAGCCATTTGCAACACAATAAAAAGATACACCCTTTGCTATCCAATATGTCTCCATCCTTTGTGAGGCCACAGGCCCCTTTTGTTAGGCGGATGACACTGAATTTCCCAAGAACTCTTCATGCTTTTGCACCAGGAACTTTACCTTGAGGTAAAGTTTTACTTCAACACCACTTAAAGTTGCGGTAGTTTTACTTCAACATTACCAAAAGTTGAGGTAAAGCTTTACCTCAACACCACATAAAGTTAAGGTAAAACACCATCTGAAGTTGAGGTAAGGTTTTATCTCAACACTGCATAAATTTGAGGTAAAGTTTACCTCAACGCCACCTAAAGTTGAGGCAAAGTTGACTGATCTTGCATAGCTTCCAAGATCAGGATGTTGTTGGGCTGCAGCATTTCTATCTCCCTCATAAACTGTACCAAGCTACCTCCCCCTCACCCCCCCCCTTCTCCTGGGTAGCATTTTCTGTTTTAGTTTGGCAAATTTGAACCCAGTCATTGCAAAAACAACAACACACAATCTCAACACCTCATTGGCAAGAGAGCTTTACCTTCACTTGTGAACATTCACAGCCTCTTGCACCCCTGCCGTTTTATGGCACTGATGCCTTAAAAGCAAAAAGAATGTCTGGCTCCTTTATTTCATTTGCAAGAGAACCATCTGTAAATTCTCACATCTAGGTGATCAGGCGGCACATTTTTTGCTCGTATGATCACTACTTGAGATCAACCATAATACACTGACCCAAGGGACGCCACTGGCCCGTCCTGTGACAAACTGGGAGGGTGTGAGGAGATTATTTCTCTGTGTAAGGGAGCATATGTAAAGGAGAGACTATTTAAACAAGGACTTTTCTCCCTCCTTTCAGCATCTGATCTACCCTGAGGAGGTATTTCACCGAGGAGTAGAAGATCCTGGATCCAGAGGAGAGGATTCTTTACAAGAAGGTCATGCTAGAGAAATATGAAAATGCGGCATCTCTGGGTAAGAGTTAGGAAAGTACATAATGAAGCAATTAAGTTCCTTTCTGGCATTTCCCCCTACACCAGGCATGGGCAACGGTCAGAAGCTATGAGTCCATGTTCTAGAAGAGTTTATTCCTGACGTTTTGGCAGCATCTGTGGCTGGCATCTTCAGAGAGTGCTGACCTGAAAGAGAGTGGGTATATATACTGTGTGCTCCTGGGTAAGGAGACGTGATTCCCATGTCAACCTCTTCCAGGTCAGCATCCTCTGAAGATGCCAGCCACAGATGCTGGTGAAACGTCAGTTATAAACTCTTCTAGAACATGGCCACATCGCCCAAAAGACCCGCAAAAAACTATGGATGCCGGCCATGAAAGCCTTTGACTTCTCACAGGTTGATTGATTGATTGATTGATTGATTGAATCAAGGGAGCCACAGCCCTGAGTTTACATGAGACAGGCCTGTGAAGGGGAATTCTTTTCCCTAATATTGTAGCTGCTTTAATGTTTTTTGGGGGTGCGGAATTTGAAAAACACAACGCAAATGTTGTACCACACACCATTCTTTTACAAATTCAGTTTTTAAAAATTGATTCTGTTGTGATTCATCTTTGACTCTAATGTCCCAGTGAGATTTCTATGGCGGGGTACAAACCGCCGCTTTGCGGCGCTCCCCCGCCGCCGCCATTTGCTCCGCGCGGGAGCCGCAGCAGCCAAACCACGCGGCTCCCGCGCGGAGCAAAAAAGAAGCTCCATTTCGGAGCTTCTTCTTGCGGCGCGTCTATGACGTCGCGAGGCGCCTGGCGCGGACTCGCGACGTCATAGGCGCCGCGACGCGTCTGGACGCTGTGCGTCCAATACGCA
>NC_056523.1:1737478-1743847 GCF_019175285.1 Sceloporus undulatus
TTATGACGACTGCTCTTCCTTGACTCTGATTGTTGGCTAATGGACAAATTGTAATTTTTAGAGAACTAATAGGAATTCTTGGTAAATTCAGTGTTAGTATTTTATTGTAAATTGTACTAAGTGTCTTTTAAGGTTGTAATCCTGCCTTGATCCGTGGGAGAGGCGGGAAGTATAAATAAACTATATTATTATTATTATATTAGCAAAAAGGCAAAAAGCCAAACTCAGACCTGGCACTGGGATGAAGGTCCAGGGCACATGAACAAGATGCCCATTTCCACCCTGCCATCCCAGTAGCAGACTTGGAAAAGCCGGGACGGGGGGGGGGGGTTCATTTCCTTGGGCTCTGTCTCTCAGAAGCAAAAGTGATCCCTTACCCAGAAAGGCCACATTCTCAAATGTTTCTATCATAACTGCCTCATAGAGAGCTTTTTGGCCTGGACCCAGGAGTTCCCACTCTTCCTTGATGAAATACACGGCCACCTCTCCAAAGGAGACCATGCGCTGAAAAGAGAGAGGAAGAAGAACACAGATCATCAAGAGTCTGCTGCTCCTACATCTGTAACAGGCACATACTCACACGAGATTCCTAGACTGGCAATTTCAGAGGAGGAAGGGAGAGTTTGGTGTAAAGGTTTTGGAAAAACTGCATCTTGGATATTGATTTTTGGAGCTGATACCTAGCTGGAATTTACAGTTTATTACTACTGATGAAGAAACATCAAAACGGTTTTTTAAAAAAACCTCCAGAAGTAGTCATCTTTCTACTACCACTGCTATCTATTTTCTACCTACAGTTTCTATAACCTGTATTGCTGCAACCACCACTTTGTTGTCTATTGCCTATGACCTTGTGGAAACTGCATTGCTGAAACAGATTGTGAAAATTTGAGAAAGCACATTCTACTGTCGTTTGCTATCTATCTACTACTTGTGAAAATCATTTGGTTGGAACATCTGCTATCTAGCCATAGCAGCTTCATTTATATGCCACTTCATACCACACTAAGCAGCCTCTAAGTGGTTTACAACTGTAAGCTAATTGCCCCCAAGAAGCTGGGTACTCATTTTAGCCACCTAGGAAATGATGCAAGGCTGAGTCGACCCTGAGGCCCTGGCTGGGATCGAACTCACAACCTTGAGGTTTGTGAGTGAGTGGCTGCAATACTGGCATTTAATCACTGTGCCACCAGGGCTCCTTGTGGAAATCATTTCACTGGAACAGAGGATGTAAAGTCCAGAGTAAGCACAGCGGACATCACTTGGGATAGTTCTCTCCAACATTTTGTATTGTGTGCCCTGTATTTTGTAGTATACTGCAATATGGTGTCGTGTCCCATAACTGTTATGGTCCATGCCACAGGCAGAGTTAGAAAATTCTGGGAATATAATTGGGAGTGCATAGGTTGTATACATTGCAAATGGGTTGTTGTTGAGACAGGGGGCCTATGTCGTTTGCTGATGTTCATATGTTTAACAGCTGTTATACCTGTTATGTCTTACCTCTTACCATGAGGTCTATCTGCTGGGAAGCTCAGTATCCAACCCAATTGTTATATAGTGTGCTTGGAAACCTAACTGTCATAAGGATATTATTTGCTTTGTTTGATTGATACAGCCCAGGGTGAATTGATGTTTGTGTGAATTAAATGCCTTTTGAATGTTAGATGAAATGGATCCCTGCCTATGTAAAGAGAAGCTGATTGTATATAAGAAAAGGGGTCAACCCCGTAGTACATGGGGGAAAGAGGGTATATGAAATGGATATATACTGTGATAAAGGTCACCAGCGGGTCAATGTTAGAGTATCTTATAGAGTTTGCTAGAAGGATTATTGTGTGTGCTATACCAGTATATGAGTCAATCCAGTGCAGACTGGAACCCTGGGATGGGGGGTGCTAGGAAGGATGTGAGATTGTTTGTGAGAGAACGTGACATATGGTTATATACATAATAACATGGTTATTGTACAGTGGGTCCTTGGTGTCCACTGGGGAATCTGTTCCAGACCACCACCACCCTCTCCCACCCCACCCCACATACAACAGTTGTGGATATCAAAAACCACAGAACCTCAAGCCCCGTTTTCCCCAAACAATGGGAGCTTACATGAAGTCCTGGGCCCCTAATGGTGACGTGACTGTGTGCATGCGCTGCCATTGGGGACAATGGGGACTGCTCCTAATGGTGGCACGGCTACATGCATGTGCCACCACTGGGGACAACAGGGCCTTGCCATCTGCGGATGCTTAAATCCACGGATGGCAAATCCACAGATAACAAGGCCCCACTGTATTATATAGGGTAGAGCTGTGGTTTTATTTCTTTGGGACATTGTTGTGAAATAGTTCACTATATTGCCAGGTTCTCCCTAGCTACACTTTCTGTGAGATTCCAAGATTGCCCATTTTAGAGGAGGAAGGGAAGGGCAAAAGCCTTCTTTTGCAGAACGGAAGACTTTCCAAGAAGAGAAACAACAGGGCTCCCTGCCTTCTTACCTGGCTTCTTTGCAGGGGGATAGGTGGCTTCATAGCAGCTTTTTCCTCTCTGCCCAACTGAAGAGAGGAGCTGGATCGGGCCTCTGATGCCATTGCAGTGCCTGCAGGGGAAATAAAGCAATGGGTAAGTGATAGTGTGGACAAAGTAAAGACATAAAGACAGATGAAATGGGTTCCATTTCAACAGGGCTTGCTTCTCATCTTTAACTCATAGTGCCCTAAAAACAGTGGAAATGCCTTTTTGAAATCTAACCCATTTCCTCTTTGTTTATTTCTTTACTCTATCTGCCACCTTTGTTCCAAATGGGATTCTTTAGCTCAGAGCAGTACACATAATCTTCCAGCTCCTTCTGGAAGAGTGTTAGACTAGGGCTCTGGAAACCAGGGTTCAAATCCTAGTTTGGCCATGGTAACCCACTGGGTGATCTTGAGCAAGTCACACTTTCTCAGCCTCAGGAGAAGGCAATGCCAAGTCTCCTCTAAATTAACTTGCCAAGAAAACCCCATGACAGGGTTTTTTGGGGTGTGTTGAAAAAGATCACAGCAGAGTCGTGGAGGAATGTCAACAAAAATAGAGCTTTGCTCAGCAGAGTGTAAAACAAAATAAGCAAAGCAAAAAAAATATAGCAATATGGCTAAGTACAAATATACACAATGCAAAAAAAATCAGCATAGCATAACTTCCTGTATGCCAGAAATACAACTCCCTAGCAAGGAGGAAAAAAATACTTCCCAGCAACATGAAGAGCAATACACTCTCCAAAAACCAAGCAGATTCCCAAAGCAGTTATACTCTGCTAAGTGGCTATCATAACCACCTGGCCCAATTGCATCACTCATTGCCAGTGCCGCTTTACCATCATGCTACACCCTCATCCAGTCACAACTTAGTATGCAAACTGGCATACCCTGACAGGGTTGCCTTAGGATTGCCATAAGTCAGAAATGACTTGAAAGTACACAACACCACAAACAATGTACCCCTCTTAGT
This sequence comes from Sceloporus undulatus, assembly GCF_019175285.1. Classification (NCBI taxonomy): domain Eukaryota; kingdom Metazoa; phylum Chordata; class Lepidosauria; order Squamata; family Phrynosomatidae; genus Sceloporus; species Sceloporus undulatus. The sequence continues at coordinate 1,740,968 of NC_056523.1, forward strand.
CAGCACCTAGTATGACCCAGATATGGCAGTTGAGATCCTGTGGAGAAACAAAAATATAATGTGAAGTCGAAGGCTTTCATGGCTGGCATCCATAGGGGGGTTTTTGGTAGGTTTTTGGGGTTATGTGGCCATGTTCTAGAAGGGTTTATTCCTGACATTTCACCTGCATCTGTGGTTGGCATCTTCAGAGAATGCCACATAGCCCCAAAATCCCACAATAAACTTAAAAATACAATTTTTTCAGCTGCTGGGGGCTTATTTATTTATTTGTTTGATTTTTGTTCCCTGCCTTTCTCCTGTTATGGGACCCGAGATGGCTTACAAAATTTGAAATTTGGATTTAATATTTGCAATTTTAGTTAAAACTTTTAATTTAAATATTTATCTAAAATGTAATATTATATACCTTTAAAAAAACACAATTATTCATCCAATATGTTGAAACCACATAATGTAAAAAGATTAAAACAAAGTGGGCCCTACAGATTCACTGTGGTTAGTGGAAAGTAAGAAAAATGCAACTTAAAAAACACCTCTCTAGGAATCTCTAGGTCCTCCAGCGCAACTCTACCAGACCACAGTTGGCCACAGAATTCTGCTGGAGGGCCTGCAAATGCCTAGAGAAGGGTTTTCCCTAGAACTCCTTTGGTCCTTCAATGCAACGTCTGGTGGATGTTGACCACAGAGTCATGCTGGAGGTCCTAGTCTAGTGACTCCTAGAGAGAAGATATTAATCAAATCCATGGATAATCAAATCTGCAAAAGTCAAAGCCACAAATGTGGAGGGCTGGAGATATAGAAAGTATCTTTAAAACATTCATGATTAGAACACAATAGACTGTTTCCAAACACTGCTGTGCTGTGTGATTAGAAACCAAAGGCCTGCCTAAATAAAAAGTCTTAACCGGAGGAAGGAGAGCAAGGAGCTGGTTAACTGGGCCTCTTGCGGAAGGGAGTTCCACAGCTTGGAAGCAGCCACCAAAAAGCCCAGTAAGTGCCCAGGGCTCCCCATGAGATATCCCTCATATTTTATATCACATATAATAAGCCATATAGGATGGGTGATCCTTCTGTGACCGCAAAGGCAGACGCCATGATCATGAATCAGCACATTGGCTAGCAAGATACAAGTTGCCTAGGGCCCCCACTCGATTGAGTCAAGACGGCATAAAGGAGGTAAGGGCACCAGGGACAAAGGAAGCCAAGGTGGCTGCTGCAAAGTCTTCGGCCAGGCCTCCACAACGTGTGTCCTGCCTATGGATTTTGGGTGGCCTGTGAGGAGGATGCAGAACAACTTCAGGGCTCCTCCATCGGCCTTTCTCCTTTGGAGAGGGCCATGTGGAGGAGGAGGAGGAGGAAGGGCAGTGGCCCTGCAAGTTTCCTCTGCTGCCCAGCTTTCTCCCGAGGAGAAGGATGGAGGCAGGAGGAGGAGGAAGGGCAAACGCTTGCCCTGCAAGGCTCCTCTGCCGCCTGGCTTTCTCCTGAGAAGGCTGGATGGTGGAGGAAGAAGAAGGTAAAATAGTCACCGGTTGAGCTGTCCCTGCGCATTCCCCCCATGCGCACCCTAAACTAAACACACTCATATAAACTCCTGTTTCTTAGTCATGCTCAAAGTGGAGGACATTTGGAATTCCTCCTGGAGAGAAGGATGAAATGCAGGATGTGTCCTGGAAAAGGAGTTCATCTCATTGCCCTGTGATCATATCATCTTCCCTTCCTCAGGCTAAACATACTCGGCTCCTTTCGCCATTCCTCATAAGGCTTCGGGGTTTCCAGACCCTTCACCGTTTGGGTTGCCCTCCAGCTCCTCAACCTCCTCCTTGAATTGTGGAGCCGAGAACTGGACACAGCAGTATTCCAGGTGGGGCTGGCTAAAGCAGAATTCAGTGGCACTATTACTTCCCTGGACCTAGGCACTATACTTCTATTGATGCAGCCCAGGATCGCATTGGCCTTCTTAGCTGCAGCATCACGTTCAGCGGTTCATTTCACCTCCCAGGAATCTCCTCCAGCTCCCAAAGGGGGAAAAGGAAGAGAAGGGAGGGATTCCCACTAGGCCACACTGTCCCACATCCAAGGAAGCTCTTCCCTGGGAGAGATGAAGGAAGCCCACTCCATTCCCCAAACTCCCTCCAAAGAAGGGGAGCCCACCTTTCCCTGGGAGGCTCTTAGACGCTCCAACAGAACCTCTTGCCTCTCTAGGAAACAGAACGCTCCTCTCGCTAGCCCTTGGAGGACTGACTGGAAGCCTTTATCTCCCAGCCGCCGCTCTAGGAATCGAAGTGCTCCCCTCACTGGTCCCTTGGCCCGCCCTTCCGCTGCCGCTCTAGGAACCGGAGTGCTCCCTTCGCTGGTCTTTGGAGGATTGGCTCAGAGGCCCACCTACCCCTGTCGCTCTAGGAATTAAGTGCCCTCTCGCTAAGCTTTGGAGGACTGTCTGGAAGACGCTTTGGCCGCTCTAGGAACCCCAGCCCTCCTCTCGCTAGTCCTTAGGCTGGAAAGTGCCCTTTTCCCGCCTCAAATCGTTTGACGCGGATCCGTGACGTCACACTTGTTGTCTGTCTCAAGGCTATGGAATTCTGGGAGTTGAAGTATGTTGTGGAATCCAGAGCGGAGCTCTGCTCTGGAATCCACAACATACTCCAACTCCCAGAATTCCATAGCCTTGAGCCAGACAACAAGTCAAAGCGGTGCCAAACTGGGTTATTTCTCCAGTGTGGATGCAGCCCAGTTGTCTGCGGTTGTCCATTGGTCACTTGTAAATAAATTCTGAACACCCCAAATCCCCCAAAACTTATTATTCAGAGCATCCTGTGTTTGCGTATATCAATGCACGTGGTTGTGTATACACACAAAACAACAACACATGGTGGTGTAATT
>NC_056523.1:1743872-1779972 GCF_019175285.1 Sceloporus undulatus
CTCCTATGCCCCGCTGGAAACGAGTTTTAAAATCCGCTGCGTAGGAAGATCGCACCAACCCACTAAAAGCATAGATATGGTGTGCAATTCTTTATGCCCGAAAACTGGCCCGTACCTTTCTTGTTTAGAAAACGAACTTGAGTGTCCCACTCCTACAATGGGAATGATCGGACTCGATTGGACAAATATTCTAATAAAAAGTAAATGGAGGAGGTCTCTCGATTGCTTGTCCAGAAAAACCGCCCAATTATAAATGAGACTATTATTAAATAACCTGACATAACAGGAATATAAAGAAGAGTTTTGAAATAGCTTTGAAACAGCAAGATCTAACGAAATTGATACAACACCACTGGAAGTTAGATACAGATGATGTACTTTCATCAATGAGTCGAATAGTGAAAGAAAATCAGCTGGTTTACCCCAATATAGCCAGAAAATGGCCATACTGTAAGAAACTGGTAGTAAACCTACACTTTACAGAAACATCTGTCAGGAGTTTCATGGTAATAACAAACATTATTTGATATAATATGTGTACAAAGAAAAGAGGAAGAGGTCATTCGATTAAGTACACATCCCAAAATGCAAAGGTAGAGTATTCAAGAAAATATGGTAAGTCAGATGTAAATAGCATGGTAAAAAAAAAAAAAAAAAAAAAAAATGATGTAAAGTGATTTGAAACGCAAGTGGATTATCGCCACATACTACTAGACATCACCAAGCCAGATACTAGAACTAAACAAAGAAGTCAAATGAAAGAAATGAAAGAAAAATAAAGAAAATAAAAGGAAATAGAGGAAAACACTTAGTGTTGGACAAAACTGAAGAGTAGAAGAACTTACTTTACTTTGGTAAAAAATATGAAGAGGCCACAAATATAAATAAATTGATGGAACAAGAAACTATATCAAAAAACAGCTAAAAAAATAGCAGAGACAAGAAAATGTTTAAAGAAGCTGCTGGAAAAGAAGAAGTTTAAAAAAGGAATTAGAAACAATAAAAGAATCAACAACGAAGAAAAGAAAAGTAAATTAATAAAAGTGAAGTTGTTGGACTAATTAATATATACAAACAAAAAACTAAAGAACTCATCTAGAAATAGATGCTAAACAAAAATATAAAACTAGCCTAAAAAAGATGGCTTCAAAAGATACGAAATAATAAGGTAGGGGAAAAAGTAGTATTGAAATTCGAATAATATCCTAGAACAATATAAAGAAGAAAGAAAACAACATAAAAAGAAAAGAATATCGAAAACATCAGAAACTAAATGGATGCAAAAAAAGAATTAAAAAATTACTTATAAACAATGTCAGGAGCTATAACCACACAGATAGAGCAAGCTAAGCACTATATACTTGATGGAAACTAAACATATTGTAATCTTCCCTTAAATGAGTATAGCAAACATATCAGAAAATGGGAACAAAAACTAATTCAATGCTTACAATTTTTTTATATTCAGATGGGGGCACGGATACAAAAACATAAGATATTAGAGACCTTCCTGCTTCGCACAATCTCACGGACTCAAGATACAAACTAACAAACCTTGGTGTTGCAATGCAGCCTACAAAAGACTCTCCGTTATCATCAATATATAAACCCTGGAAATAATGATGTACTGTAAAGATAGGAGGCTAGTGGTCCGGGTGTGAGCGGGCGGAGTGGAGGTCAGAGGACCGCAGACAAGAGAGAGGGGAGAAGGAACTAGGGTTGGACAGAGAAAAAGGAGTTTGGCCTTTCAACCCGAGAGGAGGGCGGAGGCCCGGGGAGTTTGTGTTAAAGAGGCAAGGGAGAGGCGCAAGGGGGGGAGGAGAGTACGCGGAGAACGGGACCAAGCAAATCGGAGAGGATCGTGGAGAGGGAAAGAAGAGGTTAGCGTGGGGAAGGGGAGAAGAGCTGGAAAAGGAAGACTTCATAGGAGGGAAGGGCGATGGGTCCATGCAGGGACTCACCCCACTTGTTCCCGGAAGAGGGGGAAGAGAGACGGCCCTGGAACCCTGAAGGGGGAGAAGAAGGAGGGGCTGAGAGGCGAGGAGGCCGTGGTGGGAGCTAAGAATAAGAAGACGCCAAACAGGAGCAGCCCCGCCAAGACTACCTACAGGGAAAGCGCAAGGAAACCCAGGAGAGAGTATTGTCCTTCCCGCGCAAACACCCTGTAAAGAAGAGCCTAAGCCAAGGACGGCCCTGGAGGGAAGGAAGGAGTCCTAACTGGAGCCAGGTGAAGCAACTAGGCCCTGTGCTACAACAATTTTTGGAGACTTTATTTTCGCTCTATCACCAGTGAAAGTACTGGGAAGTTGGCTGGGTACTTGTGTAACCACCGAGGATAATAAAAAGACTGTGAGCGTGATATGTGACGTCTGGAGTGTTTTAAAAACTAATTTTGTGGGCATTCAAGGAGCCAGTCCAGGGCGGCGCCAGGGCGGGGTATCCCCCCACAAGTACTAATACAATGATAAACCAAAGATACAACAAGATATTGGGAAATAAGTGGGTCCTAAAAGAAAACAACAAGATAATAAGATTTCAGAATGAAAAAACTCAAAACATAGAAAAGCAGCATAAAAGCCAATACAAAAAAAGAAATATTAAACTAACAATTCCCAACTGATGTATTAAAGAACATTCAGAAACTGGGAAAAATTAACTTAGAAAAATGACAATCTATAACGAACAATTAATCAATGTTAAAATCTAGCTCATGAACCTGTTTAAACCAATCTATACAAAGATCGAAGACGGACTGGAATAATAGATAAAAAACATCCAACCCACATCAAAGAAGCAATAAATTACGAGAATCGCTAACTCTGATTCACAATAAAAACTATAGCTAAAAGCTTAAAATAGAAGACAATTTAAAAATTGTGGAAAAAAAACAGAGAAATTATATAACCGAAAATTGATAATGAACAAGACAAAAACAAAATGAAAAAGAGAACAGTAAAACGATAATAACAGTAAAATAAAAAGGCAACAAAAAGAGACAAAAACAGAAAATGGGCATTAGGAAGCCAAGAAGAGCTGAAAATTTTCACTGATGACAAAATTAGCAATATTGATAAAAAAAAAAAAGAGATATGTCGAAAAGGAATATAACAGCAATTAAGAAGATCAAATACAATCCACAAAAAATTTTAGCAAATAAAGCAAGAATTATAAAAAATGTAGAAAAGATGGCTAAATCAAACCTTTCACATATTTTAGGACAATGCCCGCACAAAAAAAGCAGAATTGAGAACATAATAAAATGGAAATCCTGGCTAATGAAACAAAAAATTAAAGACAATAGATCAAGAAACACAACCTAGAAATAAAGATGAAAGCCCTTAAAAACCTGACTATATATTCGAAAAAGATGAATGGCAAGTGGTAATATAACAATAAATAGGAAGAAGAAAAGAAAATTAAGAACAGCCCAAAGAAAATAAAAATATATGAAGAATACAAGAAAATTATAAAAAAAAAAAAGGAAATAAAAAAATCTTTTTCATTTTTTAAAACAAGAGGAAATGCCCAATCAAAATTATGATATCTTAAAAAATTGGAATTAAATCTTACCACCTAGAGGACATGTAAGATTTAGTAAAAAACGTCAATATTCTAACAGAATTTAAAAATATTTGAAAACGAAAAAATAATGGACACAAAGAAAATTATATCTAATATAAATACTAAAGACTGGACTAATGAATTAATAATACTATTAAATATTAATTGTTAAACAATTATTTAAATGCCTCCATGTCATCTTTATAAGAGTCTATTAGACAATAATTTATTTATTTATTCAAATATTTATTATATTTATTGTTATTAAAATCTACTATGATAGATCTACATTAATATAGTTATGGACTGGGATCTTGTAATATTATAACGCCTGTTCCTAACACCCGACCATCAAGGTGGAGACTTATCACTCTCACTTATTGACGGTAAATGACCTTAAATAAGAATGACGCCATCGGGGGATATGGTCTTCCCAATACTAACTCGAAATCGAAACTAGCTTCGGTACAGTTCTTTAAAATACCAAATCCATCTCATCTAATTAGTGACAGCATAGAAAATGAAGAACGAGATCCCACTGTCCATAACCTACTATCAGCGAAACCACAAGCCAAGGGAACGGCTTAGGCGAATCAGCGGGAGAAAGAAACCGTTATTTGACATACTAGTCTGGCCCTTGAAAAACATGAAAGAGGCGTAGAATAAGTGGGAGGCCGCCGTCGGGCCGCCGGAAAACCACTACTCTTATCGTTTTTCACTTACCCGGTGATTGACAGAAAGCTGAAATGTTTACAGATGAACGAAATGTATTTGAATTTTTTAATAAAACGTACGTGTCACGTTATACTGTCAATTTTGTATTGGTCAATGACTGAATAAAATTTTATTACGTACATCAAATATAAATAAAGGATTTTGAAAACTGTCTGCAAGTACTGACACTTACAATAAAGCTCTACAAACTGGAACCATCAGTTTATAAAAACCAAAATAATCAAAAAGTGCACACAAAAAAAAAACCCCAACAACTTATGGAACACCTGGAAATGTAAAGAAAAAGCACGATTCTAACCAGATGTATGAGACATCCACTTTATAGCGACAGCGCTCAAATCATAATGACACAACAATGGAAAGAACAGAGGATTCCTCAACAGAAGAATGATCAGAAACTATATGATTAGCAAACTGGACCAATTACAACAACAAATCATCAAAAAATTATGAGAACAATGAAAGGCGGTGCAAAATTATAGAAAAGAAAACAGAAATTATTGTCAAAAACTAAAAAAGACTACAGGGCTCCCCCGGTACAAATTTAATTCGTTCACCGCGCCATCGTAACCCAAAAAGCATTCGCAAGCCGAAGCCCAAGAGCGCTAAATGGGGAAAAGCCGCGATTTGTCAAAAAGGCACGAAAAGCACCAAAAAAAATTTCGTAACCCGAAATAACCTTCGTAACCCGGAAAATATTTAAAGGTTTTTTTTTGTAACCCGGAAATTCGTAAAGCGGCGCATTGTACACGGGTACATGTATTATATTATTTATTAAATATTAAATACTTATTTGGTAAAAAGCGGAAGCTATTTAGACTGAAAAATACACACAAGGAACAAAAGTCGAAAGGAATCTTTTTGGGAAGTTTTAGAGACAGTAATGAATTTTTTTTAATGACAAAAGCAGAATACAATTGCTAACAAACATTGGAAGTAATCAAAAGTGGCAATGTAAAAAAGAATGAAATAGTAAGGAAGATGAAAGAGAGAAAGAAGGAAGGAGAGAAAATGGACGAATCAAATAAGGTAGATAATGCATTATGTCTATTAATTTTTTCAAGAAATTCCATATTTAATATGTGGAGCCGTATGTTTGGAATGTTTTTAAAAAATAAAAAAAGAAAAGTTGTGAAACTTTCATACCCCTAATAACATTCCAGATGAACCTTGGAAGCATAAAACCAAGGATATGGCTTGCATAGGACAGGGACAAACAAGGCAATCTCATAAGCAAATTTGCCATACTATTCAGGGTTACAAATTAGATTACATTAAGATCCCCGAACTGTTTCGATATATAATTAACCTGTTATATTCAAACGAAAGAATTGAAGGCCAAATCTCACTTTAAACTCAAAGGCACCAAAGGTCCTATACAGGCACCTCTGTGCATCTGTTATATGTAGCAGTCAATTGGGATATCATCTGTTCCCAGTATTTATATTGTTTGTAATACCCACCTCTTCCTGTATTGGATGAGGTGGGTAACAACAAACAAGAGATAATAAAATGAGACCACACAACAACCCTCAAGAAAAGACAAGCAAAACACCTAAAACCCCCCCACCAAAATAATAAAAACAATTCCCAAAAAATGCCCCAATAAATGGCTCTCATTTCAAATTCATCACTCCTGGCTTTTTTGTATAAATATTCTGTGATGCCTCCACGTCCTTTATCTTCTTATTTTTATTTCACATCTGGTGAAACATTTCAAATGATTTTTTTATCTCAAAGACAATCATGGTAATCCTTGGGCATCAGGGGCCATTTGCTCTGTGTGGGTTCCATACAAAAAAGTCATAGACGAAGAAGGTTTCCATATTCCATGCTTTATACTCCTCCCTCTCTCTCCCTCGAGTGACTTCTTGATGTGAAGAGAATGCCGAGCATTTAGAGATTTCTCTTTATGGGGGTTCTTTGATAAAATGTAGATTTCCATTGCAATGAAAATTATGTCATTTATAAAGTTTTTCCATGGCGTTTTCTGATGTAAACGAGAGTGGACGACTGAACCTTTCCATTCCACACACGTATGGTTTTTCTCCTGTTGGGTTATTTGATGTAAATCTAGAGTTACTTTGACACTGAAGCCTTTCCACATCCATCATTATACGGCCTCTCTCCGTAATGGATTCTGAATGTCTAAACGTAAATGGTCGTTACGAAGTGTACACATCCATCATTAATATAGGTTTCTCTCCTGTGTGGGTTCGTATGTGAACAGAGATGAATAATCGACTGAAGTCTTCCACATCAATAGCATAATAGGCTCTCTCCTGTGTACTTCTGTGATAAACTAGATGTTCTCCCTCCGAAGCTGTTCCACATCCATACATTATAAGAGGTTTCCCCCATTTGGGTCTTTGGTGTAAATGCAGACTTCCACTGTGAGTAAAGATACTTCCACACTCCATCAATTTAATGTGGATTCTCCCCTGTGTGAGGTTCTTTGAATGTGAACGAGATACCGATCTGAAAGAACCTTTTCCACAACCATGCATTTAATAGGTTTCTTCCTTGTGTGGGGTAATTTATTAATGCAGATTTGCACGCCAGGAAGAACCCTTCCCAATACCAATGCATCATAATTTTCCTGTAAACGCACATGTTGCGTTTAAGGATGAGTAATTTGAAAACCTTTATTCCACAAGAATAGCAAATGTTATCTTTTTTTTCATAGGATCTGACAGGTGAAAAGGGTTCAACTATGCGATCTCTGAAAAACAAGGAATTCCTTCTCCTGTGTTGACTGGTTTAGTTTTTATTTTACTCCCTTTCATTTCACATTTTTCCTCACATTTGGGGCTTGGTTGTTTTATGGGCACCACTGAGGCAACCTGAAATTCACATTCTTCTGCTCGTATCTGATTGAGAAAAAGAAAAAGGTCCATTATGCGTGAGACAAAACCATGTAACCATAAAAGAAATACAAAAACATTTTCAAAGCAAAGGTTTAATCTAAGAAAAGAACACCATATAAAAAGGAAAGAACCAGGCTAGGCAATCTTGCACAAGTAAGGAAAAAATGTACTGAACCATTCCAAGACACTTGATATTTTCTTCAAATTAGGTTGGATAACTTTCTTCATGCCCTCCACTCTTCAAAATTTCAATTTGCGGCCAAATGTATGGATCTAGGCCAGTGAGGACGAACTTTTAGGATCGCCATTCAAGGGGGAATCCGCCCTCCGGATGGGGGCCCGGCCAAAGCGGGCTTCACACTCCGAGGAAGGCTTTCCCCGCACCCTTTCCCACCAGCTTCTCTCAAGACAGCGGAATTAGGGGAAATGGGGGAGGAGTGGCAGGCCACGCCGCTCATCCTTCACTCCCTTGGCTCCAGCGTCTCTCAGAGACAGCGGGGACAAGTAAGTACCCGCGGGGGGAGGGGGGGAGGAACAAAACATGCAGGCCTTGCGCCAAGTCCCGGGGCTTCCCCAGGCGGAGGTGTCCTCCAAGGGCACCCCTAGCTGGAAAGCCCCGCGGTGGAGAGGAGGAAAGCCAGCGCCCAGTCACCATCCACGGGGCCCCCAGGCTGGAGGGCCTCTGAAGGGCACCCCAGGCCTGCAAGCCCCGAGGCGGAGAAGAGAGAAGCTGGCGGCCCCTGCTCCTGTCCCCAGGTCTTCCCAGCCGGAGGTCCCTAAGGCACACCTGGCCTGGCGAAGACCCCTGACTAAGGAAGAGGAAGCCGGGCCCCATGTCCCGTCCCAGGGGCTCCCAAAGCCAGAGGGTCCAACGAAGGACACCTCTGCCTGCGAAGCCCCGCGGTGGAAGAGGAGGAAACCGGCGGCCCCTGCTCACTCTCGGGCTCACAACCAAGACTGGGTGTCCTCCGAAGGACACCTCCGGCCTGCGAACCCCCGGGCGGTAGGAAACCGGCGGCCCCTGCTCCTACCTCAGTGCTGCCCCAGGCCAAGGAAAGCCACCATCCCTGGCCCAGCCAAGCCAAGCAAGCGAAGGAGAGGAGGCAAATGGGGGCACGTCAAGCCGCCATTCTGCTGGGAACTCGGCTCGCCGGGAAAGGCTCACAGAGCCTTTCCCAGCAGAAGGACAAACAGGAGGCGAGAGAGCGATGAGTATGCTCCAGCCCCCCCCGGGCCTTCGCCGCCGGGAAAGGGCCCATACCCTTTCCTGGAGAGCCAAGCAACCGGAGGGAAGAAGGGTGGAGGAGAACAGACGCACGTGCGCCTCTTTTCCTCCTCCAGGCGCCATTTCGCTGCTCCCGTTCACCCTCACAAAAAGGCAGGGAGGAGGCGGAACGGCACGTGCCCGTTCCGCCTCTCCCTTGCCCCCCAGTGCCTGGCGAAACGCGCCGCATGCCACCATCTGCCTCACACACAGGTACAAAGGTCAAACTAGAACTGAGCCTCACTCATTCCTTGCAAGAGAGAGGGAGAGAGTTTCCGGCAGCCATTTTAAAACTAGGTAGAGGTTCCCCAAAAACTTTTATGTGTGTGTGTTTTGAGGGGTGGGTGTCTGTTGAGCAATAGGAGGCTAGCAAGCCTAAAAAGCCGTTATAACATCCTGCCAAGAGGCTGACAGGCTCATCCTGCCAGAGAGGAGGAGAGAGATTTCCTTGGCAGCCATTCGATTTATTTTTAACATATGAAAATTTCACTCTAAATAGAAGCTTAGAGCAAAGGCTACTTTGTTTCAAGGGATTTTCCTTTACTTTAACACTTTTTTTAAGGGCGTCGAAGGTCTTTCTGAGCAAGTGAGCCAAACTTGCCTCGGAACAGCCTGGCAATTTCCGAGGAATACTCAAGAATCTGGGAACTGTAATATAAATTTTTACTATATTTTGACTGAAATAGTCAAGTAAAATGGGAATTCAGGGATTTGCTTTTGTAAAACATTCTGGGGAATATCTTCAAAGCTTGAGGCAACACTCTGGAAGAGCAGCACCAAGAACTCTCTATATATAGCAATACAACCCAACCCTTGAGCTCAATGCCAGAGTTTGAGAAAGAGCCACCAACATGGTCTTTTTCCTGGGTGTTTAAAATATCAGCATTTGAGGGGGGAAGTTAACACTCATTTCAGTGCCTTCTTAAGACTCTGAGGTTCGACAAAGGGAAGCTGCTGAAGTCAACAGCAACACGTTGGATGTTGTCTTCTTGCCTAGGAATTGGGGAAACCTCACCGCACCAAGTAAAGTTGGTACCCAGTTGGAAAATGTCCGCAGCTGGAGGCCCAAGTACCTACCCTTCTGCAATATTAAAGGAACAAAAGTTCCTGGACAGAAACAGAACAGACGTCCGGTGGAAACACGGGAGAAGTTTTGGGTGGAGGGCACACACATACACAGGAGATACAGAGTGGAGGAACGTCACAACACAGAACTAGGAACAAACAAGGGATGGTCTAATTAGCAAGCTACAAAATCGATTTGAAGCCTCCAGTTATCAGGGACAAGAAAAAGCAGAGTCCTAAAAAGGGGCAGGAAATCCGTGGAATCAACATAGAATATAAGGCTTCTGCTAAGCCTAGAAGGAGTGGGTAGTGGCTGTGAGGGACTAATGCTGAGGGAACTGAATCAGTGGTGTGTGGCCCTGACAAAAAGTCTTGGAGAGGTGTGTTGTACCCTGGAAACCAAGACCATAATGTGACAGAGAGGCGACAAAATGTAAAGCTACGACCATGTGGAACCAACACTGCAAGGCACCGCCTTCAGAATATTAAAGGGATAATAAGACTTTGGGGAAGAACCTGAAAGAGAGATGCACAGGTTGTCATCTCACTTTTCTCCCAGTTGAAAGGCATGACCAGAAGGGGGAAGAAAAAGCAAGGTAATACTAGCTACGCAGATGGGCCGCCAAACGATTTGGATTTTGTATCATGTATACAATTCCATGCGAGGAAACTTGGAAAAATGGAAAATCACCAAAGAGGAATTCAAATAAATAGCAGTACAATGAGGATAAACTAGAAAAAGCTAAAGCACAGAACGAACTCAACTTGATAGAAAGGTTAAAACAACTAAAGGGCTTTTGGATATGTCCCAGCAAAAGAAGAAGAAAGGAAACGGTAGGCCACTATGGAGAAAAGGGTAAAATGCAACAGAAACAAAAAGGCAGAGTACTCAAGACATGCGTCCTCAGCTCTCCAGAAAAGCAAAGGGTGCTCAACTAGATAAGGAGCAGAGGACAGAATAGGAATTTCAGCACAGAAATAAGTAAAGAGATAGTAAGGAAACCTTATAACTAAATGAATTTAAGTCTCGAGACCAATGAACTCCACCAAGGTAATTAAAAGAACTAAAGAAGCAAAATATCGGAGCCATTGCAATACTTGAAAACCCTGAAAACAGAAGAATCCCACAACGGGAGGAGCAAAAACTTGTCCCAATCTTCAAAAAAGGGGGAAAAGGATCCCAACAATATCGTCCAGTATCTACATCAATACAGAAAATTCTGGAGCAGAATCATTAAACAGAGAGTCTGTGAACATCTAAAGGCAATGCCATAATCACAAAAAGTCAACAGGTTCAGAAAACAAGTCAGCCAGACAAACCTATCTCTTTCTTGATAAAAGAATGAAAGAAAGAATGCTGTGGATTAGATAATCTTGATTTCATAAGGCATTGACAAAGGTTTTCCCATGAACATACTTGCAAAAAGCTTGTAAAATTTGCAGACAAAGAACTTTAAAAATGGATCGTAATTGGTTGACCGCCGAAACCAAAGGTGCTCAACAATGGCTCCTTTTCATCCTGGAGAGAAGTGACCAGTGGGTCCCAAAGGGCTCGTCATGGGCCCAATGCATCAAATAAACTTCATCAATGAACTGGAATACAGAATTGGGGCATACTATCAAATTTGCAATGATACCAAATAGGAGGAATAGCTAAACTACAGAGGAAGGATCAAATTCAAAATACTGAATAGAAAGAAAGCGGGCCAAAGCTAACAAAATGAAAATTCAACACGAGAAATTAAGTATTACAACTAAGGTAAAAAAAAGAAAAAATGAACACAAAATAAGGATTTTGGGGGACACCATGCTGATGAAACTATGGGAAGAAATAGGATCAAGCAACCACAAAAATTGGAACATGAGTCAACAGTGAAGTGCAGCTAAAAAGGAGAGTTGCTTACTGTAAAGTATTTCTTTGAATGGTCACTGCAAATTCACACAAAAGGGTATATTATCTGTTCTGGAACAGTTAGCTTAGAACCTTTTGGAGATAATAAAAGCGTTTGGCGTAACCCCGTCACCCCCAAACTGCCTCATCATCGTTTCCCACCTAAACCTTCAGTTCCATGGACACAGAGTAGCACACCCAGATGGAAGGAGAGGCAGGCAGGGCACGACGGTGGGGAGGAAGGGCGGGATTTGTGTGAATCGCAAGATGACCACTCGAAGAAATACTGTTACAGGTAGCACCTGTCCTTCTCTTCGTGGACTCTGCGAATCACACAAATGGGTTAGACTAGCAGCCAGCCAGTGGTAGGACCCTGGAGAGTCAGGGACCGATGAGGATCCACGTGGGCCTGCAGCCAGTTGGTTTTCACTCCGGAGAGTCGGGACTGATATGAGGACCCCAATGGTTTGATCCTGGGAGCCAGGACCCAGCAAGGACGATTCGAGGCAGCCAGTAACAACTTCTCTTCAGGAAATGAGGAGAACAAAGCCAGTGAATGCCCTGAACGTTGTCCACAACAAAAGAGCATCTCTACATGCTGAGAAGGAGGCCGTGGGCCATTCTATAAGTTCCTCTCAAAGATAAGAGGGAAATTGTGCCATGAAGCAGCGCGTCTTAAAACTTTGCTCAGGAACATGGGCTTTGCCAAATGCGCCAGTAAGGCAGCATGGTTTGAAAACTTGTTCCTCAAGAGAAAAGGATGGGGAAAGTTCTGCCAAGCACAGCAATTCCCTCAGAAATGGAAGGAGGGCCTTGTCAATGTGAAGGCTGTGGCTAAACACTTCACCCCAGAATTTAATTCACATTATCTAAGAAACTGCAGTACAGGCTGTTGTTAAAACAGCTTTAGTCCAGAATTTAAATTCACAATAAAGTAACGATTCTCTAAGAACGCAGGGCAATTGGTTTGATCTAGACAACGTTAAAACCATCAGAATGACAATTCACAGTTTAAGTATATGATTATCTAGAAAATCATACATTTGTTTAAAATAACGAACAACAATGAAAAAATAACCACCAAAAGGCAGATTGATCCTGTCAAAATCAAGTTTTATAAAAGTCTGACAGGAAAATGAATCTCTGAAGATTCCTAGAAGCTGCCAGTGCACAGACAAAAGGAACTGAGGGGGTAGGTGGGAAACCGACTGATGAGGCAGTTGGAGGGTGGAAGGGCTACTGCAAACCGCCTTTAATATCTCCAAAAAGGTTCCAAAGCTAACTGTCCAGGCACAGAATAATACCCAGTTGTGTGAATTCACAGAGACCCACGAAGAAGAAAGGCCCAATACATTTTAGGCTGCATCAACAAAGTATAGTGTCTAGTCATAGAATTAATAGTGCCACTGTACTCTGCTATGGTCATGCCCCACCTGAATATTGGGTCCATTCTGGCACAATTTCAAGGGACTTGAGAAAGAAGCACGTCCAAAGGATGTTGACTAAAATGGTAAAGGCCCTGCAAACTAAGCCCTATGAAAGCAACTCAGGGAGCGGGGGATGTTTAACATGATAAGAGATGTTAAGAGGTGGATATGATAGTCCTGTTTAAATATTTGAAGGGGTGTCCATATTGAGGATAACTTGTTTTTCTCTGCTGCTCCAGAGACTAGACGGAACAATGAATGCAGCTCTAGGAACAGAGATTCCAGCTCTACCTTAGGAGGAACCCGCCTGAATAAGGCCTGTTCATGGCGGAAGACCTCCTTAAGAATGGTGAAGTCTCCCCCTTGGAGGTCTTTAAACAGAGGCTGGATGGCCATCTGTCAGGATTTTTGATTGTGAGTTCCTCCATGGAGAATGGGGTTGGACTGGGTGGCCTTGTGGTCATCTTCCAACTCTTTGATACTATGATTGTGTCCACAACTCAAGCCTTATTTCATTTGCTCAAGGATAATCCTATTGGCAACCCAACACAAACAATGTGTGCTTCTCTCCAGTTTTGCTTTGCATCAGCCCGCCAAATGCACATGCTACAAAAATAAAAAAAAAAAATCCCTGCTCTTCCTCTGTCAACGGAAAGTGCCTCAGGTATGTGTTTAAAAGGCTTGGTAAAAGAAGTTTCTTTGTCCAAGCTTTGTTAGCTGAGATTTGCCTGCAAAGAGTTTACAGCTTCTTGATGAAGGCCTATAATCTAGACCCATTGCAAACTGGTTTTTCAAGCGGGATAACGGAGTTTGAGACCGCCATGTCGCCTTAGTCGATGATCTCCATCTGGGCATCGAAGGGGAAGTGTGACCCTGCTGGTGCTCTTGGACTCTCGGCAGCATGTCAATAACCATGACCATGGTATCCTTCCTGGAATGCCTGAGAGTTTTGGGGGCACTGCACACCAGTGGTTCCATTCCGACCTCTCAGGCAGATTCTAGATGGTGATGCTGGGGGACAGCTGGCTCTCCCAGAGAGAGCTGAACATCTAGCGTCCCTCAGGGCGCCATTCTGTCCCCTTTGCCTTTTCAACATTTACATGAAGCCGCGGGGAGAGATCATCGGAGACATGGGGCCGGTGTCATCAGTACGCTGATGACACCCCAAATTTTATTTCTTTTATGTCCCCCAACTATTGCAGTGACTAGGGATGAGGATGGCTCTCTCCTCCTGGATGCCTGTCTTGATCGTAATGGGCTGAAGAGGGAAAACAAACTCAGACTGAATCCAGAGAAAACGGAGGTACTCGTGATAGGTACCCCAAGTCCAGGGATGGATTTTGCCACCCAAGTCCTGGATGGGGTTATACTTCCCCTAAAGGACGAGGGGCGCAGTTTGGGAGTACTCCGGGATCCATCCTTACAATTGACATCCCAAATAAGATGCGACGGCCAAGAGTGCTTGGTATCAGCTTCGGTGATAGCCAACTGTATCCCTACCTGGACGAAAGGACTTAAACAGTAGTACTTGGACTGGCAATCTCTCGTTTAATTATATTCGGCAATGCGCTCTACTTGGGGCTACCCTTGTACCAAATTTGGAAGCTTCAATTGGTTTCAAAATGCAGCAGCCAGATTTGTCACCGAACATCTAGGTTGACCATATAACACCAATACTGAAATCTCTTCACAGGCTGCAATACAAGGTGTTGGTATTACCTTTAAAGCCCTACATGGCTTGGGCCCAAGTCCTTGCGGGAGCGCGTCTCCTACATAATCTGCCCGCGCACTCTTAGAACATCTGGGAAGTTCTTACTAGAAATTATAAGACCAGGTTAATGACACTTCACATAAGGCATTCACTGCCATGGCCCCAAGATTATGGAATGACCAACCGGAAGAGATCCGTCTCATTACTACCTTAGAGGCCTTTAAGGCGGCACTCCAAAACGGATCTCTTTCGGGCAGGTTTATCCACTGAATTCCATATAAAAGGTTATGACGACTGCCTTCTTGACTCTGATTGTTGGCTAATGGACAAATTGTAATTTTTTAGAGACTAATAGGATTCTTGGTAAATTCAATGTTAGTATTTTACTGGAAATTGTACTAAGTGTCTTTTAAGGTGTAATCCTGCCTTGAGCCGTGGGAAGGCGGGAAGTATAAATAAACAATATTAGTATTATTTATTAGCAAAAGGCAAAAGCCAAACTGCAGACCTGGCCACTGGGATGAAGGTCCAGGGCACATGAACAAATGCCCATTTCAACCCTGCCATCCCAGTAGCGAGTTGGAAAAGCCGGGGGGGGGATGTCATTTCCTTGGGCTTCTGTCTCTCAAAGCAAAAGTGATCCCTTACCCAGAAAGGCAACATTCTCAAATGTTTCTATCATAACTGCCTCATAGAGAGCTTTTTGGCCTGGACCAGGAGTTCCCACTCTTCCTTGATGAAATACAAACGGCCACCTCTCCAAAGGAGACATGCGCTGAAAAGAGAGAGAGGAAGAAGAACACGATAATCAAGAGTCTGCTGCTCCTACATCGGTAACAGGCCATACCACACGAGATTCCTAGACTGCAATTTCAGAGGAGAAGGGAGAGTTTGGTGTAAAAGGTTTTGGAAAAACTGCATCTTGATATTGATTTTTGGCTGATACCTAGCTGGAAATTTTACAGTTTATACTACTGATAAGAAACATCAAAACGGTTTTTTAAAAAAACCTCCAGAAGTAGTCATCTTTCTACTAACCATTGCTATCTATTTTCTACCTACAGTTTCTATAACCTGTATTGCTGCAACCACCACTTTTGACCTTGTGGAACTGAATTGCTTGAAGCAGATTGTGAAAATTTGAGAAAGCACATTCACTGTCGTTTGCATCTATTACTAATTGTGAAAATCATTTGGTTGGAAATCTGCTATCAAGCCATAGCAGCTCATTTATATGCCACTTCATACCACACTAAGCAGCCTCTAAGTGGTTTACAACGTAAGCTAATGCCCCCAAGAAGCTGGGTACTCATTTTAGCCACCTAGGAAATGATCAAGGCTGAGTCGACCCTGAGGCCCTGGCTGGGATCGAACTCACACCTTGAGGTTTGTGAGGAGTGGCTGCAATACTGGCATTTTAATCACTGTGCCACCAGGGCTCCTTGTGGAAATCATTTCACTGGAACAGAGGATGTAAAGTCAGAGTAAGCACAGCGGACATCACTTGGGATATTCTCTCCAAATTTGTATGTGGTGCCCTGTATTTTGTAGTATACTGCAATATGGTGTCGTGTCCCATAACTGTTATGGTCCATGCCACAGCCAGAGTTAGAAAATTCTGGGAATAAATGGGAGTGCATAGGTTGTAACATGAAAATGGGTTGTTGTTGAGACAGGGGGAATGTCGTTTGCTGATGTGCATATGTTTTTAACAGCTTTAACCTGTTATGTCTTACTCTTACCATGAGGTCTATCTGCCTGGGAAGTCATTATCCAACCAATGTTATATAGTGTGCTTGGAAACTAACTGTCATAAGGAGTATTATGTTTGTTTGATTGATTACAGCCCAGGTGAATGATGTTTGTGTGAATTAAATCCTTTGAATGTGAAGGAAATGATCCCGCCTATGTAAAGAGAAGCTGATTGCATATAAGAAAGGGTCAACCCGTAGTACTGGGGGAAAGAGGGATATGAAATGGATATATACTGTGATAAAGGTCACAGCGGTCAAGATTAGAGTATCTTATAGAGTTTGCAAAGGTTATTGTGTGTGCTATAACCAGTAATGAGTCAATCAGTGCAGACTGGAAACCGGGGATGGGGGTGCTAGGAAGGATGTGAGATGGTTTGTGAGAGAACGTGACATATGGTTTTATAACATAATAACATGGTTATGGACATGGTCCTTGTATCCACTGGGGAATCGGTGTCCAGACCACCACCACCCTCTCCCCCCCCCCCCACATACACAGTGTGGATATCAAAAACCACAGAACCTCAAGCCCCGTTTTCCCCAAAAGGGAGCTTACATAAGTCCTGGGCCCCTAAGGGACGTGACTGTGTGCATGCGCTGCCATTGGGGACAATGGGGGCTGCTCCAATGGTGGCACGGCACATGCAGTGCCACCACTGGGACAACAGGGCCTTGCCATCTGCGGAGCTTAAATCCACGAATGGCAAATCCACAGATAACAAGGCCCCACTGTATAGATATGGGTAGAGCTGTGGTTTTGTTCTTTGGGACATTGTGTGAATAGTTTCACTATATGGCCAGGTTCTCCTACTACAACACTTTCTGTGAGATTCCAAGATTTGCCCATTTAGGAGGAAGAGGAGGGCAAAATTCTTTGCAGAACGGAAGACTTTCCAAGAAGAGAAAACAACAGGCTCCCTGCCTTCGTACCTCTTCTTTTGCAGGGGGATAGGGGGCTTCATAGCAGCTTTTCCTCTCTGCCCAACTGAAGAAGGAGCTGGATCGGGCCTCTGAATGCCATTGGTGCCTGCAGGGGAAATAAAGCAATGGGTAAGTGATAGTGGGGACAAAGTAAAGACATAAAGACAAGATGAAATGGGTTCCATTCAACAGGGCTTGCTCTCATCTTTAACTCATAGGCCCTAAAAACACTGGAAACCTTTTTGAAATCTAACCCATTTCCTCTTTGTTTATTTCTTTACTCTATCTGCCACCTTTGGTCCAAAGGATCTTTAGCTCAGAGCAGTACAATAATCTTCCAGCTCCTCTGGAAGAGTGTTAGAACTAGGGCTCTGGAAACCAGGTTCAAATCCTAGTTTGGCTGGGAACCCACTGGGTGATCTTGAAGCAAGTCACACTTCTCAGCCTCAGGAAAGGCAATGCCAAGTCTCCTCTAAATTAACTTGCAAAGAAACCCCATGACAGGGTTTTTTGGGTGTGTTGAAAAGATCACAGCAGAGTCGTGGAAGAATGTCAACAAAAATAGAGCTTGCTCAGCAAGATGTAAAACAAAATAAGCAAAGCAAAAAAAATATAGCAAGTATGCTAAGAAAAAATAACACAATGCAAAAAAAAATCAGCATAGCATAACTTCCTGTATGCCAGGAAATACACAACACTCCCTAGCAAGGAGGAAAAAAATACTTCCCAGCAACATGAAGAGCAACAGGTCCTGGCCAGCATGAAGAGCAATACACTCATCTCCAAAAACCAGCAGATGCCCAAAACATTAGACTCTGCTAAGTGCTATCATAACCATCTGGCCCATGCATCACTCATTGCCAGTGCCACTTTACCATCATGCTAAACAAACCCTCATCCAGTCACAACTTAGTATGCAAACTGGCAAA
This sequence comes from Sceloporus undulatus, assembly GCF_019175285.1. Taxonomy (NCBI): domain Eukaryota; kingdom Metazoa; phylum Chordata; class Lepidosauria; order Squamata; family Phrynosomatidae; genus Sceloporus; species Sceloporus undulatus. The sequence continues at coordinate 1,761,998 of NC_056523.1, forward strand.
CCCTGACAGGTTGCCTTAGGATGCCAAAGTCAGAAATGACTTGAAAGTACACAACACCACAAACAATGTACCCCTCTTAGTCAGCACCTAGTATGAACCCAGATATGGCAGTTGAGATCCGGTGAGAAACAAAAATATAATGTGAAGTCGAAGGCTTTCATGGCTGGGCAATCCAAGGGGTTTTTTGGTAGGTTTTTTGGGGTTATGTGGCCATGGTCTAGAAGGGTTTATTCCTGACATTTCACCTGCATCTGTGGTTGGCATCTCAGAGAATGCCACATAGCCCCCAAAATCCCACAATAACTAAAATACAATTTTTTCAGCTGCGGGGGCTATTATTTATTTGTTTGATTTTTGTTCCCTGCCTTTCTCCTGTTATGGGACCCGAGATGGCTTACAAAATTGAAATTTGGATTTAATATTTGCAATTTTAGTTTAAAACTTTTAAGTTTAAATATTTAGCTAAAAGTATATTATATACCTTTAAAAAACCACAATTATTCATCCAATATGTTGAAACCACATAATGTAAAAAGATTAAAACAAAGGGGGCCCTACAATTTCACTGTGGGTTAGTGGAAAGTAAGAAAAATGCAACTTAAAAAACACCTCTCTAGGATCTCTAAGGTCCTCCAGCGCAACTCTACCAGACCACAGTTTGGCCACAGAATTCTGCGGGAGGGCCTGCAAATGCTAGAGAAGGGTTTTCCCCTAGAACTCCTTTGGTCCTTCAAGTGCAACGTCTGTGTGATGTTGACCACAGAGTCCATGCTGGAGGTCTAGTCTAGTGACTCTAGAGAGAAGATATTAATCAAATCCATGATAATCAAATCGGCAAAAGTCAAAGCCACAATGTGGAGGCTGGAGATAGAGAAAGTATCTTTAAAACATTCATGATTAGAACACAATAGACGTTCCCAACCTGCTGTGCTGTGGATAGAAACCAAAGGCCGCCTAAATAAAAAGTCTTAAACCGAGGAAGGAGAGCAAGGAGCTGGCTAACTGGGCGCTTGTGGAATAATAATAATAATAATAATGAATATAATAATAATGATTTATTTATAGCCCGCCTAATCACCAAGGAATCAGGCGGGTTACAACAGTAAAAAATAAAGAAAATAAAATACAATAATAAATAAAATAAATACAATACAAAAAAGAGACAAAAGTGAGTACATTACAGTTAGGCCTGATGGAAGTTGGGCCTCCTTTTTTCACCTCCTCCCAGTCTGATGATGATGATGTCATGGAGGGAGGGCTCTTCTTCTTGAGGCAAGGATTTGTATTTTAATTAATTTAATTAATTCGTCTCATTAAATTTAAAAATAAATAAGGGAGTTCCACAGCTTGGAAGCAGCCACCAAAAAGCCCATAAGTGCCCGGGCTCCCAGAGATATCCCCTCATATTTTAAATCAACATATAATAAGCCATATAGGATGGGTGATCCTTCTGTGACCGCAAAGGCAGACGCCACGATCATGAATCAGCACATTGGCTAGCAAGATACAAGTTGCCTGGGCCCCCTCGATTGAGTCAAGACGGCATAAAGGAGGTAAGGCACCAGGGACAAGGAAGCCAAGGTGGCTCTGCAAAGTCTCGGCCAGCCTCCACACAACGTGTGTCCTGCCATGGATTTTGGTGGCTGGTGAGGAGGATGCAGAACAACTTCAGGGCCCTCCATCGGCTTTTCTCCTTTGGAGAGGGCCATGTGGAGGAGGAGAGAAGGAGGAAGGGCGGTGGCCCTGCAAGTTTCCTTCCTCTGCTGCCCAGCTTTCTCCGAGGAGAAGGATTGAGGCAGGAGGAGGAGGAAGGGCGAACGCTTGCCCTGCAAGGCTCCTCTGCCGCCTGGGCTTTCGTCTCTCTGAGAAGGCTGGATGGTGAGGAAGAAGAAGGTAAAATAGTCACCGGTTGAGCTGTCCTGCGCATTCCCCCCATGCCGCACCACTAAACTAAACACACTCATATAAATAAACTCCTGTTTCTTAGTCATGCTCAAAGTGGAGGACATTTTGGAATTCCTCCTGAGAGAAGGATGAAATGCAGGATGTGTCCTGGAAAAGGATTCATCTCATTGCCGTGATCATATCGTCCTTCCTTCCCAGGCTAAACATACTCGGCTTTCGCCATTCCTCATAAGGCTTCGGGGTTTCCAGACCCTTCACCGTTTGGGTTGGCCCTCCAGCTCTCAACCTCCTCCTTGAATTGTGGAGCCCAGAACTGGACACAGCAGTATTCCAGGGGGGCTGGCTAAAGCAGAATTCATTGGCACTATTACTTCCCTGGACCTAGGCACTATACTTCTATTGATGCAGCCCAGGATCGCATTGGCCTCTTAGCTGCAGCATCACGTTCAGCGGTTCATTTCACCTCCCAGGAATCTCCTCCAGCGTCCCAAAGGGGGAAAAGGAAGAGAGGGAGGGATTCCCACTAGGCCCACACTGTCCCACATCCAGGAAGCTCTTCCCTGGGAGAGATGAAGGAAGCCCACTCCATTCCCCAAACTCCCCTCCAAAGAAGGGGAGCCCACCTTTCCTTGGAGGCTCTTAGACGCTCCAACAGAACCTTGCCTCTCTAGGAAACAGAACGCTCCTCGCTCGCTAGCCCTTGGAGGACTGACTGGAAGCCTTTATCTCCCAGCCACCGCTCTAGGAATCGAAGTGCTCCCCTCACTGGTCCGTGGCCCCGCCTTCCGCTGCCGCTCTAGGAACCGGAGTGTTCCCCTTCGCTGGTCTTTGGAGGATTGGCTCAAAGGCCCACCTACCCCCTGTCGCGCTAGGAATTAAGTGCCCTTCGCTAAGCTTGGAGGACTGTTGGAAGACGCTTTGGCCGTCTAGGAAACCCCAGCCCTCCTTCGCGCTAGTCCTTAGGCGGGAAAGTGCATTTTCCCCGCCTCAAATCGTTTGACGCGGATCCGTGACGTCACACTGTTTTGTCTGTCTCAAGCTATGGAATTCTGGGAGTTGAAGTATGTTGTGGATCCAGAGCGGAGCTCTGCTCTGGAATCCACAACATACTCCAACCCCAGAATTCCATAGCCTGAGCCAGACAAAGTCAAAGCGGTGCCAAACTGGATTATTCTCCAGTGTGGATGCAGCCCAGTTGTCTGCGGTGTCCATTGGTCACTTGTAAATAAATTCTGAACACCCCAAATCCCCCAAAACTATTAGTTCGAGCATCCTGTGTTTGCGTATATCAATGCACGGGGTGTGTATACACACAAACAACAACACATGTGGTGTAATTCTGAGGCTGAGGCAATTTCCTTTCTTCAGGTGAACCCCAGCTCACATCTCCTTTGAGAGGCAGGAGTGTGTGATTTGCCTTATTATACACTCCCTCCTAAACATCTGTGGATTTGACTTTTGCGGATTTGATTAGTCACAGATTTTATTAATATGTCCTCTCTAGGAAAATCTAGGTCCTCCAGTGCAACTCTATGGTCAACTTTAACCAAAGGTCCACTAAGCCTACAGAATATCTGTAGCTCCTCCAGCACAATTCTATGGTCACTGTCTGGCAGATGTTGACCACAGAGTTGCCTTGGAGGACCTAGAGATTCCTAGAGAGGGGTTCTCTCAGGTAAAACCATAGTGTTTTTGTTATTTGCAATTTCCCCACATTCATGGGGCTCCTGTGCCCCTAATTGCAGTGAATGTGGAAGGACAAGTGTATATATAACATACTGTATCAGTTTTCCAAGTAATTCCGTCCCAAATCCACATTAAAAATATGGCTCTTTGTATGTGAATTGTATATATGTTATGAGGTGATTTTTCAGGTAAATCTTTCCCACATTAATTTGATATGTAGAGTGTGTGTTATGTTTTTGCGTGTGTGTATGAATTATGATAATGCTACCTTGGAGACTAGTAGAGTCTCCTTCTTTGGGGGTTTTTAAACAGAGACTGTCAGGGGTGGTGGTGCTTTGACTGTGGATTCCTGCATGGCTGAAGGGCGTTAGACTGGATAGCCGAGTGTGTCCAAAGGAGGATGACTAAACTGGTGAAGGGTCTTGAAACACTGCCTTATGAGGAACGATTTAGGGAGTTGGGGATGTTTAGCCTGGAGAAAAGAAGGTTAAGAGGTGATATGATAGCCCTGTTTAAATACTTGAAAGGATGCCATATTGAGGATAGAGCATGCTTGTTTTCTGCTGCTCCAGAGAACAGGACACAGAACAATGGATGCAAACTACAAGAAGATACGATTCCAGCTCAACATTTTTATTATTATATTTATTTGTATCCCGCTCTTTTCCCAGAACTGGGACTCAGGGACTTCCTGAGAGTGAGAGCTGTTTGACAGTGGAAAATACTCCCTCAATGGAGAGTGGTGGAGTCTCCTTCTTTGGAGGTCTTTAAACAGAGGTTGAGTGGCCATCTGTCACAGGGAGTGCTTTGATTGTGAGTTCCTGTATGGCAGAAAGGAGATGGGGGGATGACCATTGGGCGTCCCTTCCAAATATATGTTTCTATGATGCTACAAGACAAACAGGCCTTGTTTTAGAATGTATTAATAAATTTTAATTAAAAGAAAAGACAAACAGGCCTGGCATTCTAATTCTAAGCCATTCCTCTTAGGGCGTGGTGGTTTCCAGACCATTCGCCATTTTGGCCGCTCTCCTCTGGACACTCTGAACACGCTCCTGCTTGTCAATATCCCCCTTGAATGGTGTTGCCCAGAACTGGGCACAGGATTATTCCAGGTGAGGCCTGACTAAAGCAGAATAGAGTGGCACTATGTCTTCCCTTGATCTACACACTACACTCCTATTGATGCAGCCTAGTATTGCATTGGCTTTTTAAGCAGCTGCATCACATTGCTGGATCATGTTCAGCCTGTGGTCCATTAAGACTCCTTGCATGTGCTGCCAGGTGTCCCCTGACCTATATTCTGTGCAGGTCCTTTTTACTGCACAAGTGTAGTGAGCTACATTTCTCCCAGCTGAAATTCATTTTCTTAGTTTTGACCCAATTCTCTATCATCTGTTAATCTTATTTTGGATTCTGGTCCTTTCCTCTGAGGGATTGGATTGCTACCCCTCCTCATTTGGTGTCACCTGTAAAGTGGAGAACCAGGCCCTCTCTTTCTGCATCCAAGGCTCTCTTTCTTAGAGAGGCAGGAAATGGGGTATATTGTAGGGGAGGGTCCAGGGTAAAGGACAGCCCCCCTAACATATTGAAGACAACTAGGATTAGTCTAGGAAAGGGGCATTGGGGATTTCATGGCGAGAAGGACAAAGAGGTGAGGATGCAACATGGGGATTGGGACATGCGATGTGATAGGGGAGCAGTAGACAAGGGGTGATCCATGCAACTTCTTCTAGGATTTGGAATGGGGCAGGGCGCCCTAGTGCAGGCTGAAGGGGAGAGGGGTGCTCTCAGGAGAGAGGTAAATGGCCCCCATCCCCCCAAAAGTAGAAATTATTCCCCCTCCTTAAGTATTCTGCCTTCCATCCAGTCTCTAAAGTGGTGTGTTGTGTTCTTTAAATTTTGTAATCTTATTAAGACTCAAATAATGTTTAAGTGTTTGAAGGGGTGTCATGCTGAGGCTTGAGGAAGCTTGTTTTCTGTTGCTCCAGAGAATAGGATCCAGAGCAATGGATGCAAACTGTAGGCAAAGGGATATACCTAAAGAACAGGAGGAAGTTCCTGAAGCTAACAGCTGTTGGACAGTGGAACTCTCTGGGGGAGTCTCCCTCTTTGGAGGTTTTTAAACAGAGGCTGCATCTGTTGGGGGTCCTTTGATTGAGAGTTCCTGCATGGCAGAATGGGGTTGGACTGGATGGCCCTTGGAAAACTCTATGATCCCTGAATTTCAATCAGCGATTCCTCAGTACCACTAAAGAAATGAACAACGAATATAAACACAGCACAGCACAGGAAAGGTATTTTTCCTCTGGGCTCACAGCCCTCAAAGGCCTTAGTCAATTGCTTTTTCTACCTTGCTGGGTTGTTGTGCGAATACGTGTGCAACAGTGAACCCTTGAGTACAGAAACATCCAAATACTGTACTTTCATTTATTGATACTTTTATTGGGCCAGCCAAATGCACAAACAATATGATGCAAGCTTTCCTACTTTCTCTGGCTTCTTCATCAGGCAAAGGTGTCCAAAATCATTTGCTGCTGTTGTATTTTACCTTCAGGTTGTTTCCAATTTCAGGCAACAGGGTTTTCCTGGCAGGTTTCTTCCGAGGGGGTTTGCTATTGCCATCCTGTGGGGCTGAGAGAGTGTGACTTGCCTTTACAGCGGAGGGGGGATGACAGTGTGAGAGTCACAGGTCTACACTTTGTCAGATGTTGGTGTTCTCAGTTAAGATGGCGTGGAGGCAGATATAGCCATGCCTCCCTTTTGGCCATGTGGTCTCTGGGAGACAAAGAGCCTCAAAGTCCAGGAAATAGAAATTAAACCCCACATTAGCAACACAAAAAGATCCCACAAGTGAAGATGCCCCTTTGTTAGACAGCAAACAATGAATTTCTCCAGAAGCCTCAACATTTAGTTCCTCTTTAGGTAAAACACACCAAATGCAGTTGGAATTACTTTTGCTGGAACTTTAAAAAGTTCATAGAATCATTGAATTGTAGAGTTGGAAGAGACCACAAGGGCCATCCAGTCCAACCCCTTCTGCCATGCAGGAAATCTCAGTCAAAGCATCCTCGACAGACGGCCATCCAGCCTCTGCTTAAAGACCTCCAAAGAAGGAAACTCCACCACTCTCCATTGAGGGAGGAGTGTGTTCCACTGTCGAACAGCCCTTACTGTCAGGAAGTTCCTCCTAATGTTGAGCTGGAATCTCTTTTCCTGCAGTTTGCATCCATTGTTATTGGGCATTTTGGTTGGCCCAAGATATTGCTGTTTTGTGGATTTGGGGCGTTATTGTACTTTGCTACATGGGTGACAGGGCAGCCCCTGGATATGTTTATAGTGTACCTTTGAATTCTGAAAGATGGAGCCAGGAAGAACCTCATTTGCAGGCAAATCTGGATACCTGAATTTCTTCAAGCACCTTTAATGGTGAGGGATTGTCTTCTAAACTTCTTCCTTCCCCCCCTCTGAGAACCCTTGCAGGAATTTCAGAGGGTTTTCTTAGACACGGAATATTTAAAGGTGTTTTTGCCAAGTCCTTCCTCAGAAATATAGCCTCTTGCTCAGTCTCCCATCCAAGCACTAACCAGGAGTGACCCTCCTTAGTCTCCAAGATCAGATGGAATCTGCTGTCTTCGGGTCATTTAGGTGATTCTAGCCTTCTTGCTTCTAGCCAGAAGGATGCAGTGTCCTGGAAATACAATGGCCGGGAGGGAAGATAACACAGTAAATGCACAGATCCTCCTGGAATATCCTTGCAAGTTCTTCATATTGAGAAATATGAAACCTTGCAAATTCTGGCATGGTGCTTCTAGGTGAGCTGGAGATTTGCACCCAGCACTTTCCTCTTGACCTGAAGGTGGGCACCCCTCATAACAAACTGGAAAAATTTACCCTGCCTAGAGATGCCCCCTAAAAACTGGAGACTTGGGACCAGGCCCTGAAAGCTGGCAGCCCTTACAGTATGCGAACCATTGAAATATCCACTAAAAGGGAAAAGAGTTGGTGGCATTTACCTTTCTCTTGTTTCTTCCACAGGTAAAGCAGGAGCATCGGAGGCCTGATCCGGATCCCCTTTCGTTGGAGTGGAGTAGCAAGAGCAGTTCCCCTGATGTTTGATTCTGCAAGCCAACATCAAGGAGCTCAGGTTGGAAAACAGACCATGTTTTCATACAGGTTTAGGTACTCAATCTTTTTAGTAGGAACTAAGGGCTGAAACAGACAGTCCAAATATGCCCACTTCAGGGCATAATTGGTGTGTGGCATTTAGATGCCACATGTCGCGATGACACTTTAAAGTCACCCATAAATTGGGCGGCTGCACAGACATTGGCAGTTTCAAGGTGTTCTGGTGGCATGGCGTTTATACACCGCGCGGCGCCAGACCAGCTTGAAGCCGCTAAGGGGTTGCGTCGGGGCAGCAAAAGCCATCTTTTTGCCAGCTGAAGAAGGAGTGGATTTTTGCTGCTCCTTTTTCAGCCACCTTCAAGGCGGATTGGGGCCACAGCATATTGGTCTGTTTCACCACTGAGTCTTTCTTCATTTTTTAACTGTATACAGATTGAGCATCTCTTATCCAAAATGCTTGGGACCAGATGTGTTTCAGATTTTGGATTTTTGAAGAATTGCACATACATAATGAGGTATCTTGGAAAAGGGACCCAGGTCTGAGCAGCAAATTCATTCTTGTTTCATATACACCTTATATTTATTTATTATAATAACTGATAATAATTCAAATAAGTAAATATATACCTTATAGACATAGCCTGAGTTTTTGTACAGTATTTGTGCATGAAACAAAGTTTGTGTACACTGAACCAGCAGAAAGCAAAGGTGTCACTAACTCAGCCCCCCGTGAAACAGGTTCTGGATTTTGGAGCATTTTGAATTGTGGATTTTTGGATAAGGGATACTCAACCTCTACAATGAAAAGAAAGAGCATACACTCAGGCTTCCTTAGATTATCACTTCTTTTTCTCAGAATGGGAGCTGAGGTGTACATAGGAAGATTATTTCAGTGTGTAGTAATAGTAGCAGTAGTAGTAATGATAACAATGATTTCTTAACTACCTGACCCTGTGGATCGAGGCAGGGAAAACAACAATTAACAGACAATATCAGTTAAAACACATCAGTTAAGACACGCATCAATTTAAAAGGACAGATAAGATGTGCACATATTAAAACAGTGCAAAATTCATAATTTAAATTCACAATTTAAAAATCATCTGGATAAACCTGCTGAAAGAGACTAGTCTTTAATGCTGTTTAAGATTCAGACAGCATTATTCAGTCACTCTTCCTATTCTGAATCAATTCTGTGAATCAATGCATGTAGAAGAAATAATTTCTGGTTATTTATTTAAATGTTTTTATCCCTGCCTCTATCTATCGATATCAGGGCAGATTGCATTAATACACACTACAAATGGCCAGGCATCTTGCTACCAGTCCGGCCTCACTTTACCAACTGCTAGCCTTCAAACTACAAAACAGGCCTCAAACTAGCCCTCAGACTCATGCTACCAGGCCAGAAGATACAAATCAGGCCTATTCTACCAACTACTTGGCTTCAAATTACAAAACAAGTTTCAAACTCCAACATGCTACCAGGCCTCAAACAACAAAACAGCCCTTATTCTATCAACTACTAGGCTTCAAACTACAAAACAGCCCTCATACTAGGCCTTAGACTGATGCCACCCAGCCTCACTCTACTGATTGTTAGGCTTTAAACTACAAAAAAGGGCTCAGACTAGGGCTCTGACTCCAACTCATGATACCAAGCCTCAAAGTACAACTCATGATACAAAGTACAATCAGGCCTCATTCTACCAACTACTAGATTTCAGACCAGGCCACACATTACCAACTTTTTTGTATGTACTTTTGATTCTGATTTATGGTGACCCTATTCTATGATTATCTTATTAACAAGGTTTGTTCAGAGGGAGTTTGCCATGGCCTTCTTCTGATGCTTGCCTTTTTGTGGCTGAACAAGGATTTGAACCCCTATCCATTTGGAGTCCAACACTCAAACCAACACAGCACATTGCCTCATAAAAAGATTAAAACAGTTTAAAAACAGTGTGCATAGCCTTTGATGGAAATCGGTGAGGCTCCAAGGCTTTAACAAATAGCCATGTGTTTTACCGGGCACAGGGTTGCCATATGTCAGAACCTCCAAACCGGGACAAATGTAGGATAATATTTTCAAATGTAGGACACATTTCTTTTAAATGGGGGACACGTGAAAACAATTGATGATTTTTTAAAAGTGTTAATATAAATGCATGTTTCTTAGGCATGATCAAAATGGAGGACATTTTGGCATTATTCCTAGACAGATGGCAGAAATGGACTTCCCTTTCTGGCCAAACCACCCCCCTCCTCATTCCAAAACACACACGACACACATTTGTGCATTTCACATGGCTTTACTTAACATGGCCTCTTGCATATTTCAGAGGCTTATTCCATAACCAAACCCCTTGGGTTTAACACTTAGCATAGTTTAACATGGCTATGTATATCAAACATGTCAAGGTGGTTTCACAAGAAGTGGATTTGCCGTTTCAGGTTTCTTGCACCAACTGTACTTCTCAGAAGTGTGTACAGTGGTACCCCGGGTTACGAATTTAATTCGTTCCGCCGCCGCTTTCGTAACCCGAAATGCTTCGTAAGCCGAAAAAGCCATAGGCGCTAATGGGGAAAAGCCGCGATTTCGTGCGAAATAGCGCCGAAAAGCACCAAAAATTTTAACGTAAACTGAAAAAACCTTCGTAACCCGGAACAGTTTTTTTAAATGGATTTTTTTCGTAACCCGGAAATTTCGTAAGGCGGCGCATTCGTATCCCGGGGTACCACTGTACTTGGTCAAGGGACTTTGGTTTTTCTTCACTGCGCATGAGTTTGTAAAAATCAGAGCAACTTAACATTGGCCATGCCTGAGAGAGTATCAATATCACCATCATCATCACCATCATTGTCACAACAAGGGAGACTTGTTAGCATTAAAAGCACCAAAAACACACTTTGGAAGGTGACACTCTATCGGCTTCAGAAGCTGACTCATATCACATCATCATCATCATCATCACACTATCATTGACAAAACAAGGGAGACGGCATTAAAAGCACCAAAACACACAGAAAAGGCACTTGGGGAAAAATACACTTTAAAAATGCACTTTAAAAATACACTTTAAAAAATACATACAGTATTGGGAATGGGCACCCACCTCCTCCTCTTCCTCCTCCTCCTCATCTTCCTCCTCCTCCTCCTCCTCCTCCTCCTCTTCCTCCTCCTCGGCGCCAAAAAAGGGGAAAGGAAATGGCCCTTACCTTTCCCCTCCGGCTGCAGCCCAGCCCACTGGGGACCAAACAGAGGAGGAGCTCCTCCTCCTGAGTCTGGCTGGCCAATGGGGGCAGACTGGGGCTGGAACAGCCCCGCCCCCTGCCAGCACTCACAGGCTCTGGCCTTTAGAAGGGGCGGGCTGTTCAGCCCCAGAGGAGGAGCTCCTCTTCATTAGCCCTGCGCATGGCCCTGCAAGGGCGCACGCAGGGCCAGCAGAAGCACCCGTGGGCCAGCAAAGACCACGGCGCTGGTGGTCACACGAGCGGCCCTGCGCGAGAGGGAGCGTGCGAGGGCTGCAGGAGTGGCCGCATGCGGCACAACTTGGCCGCAGCAAGCACGGCCGCCATAGCCTCCCGCAGCGGCAGCTGACCCAGGGCAAACCCAGGTCAGTTAGCAAACCGGGATGGGACGACCCCACCCGGTTCAAAAGCGGGATTGTCCCGCCCCCAGGCAGGATATGGCAACCCTAACTGGGCACCTGGACCAAGCCAATGTGGCTTCCCAGGGGAGTGCGTTCCACTGACGGGGAGCCATGATTGAGAAGCCCTCTCTCAAATCTTCACACATTGCATTGATCTCTCTGGTGGGACGCCACCAGCAGACCTCAGTCCTCAAAAAACTGCATATAGAGACTTCTTCCAGTATTGAGGTCTCAAGCCAAATTGAAATCCAGTGCAATTCTTTGTCAGCGAGCCCCTGCTCACAGGTTTAATTCAGAAACAAAAGACAGAATCCAGACCCATTTGGTGTGAATGAAGAGCTTTTATTTGCAGTAAAGAAACCTTAACAGGCAAGTCTATAATGTCTTTGACAGATCTAAGATAGAACACACACAATTGCCACTTTTATACATCCACCTCACAACCTGGTGTGACTATATACTTGGACAAAAGTCCAGCATTTTAGCAGAGTCCTGGGAACAAACTCCTTCTCAGTACAGCTTAGTCAAAACAACTTGGGAACAATGCACCTGCAGTTAAGTTGTTATAGAAACACAATATCAAACTATAACTAAGGTTAATAAATAAATATCTATCTATATGCATATATAGTTATCACTATCAAACTTTATTATCACAATATAAACCTATATTATTAATATATTTAAAGCAATCCTAAACCTACCAATAAAACTTTACATTTTTCCTCTTCTCATAATCATCCTTCTCTTTTCCAAAGACAAGCCTCTGAAGAGAGATAACTCCTCCACATTCCTTTCTAGTCAGCTCTAGCAAGTTCTCAGCCATTAGAAACACTTTAACCCTTGCAGCACAACACCTTCTCAAATCTCCCTCTAAACCAACTATATAGCCCATCACCATCTTCCTTAACCCTATAACCTATCTGGCAGGAATTCCCATTCTTGACATTCTTTTAGGACCACTATTGTATGTTGTTCCAGTCAGCAACAGAGCTGCTGATTTTGTACTGACTGCAGCATCCAAGCAACCAAAATAGTGGAGGATCTGGATACCATGCCCTGTCAGGAGAGACTTAGGGATCTGGGTATGTTTAGCCTGGAGAAGAGACAGTTTAGAGGTGATATGATAGCCCTGTTGAAATGTTTCAAGGGGTGTCATGCTGAGATTGGAGTGAGCTTGTTTTCTGCTGCTCCACAGACTGGGACAGTGGTGGCGAACTAGGACATGGAACAATGGATGCAAGCTGCAGGAAAAGAGATTCCAGCTCAACATTAGGAGAAACGTCCTGACAGTAAGGGCTGTTTGACAGTGGAAGACACTCCCTTGGAGAGTGGCGGAGTGTCTTTAAGCAAATGTTGGGCTGCAATCTGTTGGGGGTTGGATTTCATGGCTCTTATGGTCTCTTCCAACTCTATGATTCTATGATTCTATCAGCTTGGGATATTACAACAGCTGCAGCCCTACCTAGAGTTGGAGGACCTAAAGGTGGTAGTGCACATGTTGCTGAACATTGCACTGTACATTGGGAAACCCTGTACCTAGTTCAGAAACTTTGGTTACTTACTGGAACATCCAGGAGTGGTCACACCAATATTAAAATCACTCCACTGGTTGCTAATTAGTTTGCAGGCAAAGTACAAAGTACTACTTATTACCTTTAAAGCCCTACATGGTTTGGGTCCAGGTTACCTATGGGATTGTCTCCTCCTGTATAATCTAACTCATATATGACTGGACTAGGTTGGCAATTACCAGCCAGAGGACTTTTTCTTCAGCCGCCCCTGGACTGTGGAATGGCCTGCCAGAATAAAACAATGTTAAAGATCACTCTCTTCTGGCAGGCCTCTCCAGATGATATTTAAATTGTAAAACGTAAATGTGGATTGTTTTAATATGTATGTGTCTTGCTGTGTGTTTTTAACTGATGTTGTGTATTTATTGGTCTGTTTTTGTTCCCTGACTCGATTTGTGGGTAGAGGTGGGTAAGGAATAAATATCATCATCATTATTATTACTGGGGTGTTTTTGTTTTCCTTCCTTTCAGCTCCTGATCTCCTTTGAGGACGTGGCCATGTATTTCAGTGAAGAGGAGTGGGACCTTCTGGATCCAGGACAGAGGACTCTCTACAAGGAGGTTATGATGGAGAATTATGATACCTTGGCTTCTCTGGGTAAGGGTCATAGACCTCCTTTGCACCTAGAGAGAATACCAAACCGTGGTTGCTTTCATAAGTAAGTACATAAGTGTTTTTTCTGTACCATGGTAAAAGGAGGAGATCCTTCTTTCAAAGTCTGGGAAGAGATTTGTAGTTTAGTAAGGTATGTAGAGATATTGATACTACAGATTAACACAGCTGTATCTTGTATTCAGCCTGGTCTGTCAAAGAGCTCTGGTGCCTCACCGAACTCAAGATCCTAGGATGCTGTAAAATAGAGTCATGGCAGTTAAAGTCGTGCCAAAATGCTTTCTTTCTGCAGTGTGGATACACCCTTTCTAAAAATAAAAGGAACCATCAGATTGTGAATTCTCCTGATGGACATATCTGGTGGCTTCTCACCTGCCTTCTTAGGTCAACTTGATATTTTACTCTTCTTGCTTTCCAGTGTTTTTCCCCTTTTACTAGAAGTAAGACAGGAGTAAGACCGAAATAAGACAGGAGGCAGAGACAATATATGTCGGCCCATTCCTGCAGTTCTGTCCTGGTTTGCATTAACAACTAAGTTTCTCTGTTTCCTTAGAAGAATTCCCCGAACCAGACCTCATTTCTTGGTTGGAAGAAGGAAGAGATCCCTTCATCTTGGGTTCTGAGAGGGAAGATAAGAGATCAAGAGGTATTTGACTATACATGCGGTGGGGATGTTTTTGGTCTGGGAATTGAGAGAACATCTTGGTGAATGCTTCAGTTTGTACTTAATCCCATTTAATTCTCATGGGGGACATACCTCGGGTCTGTCCCTCTACCTGCTTCCTGTTGATTTGCAGAAGATACAAGAGTTCAGGTCTCTTGTCCATAGGGTTGCCATAAGTTGAAGTGGATGACAGTTAACAACAGCAACAACAGTACAGTTGCAAGACTAGAATCCACAGTTTTACTTACCCACATTGAAATGCAGTCTGAAAATATTAAATGGAGATTAATGGGCGTGAAGTGGAAATGGAAGTAATAAGAGATAATGAGCAGACATGGACATTCCTGTATAGTAGGAAATGGTAAACAGAATGGAAGGAAGGAGGAAAGCAGGGGCAAAACCCTTCTGAACAAATCTTGCCAAGAAAACCACATTATAAGTTCATCTTAAGGTTGCCATAATTCAGAAATTACTTGACCCCCCCCTCCATAAAATTATTTTTCAACAGCCCTTTCTCATACGTACCTAGAATGCCCTATCTTTGTGGTACAATGGAGCTGGTACATGCAGGATTCTGTGGCCAAAGAAAAGACAGTGAGGGACGTGTAGGTAGAACATTTTCCTCACAGCAGACCTGTGTTGAAAGATGCATGTGAGATCAGCCTAGACTGTAACCTATCCAGCACGCATCATGGAAAGAAGTCAAACAATATATATACAGTATATATAACAATAGATACATAGGGAGGGAGGGAGGGACATCTCAGTCTGTGGTTCCCAGAAACTGAACTCAAACAGTTTTCTTCTTTGAACAATAGCAGAGTTCTCTTTGCAACTGACTGACCTCCAGATGTCCAGAGTCTGCTCCTAGACTCTGTTGCCCAAACACCAGTTCCCTGTCACTTGTTGATAACTGCCCTCAAGTCAGCCTCTACTCCTGGTGAACCTGTGAATGAGACACCTCCTATCCCTGTAATCCTCAACCACTCTGCTTAGGTCCTGCAGCCTTCTCTGATTGACTATAACCATCTGGCATGTTTCGCTCTCTCTTTCCTACCATTATTATCTTTTCTAGTGACCCACACCTTCTTATGTTATGGCCAAAGTATGACAGTCTCGTTTACATCACCTTGGCTTCCAGGGCAACTTAAGGCTTAATCTGTTCTAGGGTCCATATTGTTTGCCTTTTTGGCTATCCACCATTTGGCTATCCACCTCAGTATGCTTCTCCAGCACCTCAACTCAAATAAGTTTATTTTCTTTCTGTCAGCTTTCTTCACTGTCCAGTTCTTCTATCTGTACATGGTAATGAGGAACACAATGGCTTGGATTATTCTAACTTTAGTACTCAGTTGTATATCTTTAGGAGCATGTCTAGTTTTTTCACGGCTGCCTTTCCCTGCCTTTGCACTTTCTTCCTTGACCTTCTTTAATGTTCATTCCAAGTCTGTGATGTTTTCCGTGAGTTGTATGATGCTATCTGCCTGTCTTAGATGGTTGACATTCCTTCCTCCTATCTTCTTCTTCTGAATCCCTAGCCATTGCAAAAGGATGGAGAACCTTCGGCCCTCCAGACATTGTGGAACTCCACCTTCCACAAGCTCAAGCCAGTGTAGTCATGTTCAGGAACGATGGGAGTTGGAGTAGTATGTAGAGAGAACTTTTAGCACCTTTGAGACTAACTGAAAGAAAGAAGTTGGCAGCATGAGCTTTTTTAGACTAAAGTTTACTTCCTCAGATGCATTTGTTGCAGTGGAAGCTGCATAGAATACTGTGCGGAAATATGCAGTTTCCCCAACTTGATGAGAATGAAGTTCCACTTATTGTTCAGATCAAAAGAAAATCATTACTAGTATATTCAAAAGGGAAAGTGAGCTTAAGCATAGCATACAGTGCAGAAAGGGGAGAATCTTGCAGGAGCAGGCTTTGATTCTTGATGAGATCCTTGGTTCCTGTGCTGAGACCTTCTTTTCCTTTCTTTCCAGCAGATTATCGCCACAACCATCAGAATGATAGGGAGCCACTGTCTAAGTTAGCAGAAGAAGCAAGACTTGGAACCGAAAAAGAGAAACCGAGAAAACGAAGAGTACCAGGGAAGTGTGCTGTCTGTGGGAAAGTGATAGCAAATAAAAACGAACTAAATAGACATAGCCTAGTACACACAAGGGAGAAACGACATAAATGCATGAAATGTGGGAAAAGCTTCAGTAGGAAGGATGTTCTAGGTGTCCATGAAAGAATCCATGCGGAAGAAGAAACTTATAAATGCACTCATTGTGGAAAGAGGTTTGCTGCCTACAGTCATTTTTTAGAGCACCGAAGAGGCCTCACAGACGAAACACCATACAAATGTGTGGGATGCGGAAAGGGCTTCTGTGTTCTCAGTAGGCTTACTATACATGAAAGAGTTCACACGGGGGAGAGACCATATCCATGCATGCAGTGTAGAAAGAGGTTCAGTAGGAAAGATTCTCTTCAGTTGCATGAAAGAATTCACACACAGGAGAAACGGTTTAAATGCACAGAATGTGGAAAGGGCTTCAATCGGAATGGAGAATTTACTATGCATCAAAGAATTCACAAAGAGGAGAAGCCATATTAGTGCATGGAATGTGGAAAGGGCTTCAATCAGAGCGCAGCAACCATACAAATCTATGGAATGTGGGAAGATCTTCATTCTGAGTGGAAGTCTATGTTTACATCTAAGAACGCACACAGGGGAGAAACCATATCAGTGCATCATATGTGGGAGGCACTTTGGTACGAAGGGTCATCTTAATCAACATCATAGGACCCATATATCGGGGAAACCCTATAGATGCAGCGACTGTGGAAAGCGCTGCCGTAATGTGAGATCCCTGACTAAATACCAGAAAACTCACACAAAGTGACATTAATGTTTCTATATGGAATCATTGCTGGATTACTACATGGGTTGTGGAAAGAAGTTCCCTCTGAAGACAGAAATGTTTCATTACAATTAGTTTAATCTGAGAATAGGAGATTTTCATAGCCAGATGACTATCTTGGCTTGGAAATACTGGAACCATTAGAGAAGTGCAGCTTTGTTTTTGTTTTTTGACTGAGAAACAGATTTTGTCGTTTTCTATATTGTTAAAACTTATTTTCCTTTTCCAAATAAAATAAATGGCATTGTAACAGCTTTATCGGGCTGCTGTCATCACTTCATGTTTCAAGCAAATATGATGAGTGTGACTGAATGATCTGTGATCATTAGAAATCTGGGGATGACTCTGGAGACTGGGCTCCAAAACACTGCAGAAATAATCCAGTTTGAGACCATTGTAACTTCCCTGGCTCGGTGCTTGGGAGGCCTGGGAACTGTAGGGTTTTTTCAGACATTTAGCCTTCTCTGTCGGAGGGTTTTGGTGCCACAATTCTTAGGATGCCCTAGCCCTGCGCCAGGACAGTTAAAATAATCTCAAACCAGGTTACTTCTGCAGTGTGTTTTGTAACTATGACTCTGGAGACCAGGGTTCAAACCCTAAGTGGGCCATGAAAACCCTCTGGGTAACCTTGGGCAAGTCACATTCTCTCAACCTCAGAGGATGGCAATGGCAAATCTCCTCTGAAGAAACATGCCAAGAAAAAAACATGATAGGATTGATGTAAATTGGAAATGACTTGAAGACACATAACAACAATGAACCCAGAGATTGGTGGTGGGTAGGGGGTCCCCCCTCATAGAATAATAGAGTTGGAAGAGACCCCAAAGGCCACCCAGGCCAACT
>NC_056523.1:1794972-1831517 GCF_019175285.1 Sceloporus undulatus
GCAACCCGGCCCCCGGCTCAAAAAGGTTGCCTACCCCTGTATTAGATAATGATCTAGAAAAAAGATTTGGTAAATTGATATTTTATCTAACTACAGGATAATTTATGCCTTAAACTGGAAAAACAAAGAGGATATAGACTACAATAGGTGGATGTGGAAAGTGTTAGACATGTTAGACATGGACACACTTACCTGTTT
Organism: Sceloporus undulatus; assembly: GCF_019175285.1. Classification (NCBI taxonomy): domain Eukaryota; kingdom Metazoa; phylum Chordata; class Lepidosauria; order Squamata; family Phrynosomatidae; genus Sceloporus; species Sceloporus undulatus. Next base: position 1,795,171 of record NC_056523.1, read on the forward strand.
GGCGCAAGGACTCTCTTGGGAAGCCTGTAAAGAAATATGGAAGCCGTTTATTACATTTTTGGAAAGAGAAAAGAACACTATTTTTTATTAGATTAAATATAATACAGTACAAAAATATTTGGGCTATGTAATTATAAGACTTACCTAAGGTAGATAATTCAGGTTTAATAACTCTCTTCATTTTCTGTTATTTTATGTTTGAAGGAAAGACCTTATCAAGAAAGGGAAGGAAAAGGCGCAGAAAAGTACATGGTGAAAAGCTCTCTTAGTTTTCTTTATATATAAATGTGCTTTATAGCTGCAGGAAGATTCAGGATGTATCATTATAAAATAAGTCTGTAATTAAAAAGCAATAAGTAAGTTTCTTAAAATATAAAAGGTAGATAGTAAATTCACATAGGATTAGCATTTGAATTTTTTGTATATCATTTAGCAAGGCTGTAGTAGCTTCCAGGAAGAAATAAATGTATGTTTAATGTTTAATGTTTAGTGAACTCTTAAATTTAGTTAATTTAGGTTAAGTATGAGCAGAAGAATCTTAGGTATGTTTAGTCTAGGTAAGTTTGTTACACGTGTGGAAGGGCGCCACCATTTTGTACATACCCAATACGTACTAGGGTTAGGGGTGTCGGGAAGTGACGCCCCTTCCTAACCCTAGTACGTCCTGGGGACGAACTATAGGCACGTCTGTAACGCGCCTAAACAACTTAACTGCAGGTGCATTGTTCCCAAGTTGTTTTGACTAAGCTGTACTGAGAAGGAGTTTGTTCCCAGGACTCTGCTAAAATGCCAGACGCGGGTACTTTTGTCCAAATATATAGTTACACCAGGTTGTGAGGTGGATGTACAAAAGTGGTAATTGTGTGTGTTCTATCTTAGATCTGTCAAAAATGTTATAGACTTGCCTGTTAAGATTTCTTTACTACAAATAAAAGTTGTCCATTCAAACAAAATGGGTCTGGTTTCTGTCTTTTGTTTCTGAATTAAACCTGTGGGCAGGGTCTCACTGACACAAAGGCATTACTGATTAATCTAGGATAATAAACAGAATGGTAATGAAATAAGATTTATGGGCAACCTGTTCTCAGTTTGCAATTGCGTGCATCCCAGGTAGATGAAGGGAATGCTGTGGATATAGTACATCTTGAGTTCAGTAAGGCTTTTGACAAGGTTTCCCATGATATTCTTGCAAACAAGCTTGTAAAATGTGGGCTAGACAAAGGAACCGTTACGTGGATTTGTAATTGGTTGACTGGCCGAAGCCAAAGGGTGGTCAGCAATGGCTCCTTTTCATCCTGGAGAGAAGTGTCCAGTGGGGTGTCCAGTGGGGCTCTGTCCTGGGCCCAGTGCTATTCAACATCTTTATCAATGACTTAGAGGACAAAATTGGGAGCATACTTATCAAATTTGCAGATGACACCAAATTAGGAGGAATAGCTAATACTCCAGAGGACAGGATCAAGATCCAAAATGATCTGAATAGATTAGAAAACTGGGTCATAGCTAACAAAATGAAATTCAACACAGAGAAATGTAAGGTACTGCACTTAGGGCAGAAAAAATGAAACGCACACATACAGGGTCATGGGTGACACCTGGCTGAATGAAACTACATGTGAAAGGGATCTGGGAGTCCAAGTAGACCACAAGTTGAACATGAGTCAACAGTGTGATGCGGCAGCTAACAAGGCCAATGCGATTTAAGGCTGCATCAATAGAAGTATAGTGTCTAGATCAAGGGAAGTAATAGTGCCACTCTATTCTGCTTTGGTCAGGCCCCACCTGGAATATTGTGTCCAGTTCTGGGCACCACAATTCAAAAAGGACAATGAGAAACTGGAGCATGTACAAAGGAGAGCGACTAAAATGGTGAAGTGTCTTGAAACCATGCGCTATGAGGAACAACTGAGGGAGCTGGGGATGTTTAGCCTGGAGAAAAGAAGGTTAAGAGGTGATATGAGAGCCCTGTTTAAATATTTGAAGGGATGTCATATTGAGGACATAATCTCCAAAGACACACAATCCCTAACCATTGATTATTTGATTAATATGTTCTCTCTAGGAGTCCTCCAGCACAACTCTGCCAAAAGTTGACTATAGGGTTGTGCTGGAGAATCTAGAAGCTCCTAAAGAAAACACTTCTCTAGGCATTTGTAGGTCCTCCAGTATGATTCTATAACCAGCTTCTGGCAGATGTTGGCCATAGAGTTGTACTGGAGGACCTGGAGATCCCTAGAGAGGCCTTCTCTTAGGATAAATTAGGATAAATAATATATTGTTGTTTAATTTGTGGTTTTTCCACATTCACGGGGGCCCTTCATCCCTAACCCCGGCGAATGTGGAGGTGCCACTGTATGTGAAATTCATGGTGTTGCTATAGGTTGATAAGTCCCTTGAAAGTGTGCACACACAAAGAAAATAAAATATCATCACAACCTGTTTTTAGAATTAAAGGCAGAAAACTTCTTGGGTGTAGTACAAATACTTGATGGGGAACATCCAGCTTACAAGTAAGATCCTATCACTGGTAAATAACATACTAGGTCAATATTTAAATAGCAGGGTTTTCAGATGGCACACAGTTTAGGCTGCATCTACATGGCAGAATTAGTGCAATTTTTACTCTGCTTTAATTGCATGGCTTAATGCTATGGAATTCTGGGACTTGTCAATTTGAGAGATATTTAGTCTTCTCTGTCAGAGAGCTCTGGTGCCACAACAAACTATAAATCCTAGGATTCCATAGGATGGCGCCATGGCAATTAAAGCAGTGTCAAACTGCATTTATTCTGCCATGTGGCAGCAACCTGGGCTTGCAAACAATGCTATCACAGTGAGAGAGGGGAAGGCGATAGTTGCTCCCAAGGTGATCCAGCTTCCAATAGCCCAGATTCATGCCCTGCAACATTTCACAAGACAAAAAATACTATGAGGAAGAACACTGAAACTAGGCCTGGCTGCAGTGATTTGCTTTTGCCTAAGCCTCCTGGGAAGAGGGCAACTAAAATGGTGAAGGGTCTGGAAACCATGCCTTATGAGGAAAGACTAAGGGAGTTGGCTATGTTTAGCCTGGAGAAGAGAAGGTTAAGTGGTGATATGATAGCCCTGTTTAAGTATTTGAAGAGGTGTCATACCCAGGAGGGAGCAAGCTTGTTTTCTGCTGCTCTAGACCTCTAGAGACAGAACAACAGATGTAGTCAAGATGGCCAAAATTGTGCCTAAGGAAGAACACACAAGTTAGGAGGGTCTGCAGCAGTTTGGTTTTCTCTAAGCCTCCTGAGAAGAGCAAGACTCCTTCCCCTCCACTGAAATAAAGGAGTGCAAGCATAGTTTTGAACTTAGTTTGCAGCAATGGAAGCCAGCTGAAGACAAAGCATGAAGAGAGAGAGAGAGAGAGAGAGAACCTGGGACATTTTTAAAAGCAGCTGGAAAAAGTGGGACAGCGAAGGATGAACCAGGAGTGTCCCTGCCGAAGCAAAAGGGTACAAAGACATGGAGCCAAGTCTCCAAAGAGTCTCCTGAGTGTTCCTCCATGTTTCTAAATCGGACACCCATTTAGTTTTAAGAGTTAAACGTTTGAGGCCCTGTAATCATGCCAGGCTGGCTTTTATATGAGGTGTTTGTTTTAGGTGATGCTTTTTCAAACTTCTGTATGTTTTTATCTTAATTTTCATACTGTTTTAACTAGGTTATTTTAATTGCTTTTTTAAAAAAATGTTTTTAAAGTGTTCTTATCTTGCAAGCTGGCCTGGGTCCCTTTTCGGGAGAAAGGAGGCACACAAATGAAACAAACAAACAAAGAAATAAACAATGGCCCTTGTGGTCTCTTCCAACTCTATGATTCTGGAAAGGAGAAAGAAATGGACCCTGTCCACACCTTTAAAACTAACTGATCTATATTTTATAAATACTGTATAAATAAATATACAATATGAATCAATCTTAAAGGTACTACTAGAAACTTTTAATAATAATAATAATAATAAAGCTGCTACAGATTAACCAGATTACTTCCTTAAAATGTGCAATGAAATTGTCAGACACACAATTAGACCAAAGTCATCTGAACATCAAAAGTAACATTCATCTTAACATAAACTTTATTCTTACTCATTGCTAAAGTTGCACCACTGATTTTTAATAAATATTTTATTAATAAATTTAGAGTACATTAAAAGCAGGGAAAACATCCACTTAAAAGAAAAATGATAAAAAAGCAACAGACTGGAAAGAAACAGAAAAAGAGAGAAAAAGATGCATTTACTGTATTTCCAACTATCCTACTGATGACTCTAAAACTTTATACATAAGGCTTTATTTCTTCAAATCTGACACTAGTCATACACTTCTTCTTCTAAATTATGGCTGCATCCACACTACAGAAATAATCCAGTTTGACACCACTTTAATTGCCCTGGTTATCATGCCATAACTAACTACAGTTCCCAGGATTCCATAGCATTGAGCCACGTTAAAGTGGTGTCAAATTAGATTATTTCTGCAGTGCGGATGCAGCCTAGATCTACCAATAGTCAAAATTTACAGTTAACACATTATTCTCATTATGCTGCAAAGAGAGAAGCAAAGGTTCCCAGTCTTTCAAGAGCGTCACCAGAGATTTTTCTCGAACCAAAGGAGATCATTTGTCCACTTCTGTCAGGTTAATTCCCTTTGACAACCAGTCTATCAATGTTACTGTAATATTCTTCCAACATTGTGCAGACAATCATCTTGCTGCAGTAATCTTCCATATTTCTTCTCCATCTGATCATTGATCAGTCTCTACAAATACAGTAAACCCCCAGAATCTTCTGGATCAGCGCATGCAAGTGAGTCCAAAATTTCTTAACCTCCCCAAAAGTCCTTCACACAGGATAAAGAGTTTCAACCTGTTGCTCCCATTTCCAACATACATTAGAAGCCTCTTTATAGATTTTGGCCAATTTATACATTTTGGTCAAATACCAATGATACATCATGTCATAAAAAAATCTCTTTAAGATCATAATACCATGTAAATTTAATTCCATTTGTCATTATAGTCACCCCTCCTTTTTTGTGGGGAATCCATTCTGGAGGCCCTCACAAAAACAGAGTTTCACTTATTTTCATTGGCTTGAAAGAGATTGCCATAATCCCATGACCACCCCATGCGCACTCCCCATTCATTCCCCCTCTGTTTGACCTTCGCTCATAAGCAAGGGACACAAGTCAGAAGACCACGAGAATAGGCCTATAAGTAGCGGCTGGCATGAAAGAATTAGGCAAGAGGGAGACCTGGTTAAATGCCAGTCCTGCAGCCACAACCTTGTGAGTTGGATCCTAGAGGGCTCCCAGGTTGACTCAGCCTTCCATCCTTTCATAGGTCAGTGAAATGAGTCCCCCAGTTTGTTGTGGGCAACTGTCTTAAAGACTGTAAACCACTTAGAGAGTGCTGAGTTCACGGATAAGATGTACAAAAAGGTACATGCTGTTACTGTAAGATCCTAAAAAGTACTGTAAAGAAAAACCACTGGGCATGAAAGTTAGAATCAACTGGAATCATCCAGTCCACTGTAGTCTCCATTAACATGTATGGATGCAAGCACTGGGCAGTAAAGAAAGCTGACAGAAGGAAAATAAATCCACCTGAGATGTGGTGCTGGACAAGACCAGTGAGCATACTGCGCAGAGCCAAGAGGACAAACAAATGGGCCCTAGATCAGAACAAACCTGGACACTCCCCAGAAGCAAGGCTGATGAAACTGAGGCTGTCGTATTTCAAAGACATCATGAGAAGACACACACAACTCACTAGAAAAGACTAGACATGGTAAAGGGAAGTGGAAAGAAAGGAAGACCACAGGCCAGATGGAGATGTCATTCACAGTCTTGACATCACTCAAGGTTGATTCAAGGGCAGTTAACAATAATAATTGTCATAGGCAAATTCTGAGCCCCTTATGGGATTATGGTAAGCTCTTGCAAGTTTTAGGCACCTTCCCTCCATGAAAGTTCATAGAATCATAGATTCAGAAGAGACCACAAGGGCCACATCCAACTCCCTGCCATGCAGGAACTCACAATCAAAGGCACCTCCGACAGAAGGCCATCCAGTCTGTTTAAAAACCTCCAAAGGAGGAGACTTCACCACTCTCCATTGAGGGAATGAGTTCCACCATCAAACAGCTCTTACAGTCAGGGAGCTCTTACTTTAACGTTGAGCTGAAATCTCTTTTCCTGTAGTTTGCATCCATTGCTCTGGATCCTGTTCTCTGGAGCATCAGAAAACAAGCTCCCTCCATCCTCAATATGAATTCAAAGTTTGCTATAGAGGAAATAAGAGCTCTCCCTTGAAGCATTTAACCTGCCAATAGCCCATCTGCCCCAAGTACTTTACCACTTTTAGGTGTGGTACACACCGCCCCTTTGGGGTGGCCTGTAGCCGCCCCTTTTCGCTCTGGGTTGGGGGCAAGGCAGCCTCACCAGCAGCCCTGTGGCCCCAATCTGGAGTTTTTCTGGACCACGGAGAAGCGGCAAAATGCCACTTCTCTGTGGCGCAGAAAAGGGGTGTCCTTGGGGCTTCATGCCCCTGGCCACCCCAGGAGCCAGAGCCATGGGAGAAAAGAGCCCCCTGGCCCCTTTCTCCCTGGCATTGTTCCCGCAGCCATTTGGTTGCTGCAGGAATGATGCACACGACCAAAAGGAGCTCCGTTTCGGAGCTCTTTCCCGCACTGGAGCCCGGCCACCATAAGCTTGGACGCAGCGCGTGCGTGATGTCATCATGGCGGCCCCCATATGGACAGCAGATCACCATGATTATACCGCCACCACGTACCAGGGTTGCAGGGCAAGCAAACAAACTCCACCCCCACACAACCCTAGTATGTGGCCAGGCTGAAGTCTTCTTAAACACCTCAACTATCTCCCTCACAGCAAGAGGGGCATTCAGTATGTATTACTGAAAAACGGAAAGAGTTGGCAGGGTTTGTTTGCTTAAATAGTCTCTGCTTTTTCCAGTAAAGTTTTCTTTTATATTTCAGCAAAGATAGGGAAATACTGGATGTGTTCCTGTAGTCAGAAATACTAAAGGAAAACAAAGTTCATGATGGGTGGTACTCTCCTTCTCTGGAGGTTGTTAAACAAAAGCTGCCAAGAGGGCTTTGATGTATTTCTGGATGGCCCTTGAGAGCTCTTCCAACTGTATGAGTCTATGATTTTGGCTGCTGCTGCACTGCAGTTAATGCAGTTTGAGACCACTTTAACTGTCATGGCTCTATCCTATGGAATCCTTGGATTTGTAGTTTGTTGCAGCGCCAGAGTTCTCTGATAGAGAAGGCTAAATGTCTGAAAAAACTACAAAATTCCATAGTACTGGGCCATGGCAGTAAAGTGGTATCAAACTGTATTAATTCTGCAGTGTAGGTGAAGCCATCGAGAAGAGTAATATATAAGAAAGACTTCTTGGATATGTTCATTATCCATAATTCTTTCCCCTCTCTTGTACCCTTATTATTTACCCTCTATATTTTCTCAGCTTGTACCCCTTTGCAATCAAGTTGTAGCATTGTTTCATGAAGGAATGCGAAGCAGCAAAATATAAAGTTATGTACCATGTTTTAAAATCAGTCCTTGACCGCTATATTTGTTCTGTATGTTTTCAGCCAGAGAGATGTTAATAGATAAGCTCTCAGTTTTAAAGTATATTTTAACAGAGTAAAAGTTTGCAGTGCAGCCTTTATCATCCTTCATTAGACATCCTTCATTTGCCCATTTAGAAAGGGCTGGGGGCATTTCTGAAACTGCTAGCAATCACGTCTCGTATTTTATGCTCCTATACAGAAGCCATGTTTATTTTTTAATATCCTCTTTCTCCCTCAAACTCAGCATGAATCATCTTCAAACATCCCTCCCTGATAACTGCTAAGATGTAGGGATGAGTTCTTTGCAGAGTATTTGCTGTTGAAACTATTGCTCAGCCAGACTTTCTATTGCAGCCATGGCCATGGAAATCATCCTGCTAACTGTTAACACGGCATCATGAACATAATCTGGAATCATAGAACCGAGTCCTATTGCTCATGTTATGAGAAGTAAAATAAACTCATCCCTCCACATTTGCAGCTTTGATTATTCATGGATTTGATTAATATGTTCTCTTTAGGAATATCCAGGTCCTCCAGTGCAACTCTACAGCCAACTTTAACCAAAAGCCGCACTGAAGGACCTAGAGATTCCTAGAGAGAACACTTCACTAGGCATTTGTAGCCCCTCCAGCACAATTCTATGGTCAATGTCTGTCAGACGTTGACCCAGAGTTGCACTGGAGGACCGAGAGATTCCTAGAGAGGTGTTCTCTTAGGTAAAAACATAGTGTTTTTGTTATTTGTGGCTTTTTCACATTAACAGGGTCCTGTGCCCCAAACCCAGCGAATGTGGAGGGATTTTTAAAAATCACTGCCATTTTAAAAAAATTCAACCTTTTTCTGTTTATGAAATCCAGCAGAACTCATAACAAAAACACACCCTGCTTGAAGGTATAATATCATATCCCCAGTTAGCAGAGGGACTTTTCCCCATAAAGGAACAAATGCCAAATTGTATTTGAATCAAGCTTCTTTTTCTAACAAATCTTGACCTACATGCCATCCATTTATCTGGCTTCTCCTAAGATTCTCAGGTTCCGAGCAGAAACAGATACAGGCAATGATTTGTTGGAGAGTTTGGACCAAAGCTGTACAGGACTTTAGAGCTCATGACCAGCACTCTGAATTGTCACTGGGAACAAACTGGCAGCCAATGAAAGTGTTGAAGCAGGAGAGTTGCTTGATTTTGGCAAACAGTCAACATTTTGTAGTTTCTCCCCTATGTGAGTTCTTTTGTGTTTAATGCATGAGCCACTATCTATAAATGTCTTTCCACATTCCATACATTGGTACGGTTTCTCCCCTGTGTGCATTCTTTGATGCCTACTACATGATGCACTAACACTGAAGCTCTTCCCACATTCCATACATTTATAAGGTTTCTCCCCAGTGTGGGTCCTTTGGTGCACAGTCAACGCACTGCCATTATTGAAGCTCTTTCCACATTCCATACACTGATACGGTTTCTCTCCTGTGTGGGTTCTCTGGTGTAAAATCAGATTTCCACTCTGGCTGAAGCTTTTCCCACATTCCATGCATTTAAATGGTTTCTCTCCTGTGTGGGTTCTTTGATGTGAATAGAGACCTTCACGCTGAGTGAACCTCCTTCCACATTCCATGCACTTATAGGGTTTCTCCCCAGTGTGTGTTCTTTCATGTTTAATACATGATCCACTACTAGTAAAGCTCTTCCCACATTCCATACATTTATACGGTTTCTCCCCCGTGTGAGTTCTTTGGTGTTTAATACATGATCCACTATCACCGAAGCCTTTTCCACATACCGTACATTTATGTGGTTTCTCCCCCGTGTGAGTTTTTTTATGTGATTTCAGATGTTCACTCCGACTAAAGCTCTTTCCACATTCTGAACATTTATAAGGTTTCTCCCCGGTGTGGATTCTTTGATGTACAGTCAATGCACTGCCATTATTGAAGCCCTTTCCACATTCCACGCACTGATATGGTTTTTCCCCGGAGAAATAAGGGCTCTCTCCTGTATGGGTTCTTTGATGGATCTTCAATGCACTGGTATCCCGGAAGCTCTTTCCACATTCTGTACACTGATACGGTTTCTCCCCCGTGTGTTTCCTCTGATGTGCATTAAGAGCATCATTCCTACGGAAGCTCTTTCCGCAAATTAGGCATTTAAATGGTTTTTCTCCTGTATGGATTTTATGATGATTGCTACATGCTCCGCTATCACTGAAGCTTTTTCCACATACCGTGCATTGGTACGGTTTCTCTCCGGTGTGTTTTCTTTGATGTACCATAAGAGCAGAGTTGGCAGTGAAGCGCTTTCCACATTCCATGCACTGATACGGTTTCTCCCCTGTGTGGATTCTTTCATGGATTGTAAGGGCAGAGCTTTTAATGAAGCCCTTTCCACATTCCAGGCATTTATATGGTTTCTCCCCTGTGTGGAGTTTTTGATGTGAATGTAGATACGAAAGCTGACTGAAACTCTTGCCACATGTTTTACACTGATATGGCTTCTCCCCTGAGTGGATTCTCCAGTGTATAATGAACTGTGATTTAAATCTGAAGATTTTCCCACAGGCAGGACACACTTCACTGTGATTTTCCTGGAGGGTCTGGCTTTCACAGGTATCAGCTCCCTGAGCAGCAGAGGATTTCTTCTTTCCTTTCTGGGGTTGGTTTCCCTGGTCCCTTCGTTCTCTCCGTTCATTTCCCAAACTCTCTTTTCCTGCTGCATGCTTGGCTGTTTCTGACGACATCATAGCAGCCTCCTTATATTCCCTGTCATCTTTCTCATTACCTGCTTGACAGAAAACAAAAAGAAAATCTCATTAGTAGTTGAACACAGGAAGCAGAAAATCTTATTGGGAGTTAAGCAGAATTAGCTGCTTCTTAGGTGAGATTCATCTCAGTGTGTGTGTGTATGTGTGTGTGTTATGTGCCTTCAAGTCATTTCTGATTTATGGCAATCTTAAGGCAAATCTATCAGGGGGTTTGCTTGGCAAGATTTATTCAGAGGTGGTTTGCCCTTGCCTTCCTCTGAGAGGATATAATTTGCCCAAGGTGACCCAGTGGGTTTCATGCCTAAGCAAAGAATCGAAGCCAGGGTCTCTAGAGTTGTAGTCAAACAACTGTGCCACACTGGTTCTTCGTACACAAAATTTCTGCTTCCTTCAGAAAATACTATTTTATTAGCAATACCTGGAATTCATTTGTGGATCATTTTCCTTTTAGTTTCATAAGGAAAGAGACACATACAGAATATGCTCTGTTATGAAGGTGTACAGTTTTTCTGAAACAACCTATTATGCTGTTTTGGACTCAACCTATCTGTATATCTAAGAACCAGCATAGCATAGTGGTGTGAGTGTTCGACTACAACTCTGGAGACTAAGGTTTGATTCCCAGCTTGGCCATGAGACCCACTGGGTGACGTTGTACAAACCACATTCTCTTCAGCCTCAGGGGAAGGCAATGGCAAAACTACTCTGAACGAATGTTGCCAAGAAAGATTTGGCAGGGTCACCATAAGTCGGAAACAACTTGAAGGCACACAACAACAACAACTCTGTTTATTTATCTACAGTACTAGGAACTTACAAGGTTAAGCAACCACCTGAAAGATGCTCAAAATGATCTTGCTTTTTTGCCTAGGATAGCAATAACACATATGTGGCAGTGGCCTAATGGAGTCATAGTGTGAAGGGGACGGTGTGTTGCTAGTTAAAATAGTCCATTTAAAATAGCGCCGGAGTTTTTTCGTAACCCGAAAAAACTTTCGTAACCCAAAACAATAATTCCCTATGGGATTTTTTCTTATCCCGAAAAATTCGTAACCTGGGTATTTCGTATCCCGAGGTACCACTGTATAAAGGTCTGCAATGTATTTGAATGCTAAATTAGAAAAAAACACACAACAAAGATGTTGTACCACACAGTTCTTTTACAAATTAAGTATTTTTTTAAAAATGAAATCAGTTGTTACTCTGTTTTGATTATATGTGCATGCTGATGTTCCAGTGCAATTTCTTTTAGTGCTTTAAATAATTTTTTGTGTTTCATGTCAGTGAATTAAAGTGAAGATGCCAGCCACAGATGCTGGCGAAACGTCAGGAAGAAACTTTTCTGGAACATGGCCACATAGTCCAAAACCCCCACAAAAAACAATTAAAGTGGCCATCTGTCAGGGATGCTTTGATTGTGAGTCCCTGCATGGCAGGGGTTGGACTGGATGGCCCTTGGGGTCTCTTCCAACTCTATGATTCTATGTTTTGAAAATCCATTAGAAAGCTTTACCGATGCCTTGGTTGATACCTGGAATAACGATTTTACCAGGGCTATAAACAGCATCACTCCTGAGCATCCTTTCCAGCCCGCTCCTAATAAAAAAAAACATGGTACACTGAAGATCTTCGTAAAAGGAAGCGGACTGCGCAATGACTAGAGTGCCGCTGGCAGAAACATCAGTGTTTATCCAACGGCACTCCATGAGATTCTATAGAAGTCTTATGGAGTGACAATAGATGCAGCAAAATTCCTTCTATGCTGCACGTATTGCATCCGCTGAGTCTCATCCAGCAGAGCTGTTTAGGGTGGTCAAAGAGCTAACTCAACTGTCTTCCACCCTAAACATATTATTTGAACCAACTAAAGCCTGCTGTGATGCTTTTAATAACATTTTCGCGGATAAAATCTCTCGGATAAGGGCTGATCTGGATGCCAGCATTATAGCAGAGATGGGAAGAGAGATATCCAGTGACTCTGTGGACCTTGTTAGACTGGATCATTTTGAGTTTGTAAATACTGATGAAGTGGACAAGATTCTTGGATGTGTCAGGAGGATGACATGCCCTCTTGATCCTTGCCCATCATGGTTGACCGCCCAGGGAGGGGATGCAACAAAAACATTACTACAATCTATAATCAATGCATCCCTCAGGGAGGGAAGATTTCCATCACAATTAAAGCGAGCAATCATTAGACCGCTTTTGAAAAACTCTCCCTGGATTCCCTGGTGAGAAACAATTATAGACACGTCTCTCTTTTACCATTTTTGGGCAAGGCAAACGAGAGGGCAGTTGCCTTCCAGCTCCAAGCTGTCTTGGATAAAGCCGATTATCTAGACCAGGGGTCGGCAACCTGCAGCCCGTGGGCCGGATCCGGCCCGCCAAGGCCTTCCTGCCGGCCCCTGCACAGTCCTGCCACCGATTGCTACCGATTTCCCCCATTTTCGCGCCGCTCCGGCCGCCATTTTGTCTTTCAAAATGGCGGCCCAAGCCTCGCGTGACCTCAGGATGGCAAAAGTCACGCGAGACTTCGGACGGCATTTTGAAAGACAAAATGGCGGTGCCCATCTAGGAGGCCTGGTGAAGCCCCTGGAGCACTCCAACAGGGCTCCAGGGGCTGCAGTGGGCCTGCAGCAGGCTCCACCTTGCCCTCCGCCCTCCTCCTCCTCCTCCTCCTCCTCCCTAAGAGCAGGAAAAGGAGGAGAGGCAGAAGGAGTGCAGAGCCAGGGAGAAAGGGAGCCAGAGCGGCAGCTGCAGCCACAGCCACAGCGAGAGGTTGGTAAGATTCATTGGGGGAGGGGGTTAGCTGAAGTAAAAACAGTTGAAGAAGAAAAAAGTTGAAAAAAGGGAAAAAAGTTGACAGAGTGTGCATGCTTGCTGCAGTTTATTTTCAATTGCATTTTAGTAATTTCCTTGCTTGTAACTTTATTATTATTATTATTACTACTACTACTACTACTACTTGCCCTGGGTGTTCTTTCTGCAAAATGCCCTCTCAATGAGAAAGAGGAGGAGGAGGAGGATGAGAAAGAGGAGGAGGAGGTGGAAAGGTGAGTCATTTCAGGTCTGCCTTGGGTTTTTTCCATTAATTTTTAAAAATATATAACACTTATTTTTGTTTTTTTATTTCATTATTTTTATTATTGCTTTTTATTTCATTTCATTATTTTTATTATTGCTTTTTATTTCATTTCATTATTTTTATTATTTATGAAGGTGAGACAGTGTGACTTTCCAAAGTGCTGTAACAAAGGTCTGCTGTAACAATGATAGTGGTGTTGGTGATGATGATGATGCTTCGGTGGAAGCTCCACCCCCAGTGTGTGGCTCTGCCCCTGGAGGGTGGAAGCTCCACCCTGGCATTGTGGGCTTCCACCCCCAGAATGTTGTAAGCTCCACCCCCCAGTCTCCCCCCCCCAGTTGTCTGAGGAACAGCAACCTGGCCCCCGACTCAAAAAGGTTGCCTACCCCTGATCTAGACCCATTTCAAACTGGTTTCAGAGCGGGATATGGAGTTGAGACCGCCATGGTCGCCTTAGTCGATGATCTCCATCTGGGCATCGAAGGGGAAGTGTGACCCTGCTGGTGCTCTTGGACATCTCAGCAGCATTCGATACCAATGACCATGGTATCCTTCTGGAATGCCTGAGGGAGTTATTGGGGGCACTGCACTCCAGTGGTTCCATTCCTACCTCTCAGGCAGATTCTAGATGGTGATGCTGGGGGACAGCTGCTCTTCCAAGAGAGAGCTGACATCTAGCGTCCCTCAGGGCGCCATTCTGTCCCCTTTGCTTTTCAACATTTACATGAAGCCGCTGGGAGAGATCATCTGGAGACATGGGGCGCAGTGTCATCAGTACGTTGATGACACCCAAATTTATTTCTCTATGTCCCCAACTATTGCAATGACTAGGGATGGCATCTTTCTCCTCTGGATGCCTGTCTTGGATTGGTAATGGGCTGGATGAGGGGGAAAAAACTCAGACTGAATCCAGAGAAAACGGAGGTACTCTCAATAGGTATCCCAAGTCCAGGGATGGAGTTTTGCCACCCAGTCCTGGATGGGGTGATACTTCCCCTAAAGAATGAGGTTTACAGTTTGGGAGTACTCCTGGATCCATCCTTACAATTGACATCCCAAATAGATGCGACGGCCAAGAGTGCTTGGTATCAGCTTTGGTTGATACGCCAACTGTATCCCTACCTGGACCGAAAGGACCTTGAAGTAGTATTACTTGGACTGGCAATCTCTCGGTTAGATTTCTGCAATGCGCTCTACTTGGGGCTACCCTTGTACCAAATTTGGAAGCTTCAATTGGTTCAAAATGCAGCAGCCAGATTGGTCACCGGAACATCTAGGATTGACCATATAACACCAATACTGAAATCTCTTCACTGGCTGCAATACAAGGTGTTGGTTATTACCTTTAAAGCCCTACATGGCTTGGGCCCAAGTTCCTTGCGGGAACGCTTCTCCTACATAATCTGCCCCGCACTCTTAGAACATCTGGGAAGTTCTTACTAGAATATTATAAGACCAGGTTAATGATAACTTCACATAAGGCATTCACTGCCATGACCCCAAGATTATGGAATGACCTACCGGAAGAGATCCGTCTCATTACTACCTTAGAGGCCTTTAAGGCGGCACTCAAAACGGATCTCTTCTGGCAGGTTTACCCACTGAATTCCATATAAAAAGGTTATGACGACTGCTCTTCCTTGACTCTGATTGTTGGCTAATGGACAAATTGTAATTTTTAGAGAACTAATAGGAATTCTTGGTAAATTCAGTGTTAGTATTTTATTGTTGTACTGATTGTAAATTGTACTAAGTGTCTTTTAATGTTGTAATCCCGCTTTGATCCGTAGGAGAGGTGGGAGGTATAAATAAACTATATTATTATTATTAACCTTTATTTATAAAGCGCTGTAAATTTACACAGCGCTGTACATACAATCTTTTAGTCAGACGGTTCCCTGCCCTCAGGCTTACAATCTAAAAAGACACGACACAAAAGGGGAAGGGAGTGGTGGTGGGGAATGGGATCAGGTCCAGCAGATCTTCTCCACCTCCGAGGCCTGGACCAAGGCAGATGGACTGGAGGAAGGGCTTGGCTTCTTGATGGATGGTTAAAAGGTTATGGTTATATTACTACTACTACTACTACTACTACTACTATTATTATTACTACTATGGTACCCTTCTCTGCCCCATCTCCAAGAGGGGACCTGGGAGTTCTGGTCCTTCTTGAACAGACACACTCAGAGGGTGGTGGCAATGCTGGGGGAGTCCTGTTTTGTCCTCTAGTTATTTAACTTGCGCTGGTAACGCTAGTTGAGGTTCTGGGCCGAAACACCACCGGTAGGCTGATGACCTCCAAATCTTTTTTCCTTTCCACCTCCAGGGAAGCTGTTCAAGTCCAGGACAACCTGCATCTGTATTTTATTCTGTTTACGACTTGTCTGTTTTAATATTGTTATGTAAAGAGATAATGGACTGCAGCCCATGAAAGTGTATGCTATTATTTAACAAACCCTCTGACAAAGAAGCTCCTTTTTACTAACTTCTTTTAGGCTTAACCAGCCTCCCGTCCTTTCTTCTTGATTTCTGTCCAGCGGGAAGCTTTTTTTTATCAGCAACACCACCGGAGTTTCCTCAGCAAGATTTATTCAGAGGGGATTTTCTTTTATTGCCATCCTCTGAAGCTGAGAGAGTATGACTGGCCCAAGGTCACCCAAAAGGTTCCCATGGCAGAGCGGAGATCTGAACCCTGAAAGCGACAAACAACAATCTGCTTGGTCATGTCACATGCTCTCGACCTCAGAGGAAGGCAATGCCAAAAACAAAAAACAAAACAAAACAAAACAAAAAAACCCAACCTCCTCTCAATAAATCTTGCCAAGAAAACCCAATGACAGGTTTAGGGTTGCCATAAGTTGTAAACAACTTGAAGGCACGCAACAACAACTCCAGATTCCTAACCAAACACCCAAGCCACTACTCTACACTGGCTCAAAATGTGTGATACCTGGCTTGAAAGTTTTATATGTAGAACGATCTAAGAGTCTTAGTAAAGCACAAGCAAAACATAAGTCAACAGTGTGATGTAATGGCCAAAAAAAAGCCAATAGAGTTCTACAGTATTTCAATAGGAATGTAGTGTCCCGACTGTGATTCTCCTCTGTCTCTCCAACCAAGAATATCTGTTCCATTTTGTTCAGTCTCCACACCTATCATCAGCTCTAGGCAGAGATGTCACAAAATCACAGAGTTGGAAGAGATACAAAAGTTCATCAGATGAAACCCCTACTCCCATGCAGATAGATATAATCAAAGCACTCCTGACATTGGGACATCCAGCCTCTGGTTAAAGATCTCCAAAAAAGGGACTTCACTACCCTCCGAGGAAGGAGTGTGTTCCACTGTCAAACAGCCCTTAATGTCAGGAAGTTCCTCCTAATATTGAGTTAGAATCTCTTTTCCTGTCGTCTGAATCTGTTGCTCCATATCCTAGTCTTGGGAGCAGCAGAAAACAAGATTTCTCTTTCTTCATTGTCATCCCTTCAAATCTTTTAACATGGCTATCATGTCACCTCTGACCCTTCTCTTCTCCAAGCTAACTATACCCAGCAGCCTAAGTGGCTCCTCATAGGGCATGGTTTCCAGACCCTTCACCAGTTTGTTGCCCTCCTCTGGATATGCTGCAGCTTCTCAATATCCTTTTTGAAGTGTGGTGCCCAGAACTGGACACAGCATTCCAGATGAGGCCTCTTTCCCCTCGGCCAAGAATGTCTGTTCCACAGTACTGTTCGTCCTGTATTTATATGTCATCCTTCTCCCAGAACTCTGTCTTGGGCCAGAACCCACCAAGTATGTCTGATCCATTGGATCCATTGGAATAATTCACACTTCATTTGTGTGTTGGACTGTCTTCAGAGCCACCCCTCTGCCCCTGAGCAGAACCATCCCCACCAGACATGTATGCAGGTACCTGCAGATCTCTCCCTTTGTACAAAGCCCTGGTCAAAGGGTTCTTCTCCTCGTTCCAGCCAAGAAATCAGGTCCGGCTTTGGATAGTCTACCAAAGAAACAGAAAGGGTTTAGTTAATACTCCATATATTCAAGCGTTCCACATCCGTTCCCTGATTTGCCTCCCTACTCAAAATTTTCTCCCAAGAGCAGAGAAATAAAATGGATCCTCCACATTTGCTTGGGTTAGGGGCACAGGACCCCCAGGAAAGTGGGAAAAAAAACCACACACACACAGACACAAAAACACTTTTTTTAACCGGAGAGAACACTGCTCTAGGAATCTCCATGTCCCTCAGGATAACTCTATGATCAACATCTGCCAGAAGCTGACCACAGAAGAGTGTGGTGGAGTCTCCCTCCTTGGAGGTCTTTAAACAGAGGCTGGATGGCCATCTGTTGGGGATGCTTTGATTGAGAACTGCAACTGCAAAAAATAACCTTCTACATGCCATCCCTTTAGGTATTTAGGCAAGAGGTTGGACTGGATGGCCCTTGGGGTCTCTTCCAACTCTATGATTCTATGACCTACAAATGCCTAGGTGACTGTTCTCTCTAGGAACCTCTAGGCCCTTCAGCATTTATTTTGTGGAGGTTGACCACAGAGTCATGCTGGAGGACCTAGAGATTCCTAGAGAGAACATATTAATCAAATCCATGAATAATCAAATCCGCAAAAGTCAACGTCACAAATATGGAGAGCTGAATGTATACAAGGTTATTTCCATAACAGAATCATAGACTCACAGGGCTGGAAGGAACCATAAGGGACATCTAATCCAGCCCCCCTCCCATGCTGGAATCCACAATCAATTTGTGATTTATTTCCATCTACAAATCATTCCTCCATTGGTTTGTGAGTTCTCAAAAACAGTGTTCCTCTTCAGTGTAGCATGAATCCAATCCAGAGAACGGTTAACCATAGCAACATTTACAGGGAAACAGAACCCATACAACATTTGCAAACATTGTTGCTGTTGTTAATTGCCATCGAGCAATAAATGCACAGTTGACTTTCAGGTTAAAAAAACCAGGATAATCAATGAGCCTGTATTTGTGTCCCCCCCCCCCCCGACTTTTGTGGGGATCCTTTTATACTGGGTGTTTTGGATTATGTTTTTTAATTTTTGTATTTTTTAATCTTAATTTTATATGTTTTGACTGGGTTATTTTAATGGTTTTTTAAAAAATTGTTTCTAAGGTGTTCATCTCTTGTGAGCCGCCATGAATCCCTTTCTCAGAGAAAAGCAGCATAAAAATGAAATAAATAAAATAAATAAAAGTAAATCCTATATGCCTAACCCCGCAAAAGCTGAGACTGTCCTTTCCCTGCCACTTGATGTCATATCCCCAGGTTCTCAGAATGAGACAGAGACAAACAGGATACAGAAGGCAAAAATTAAAGCCTTATGCTCTTATCCATTACCAGTGACAAACCCTGCAAAAAATCTCCCTCAAAATGGAATTCTGCCTTTTGAAAATTCAATTTAGTGGCACAACATCCATGGCACATGGGCCCGATCCTTACCCGGAAAGGCCATGTTGCCGTAATTCTCCAGCATGACTTCTTTATAGAGAGCCCTCTGGCCCGGATCCAGGAGGTCCCACTCCCCCTTGGTGAAATACACAGCCACCTCCTCAAAGGAGACCCGGCCCTGGAAAAGAGAAAACCACAATGTCTTACAGATAGGATTCTCTCCACACAGAAACAGTCATGCTCCACTGTTTCAATAGGTTATGGAATCACAAAATCTTAGAGTTGGAAGGACCCATAAGGTCCATCAATACGACTACTACTACTACTAATAATAATAATAAGGGATACTCAACCTATAATCAATCATCAGCATCCTTATTTTTACAAGTTGAATACTCTGAAATACTCCAAAATTGCCTATGTGGGTGATTGAGATAGTGTCACCATTGCTTTCTGATGGTTCAGTATACACAAATTCTATTTCATGTAGTTATTCAAAATACTGTATATAAAATTTTAAGCTCTATTATTACGCAGCATGCCTTAATTGGCTAGAAGAATGGTTCAAATTAAGGGATGAAAGTTTATTAGATTTGGAATGTGCCAATTTAAATATGGGAATTCATGCGTATATGTGGTACACAAAACCCAAAGAAAACAGTATCTTTAATCATCATATGCTGAGAAAATCTTTACTTAAAGTTTGGTATAAAGTGAAAAATCAATTTTATAGTCACATTCCTCAATGGGTTTCCATACAAGAGGCATACTACAAAAGAACCAAATGTGAGAATCAACAATGGGTAAGATATGGAGATTTAATCAATAAAACCACCGAAGGGAAACTTATCATGAAAAAGATAGAAGAAATCAATATAAATGGAGAAATGCAGGATTGGTTTTTATACAACCAATTAAAAAGCCGCTTTAAAAAAGACAATGAAACAGTTGGTTTGACAACTGACAGTAACGAAATTGACAAAATAATGACTGATAAACAAGGTAAACACATTTCTAAATATTACAAACTATTGAAGGGAAGAGATTTAGAAAATGAATTGATTAAACATAATATGATAAGATGGGCACAGGACACTAAAAAAATAATTAAAATAGAAGAATGGGAAAAATCGTGGAAAGGGACCAACAAATTTACTTTATGCCAAAACTATAAAGAGAATTACCTGAAAATGTTTTATAGGTGGTACTTAACTCCCCAAAAAATCCATCAAATTTACAAATCAGGTAACATCAATTGTTGGAAATGTGGAAGACCAGAAGGGAATTTTTACCACATGTGGTGGCTGTGTACCAAAGCAAGAGATTACTGGCAAATGATCCATAAATTTATAGAAGGCATTCTTAAGATAAACATACCTTTTGAAGCAAATTTGTTCTTGTTGAACATGACCCATAATATTAGAAATGTAAAGGCAAACAGGATTATATTATATATGGTCACCACAGCAAGAATAGCATATGCACAGTATTGGAAAGCATCAAATAATCCATCAATTGAGGAATGGTTGAGCAAATTATATGAAGCCAGAAATATGGATATATTATCTGCATTATTAAAAGGAAAATCTGAAGAAAATGTGAAAAAGGAATGGAGTGTTTTAGAATTGATTGAGGGGAATGAGTTATTGGATAATTTAAATAAATAAGGTTGATTTAAGGGGGGGGAAATTTTTTTTTTTTTTAGGAAGCACCATGTGAAAATGATAGAACGAGTTATAGACCAGGAATAAATAAATAGCTTGTAATGTGCGGTATTAGCCAAATGTAAAGGAAGTAATAACTAGAAGGTGTATAATATGAGAGATCTAATGTAAATATGTGTTTATGTCTTTGTTTTTGTATGTTAAATGTTGGATTTATATTAGGTTATGGGAAAATTCTTTATCTCTTTTAAGTTGTACTATTCTATTCTAAATAAAAATTTATACCAAAAAAAAAAAATACTGTATATAAAATTACCTTTCAGGCTATGGGCATAAGGTTATACAACACATCAATCAATTTCATGCTTAGACTTGGGCCCTATCTCCAAGGTTATAATATTCCAAAATACAAAAAACTCCCCAAATCCCAAACACTTCTGGACCCAAGCATTTCGGATAAGGGAGACTCAGCTTTTATTGTTGTTGCTGTTATTCCAACCCCATGAGTACACAACTGCAGCCCTCCTAAAAAGATGTCCATCCAACCTCTGTAAAAACCCTCAAAGGAGGAGAGTCTGCCACTCCAAGGCAATCTGTTCCTTCCTAATGTTCAGGTGGAATCTCATTCCTTGCCGTTTGAATCCATTGGTTCATGTTCTATTCTCTGGAACTGCAAAAAATAACCTTCTACATGCCATCCCTTTAGTTATTTAAATATTACTCTATCTTGTCCCCTCTTAACCTTCTCTCCTCCAGGCTAAACACACCTACTCCCTAAGTCACTCTGCAAAGGGTTTGGAGATTTCCAGACCTTCCACTATTTTGGTTAACCTACTCAGGATATGCTCCAGCTTGTCAACATCCTTACTGAACTGTATTGGCCAGAAATGGACAAGGACTCTTCCAGGCGAGGCCTAACCAAAGCAGAATAGAGTGGCACTTCTATCTACACACTATCCTTCTATTGATGCAGCCTAGAATTGGATTGGCTTTTTAGCTGCCACATCACACTGTTGTTCAACTTGTGGTTTACCAGGATTCCTACAAGGCAATAGGAAACTACTCCTGAGACCTTGTGGTGGGACCACCCAAAATATAGTCAGTTCCCTCACTAATACAGTAGTATCACCATGAGTCACAATGAGAGAAAAAGGAGAACTTTCCGCTTTCTTACCTGGTTCTCTTGAGATCTTCTTACACCCAAACGAAAGGAAGCTGGAGGCTTCATGGCAGCTCCTTTTCCTCCATCCTGAAGCCAAGAGGATCCCGAGCTCGGCTCCAATGCCATTTTGGTACCTGGAGAAAAGAGAGGAAAATGAGGCCACCTCTATGTCTCCTGACTCTCTGGAGAACAGAGAAAGGAGGACCCATGTTTATGTGATGTTGAGAACTGGCATCCTTGCTCAGCCTTCAGGGGATGATGGGAAAACTACTGCCCTCTCCACACGTTTGGATTTCCTCAATTCAGCCTTTCAAGGTCTCTTTCCTTTATTTTCTAGAGGGCATTCGTTGCTTTGTTTCAATTTGTACGGCATCTTAAGTCCCTCTTCTGGGAGAAAGGTGAAATATTAATAGTAATGGGATGTTAACAACAACAGCAGAAAGGTAATAATAATATGGGTTGATTTTTGTCTCTTGCACCAAAAGCTGTGAAAAATCAAGAGTAATGCAATTCACTGAAGATCTAGGAATATGGATAGAAAGGATTAGAGCAGATGATGATAGCAGGCAGCAGACATGGATAGAAAGGACTGGAGCAGATAACAATTTGAACTCCCCTCCTCCTCCTCCTCCTCCTCTTAGCCCCCTCCCCAGCCTACAAATAGCAGGACAGCTCTTCCCACTAGGCTGCACTGCCTCACTGCTCCTCCATTGCAGGAGTCTCCCCTCTGCACCCCTACTGTGGCCTCTTTGGAGATTGTGAGAGCTCCCACATTTGGAGACGAGATCATTGTGGAGTATGAACAAGGCCGTTTTACAATTTTTGCAAGACCTTGTAAACTGGGAGA
Organism: Sceloporus undulatus; assembly: GCF_019175285.1. Classification (NCBI taxonomy): domain Eukaryota; kingdom Metazoa; phylum Chordata; class Lepidosauria; order Squamata; family Phrynosomatidae; genus Sceloporus; species Sceloporus undulatus. The sequence continues at coordinate 1,817,744 of NC_056523.1, forward strand.
GGGTCTGAATTGCTTCCTGGGGCAAGGAGAGATCTTCCTTTCTTTTGGGTGCAATGAACCAGGACCCCTGCCCATACATTCCAACATGGCACCAAACATGGTCTCTTCCCCACCTCCTCTTTCTCCCCCTGAAAAAGCACATTCTCCCCTTTGCCTCTTTCTAAGGAGGCCTGGTGGCGCAGTGGTTAAATGCCAGTCCTGCAGCCACAATGTTGTGAGCTCAATCTTAGAGGAGGGCTCCAAGGTTGACTCAGCCTTCCTTGCATAGGTCAGTAAAATGGGTATGCAGCTTGTTGGGAGCAATTGGCTTATAGACTGTAAACCGCTTAAGGAGTGCTAGTTCACTGAAAAGTGGCATAGAAACGTACTTGCAATTGCTATTTGTCTGCTGCCTCCTCCACCCACAAGGCTCCTCCTCCTCCTCCTCCTCCTCATCATCATCATCAAAGGAGCTCCAAAGGAAACTCCCCCTCCCTCTCTGGAAAAGGAATTTAATTTAAAAAACTGGACATCACTACCTCTCCAGGAGATGTGAGGTAGAAAGCATTACCTGGGGGAAATGACCTCTGAATAGATTACCCTTCCCTCCCTCCCTCCTTCCAACTGTCATCTTCTGGCCTTTGAGGGAGTGAAAGGACAGGCCCAACGCCATCGGGCCCGTCCTCAGTTAAGAAGAAGAGCCCTCCCTCCGGTCCATCTGCCTTGGCCCAGGCCTCAGAGAGAGAGAGATCCCCTCTCCCCACCACCATTCCCTTCTCCTTTTGTGTTGCGTCTTTTTAGATTGTAAGCCTGAGGGCAGGGAACCCTCTATTATCCCCTCTGTTGTAAACTGCCCAGATTCCCAGTGATTGGGCGGCATATAAATAAATCCTATTATGATTATGATTATGATTTCATAAAATTACCTCATAATACAGTGCCCCCATGCCATACGCGGGCACACTATACGCGGCTTCCACCTTACACAGAAGCCATGTAACAATAAAAGCTATGGCATGCGCCGCCATGTGCCATGCATTCCAGATCCCCATTGTTTCCTATGAGGTGTGAGTATATGCCGATTTCCCCTTATGCCGGGGGATCCACTGTATATATTACGCATACATTTCATGCACATATAGCACAGGCACGCTGCCTCTTAAGTGGCTCTGTGTGGGAGGGAGAGGTGAGGCGGGGGCAGGATTGAACTGGAAAAGACATCATATTATGGGGTAATATCTGCTGCTGCGTTTGGGGGGGAGAATTACTTCCGAATATACGTCACACCAAGATGCGTGTCGTGGGTTTGTGTGGACATACACACACGCATACCTCCCAGAAGCGAGGGCGCAGCGCGGACGAAACGGAGCTCAGTCGGGAGAGAGGCGCTTAGGGATTGTTACAAAGCAAGGCCCGCTTCGAAGGCTGTGATGCCAGAGACACCCGAGGAGAAGAAGAAAGGCTGCCCTTCAGTCCTCCAAGGGACAGCGAGACGCGCGCTGACGTTCCTAGAGCGGCCAGGAGGAGAGGCGTATCCCGGACAGCAGTCTAACGAAGAGCGAGAAGAGCGCTGAGATTCCTAGAGCGGCGAAGGAGGGCTGTCTCCCTCACTCCTCCCAGGGTAAGCGAGAGGAGCACTAACATTCCTAGAGCGGCAAGAGAGCCTCAACTATTAGCGAGACGACGACTAAAATTCCTAGAGCGTCGAAGGGAGGGGCATTTTCCGGTCAGGATCAGCGAGAGGCGAGTTATTCGAGCCCTAGAGCGACAACAACAGAGACACCCTCCTCAAAAGGTTAGCAAGATGAAGTAATATTCCTAGAGCGCCAAAGCGGACATGAGATGACTTCCGGTCGATTCCCCAAGGGTTAGCGAGACGTGCACTTGGAATTCCTAGAGCAACGAAGGGGAGGGCGGGGCGTCTTCCATTCAGTCCTCCAAGGGTATAATAGAGGCGCGCTCAGATTCCTAGAGCGGTAGGTGTTGTTATTTTAGTCCAACAACGAGAGGAAGAAATGGTGGCGCGGGAGGCCTGGCCCCTTCTTCCAGGAGAGGATTGAAAACGGGTCAAGAAAGAGCAACAAAGGTACTTTCTGAGGGATCTGGGCTTCAGCGCCGGGAATCAGAGCAGGGAGCCAGGCCTCAGGCGGTCCCTGGAATCGAAGGGCGAGGGGCCCTTGGGAAAGGACGAAGGACTCCTGGTCCTCCCCTTAAGGCAGGAGAACTGACCCCCACAGAAGCCTAGGACCCCGGAGCAGGAAGGCAGCCCCAAGGGCCTTCCAGCCCCACTCCTCCTTCTCCCTGAAGGAAGACAGAGGACCCTAGAGAGGGAAGGGACCCTTTAGGGCCATCCAGCCATAGAATCATAGAGTTGAAGAGAGCGCAAAGGCTGTTCTGCCATGCAGGAACTCTCAGCCAAAGCGTCCCCTGAGACAGATGGCCATCCAGCCTCCGCTTAAAGGCCTCCAAGGAAGGAGGCTCCACTACACTCCCAGGGAGTTCAAGGAGTTCCTCCTAATGTTCAGCTGGGATCTCTTTTCCTGGAGCTTGCATCCATTGCTCCTTTGGGTCCTAGTCTCTGGAGCAGCAGAAAACAAGCTTCTTCCCTCCTCAATATGACATCCCTTCAAATATTTAAACAGGGCGATCATTATCACCTCTTAACCTTCTCTTCTCCGGGCTAAACATCCCCAGCTCCCTGAGTCCTTCCTCATAGGGCTTCATGGTTTCCAGACCCTTCACCATTTTAGTCGCCCTCCTTTGGACACATGGCTCCAGTTTCTCAATGTCCTTTTTGAATTGTGGTGCCCAGAACTGGACACAATATTCTAGGTGGGGCCTGACCAGAGCAGAATACAGTGGCACTATTACTTCTCTTGATCCAGACACTATACTTCTATTGATGCAGCCTAAAATCGCATTAATAATAAATAATAATAAAATTTATTTCTATACCGCTTTTCCGCATTGATCACAGCGGTGTACAGAACTAGCAGAATACAACAATAAAAACAATACAGCAATAAAATGACAATGCAATACATAACATTAAAACTATATAAGTTACAAATACAATTAACAATTAAAATCAATTAACCAAGTTAAAGCCAGTTAAGCTGATGATCCAATCCATGATGCACATATATATAAAGGGGGGGGCCACATTGGGGAAAGCTTGATGGAAGAAGAAGGTCTTGAGTCTCTTTTTAAAGAGATATAGGGAGGTGATGGAGCGGAGCTCATCGGGAAGAGTGTTCCAGATTTTTGGGGCCATTATAGAAAAGGCCCTTAGTGAGGTAGACACATATTTCACAGTTGGAACTACCAGCAGATTCTTCCTGGCTGACCTGAGAGTATGGGGCAGATTATATGGGGAGAAGCGGTCCTTCAAGCAACCTGGGCCCAAGCCAAGGCATTGGCCTTGTTAGCTGCCGCATCGCACTGTTGACTCATGTTCAACTTGTGGTCTACTTGGACTCCTAGATCCCTTTCAAACGTAGTTTCATTCAGCCAGGTGTCCCCCATCCTATATCTGTGCATTTCATTTTTCTGCCCTAAGTGCAATGCCTTACATTTCTCCCTGTTGAATTTCATTTTGTTAGCTTTGGCCCAGTTTTCTAGTCTATTCAGGTCATTTTGAATGTTGATCCTGTCCTCTGGAGTATTAACTATTCCTCCTAATTTGGTGTCATCTGCAAATTTGATAAGTATGCTTCCAATTCTGTCATCCAGGTCATTGATAAAGATGTTGAATAGCACTGGACCCAGGACAGAGCCCTGTGGGACCCCACTGGTCACTTCTCTCCAGGATGAAAAGGAGCCATTGTTGAGCACCCTTTGGGTTCGGCCGGTCAACCAATTACAGATCCATGTAACGGTTCCTTTGTCTAGCCCACATTTTACCAGCTTTTTTGCAAGAATGTCATGGGGAACTTTGTCAAAGGCCTTAGTGAAATCAAGATATACTATATCCACAGCATTCCCTTCATCTACCAAGATGGTCATTTTATCAAAGAAAGAGATTAGGTTTGTCTGGCATGACTTCTTTCTCTGAAACCCATGTTGACTTTTTGTGGTTATGGCATTGCCTTCTAGATGTTCACAGACTCTCTGTTTAATGATCTGCTCCAGAATCTTTCCTAGTACTGATGTCAGACTAACTGGACGATAATTGTTGGGATGCTCTTTCTTCCCCTTTTTGAAGATGGGGACAACGTTTGCCCTCCGCCAGTCGGCTGGGATCTCTCCTGTTTTCCAGGAGTTTTCAAAGATTATTGCCAATGGCTCCGATATTACATTTGCCAGTTCTTTTAATACCCTTGGATGGAGTTCATCTGATCCCGGAGACTTATATTCATTTAGATTAACAAGGTGTTCCTCTACTATCCCTTTACTTATTCTGTACTGAAATGCCCCTATCCTGTCCTCTGTTCCATTATCCTCAGGTTGAGCACCCTTTGCCTTTTCTGAGAAGACTGAGGCAAAGAAGGTCTTGAGTAATTCTGCCTTTTCTCTGTCTTCTGTTAGCATTTTGCCATCTTCTCCACAGTGGCCCTACCGTTTCCTTCTTCTTCCTTTTGCTGCGGACATATCCAAAAAAGCCCTTTTTGTTGTTCTTAACCTCTCTAGCAAGCCTGAGTTCATTCTGCGCTTTAGCTTTTCTGACTTTACCCTACACATGCCTGCTATTTCTTTGAATTCCTTTTTTGTGATTTCTCCCTTTTTCCATTTCTTATACATCTTCCGTTTCAAACTGATCTCGGTTGAAAGTTCCTTAGTCATCCATCCTGGTTTCTTGAGACACCTCCCGTTTTTCTTTCTCACTGGAACAGTTTGAAATTGTGCCTTCAGTATCTCCCTTTTAAGAAACTCCCATCCATCTTGAACTCCCTTCTCTTTTAGTATTTCTGACCATGGGATCACACTCAGTATTTCTTTTAGTTTACTAAAATCGGCTTTCATGAAGTCTAGGATGCGTGTCTGACTCTGCCTGGCTTCTCTTTTCCATTGTATAACAAACTCCAGGAGAACATGTTTACTTCCACCTAATGACCCCACTACTTGCACCCCATTAACCAAGTCATCCTTGTTGGTTAGGATCAGATCCAAAATAGCTGACCCCCTTGTTGCCTCTTCCACCTTTTGGACCATGAAATTGTCTTCCAGGCAAGTGAGGAATTTGTTAGGCCTTGAGGATTTGGCTGAGTTTGACTTCCAGCAAATATCAGGATAGTTGAAGTCGCCCATCACTACTACATCTCTCTTTTCTGAATGTGTGGTTATCTGTTCTAGAAAGGCATCATCCAGTTCCTCAGTCTCCTTCTTCTGCCATGCAGAAATACATAGCTTCCAAACCCTTAACCATTTTGGTCACCCTTTGCTAGACAGACTCCAACTTGTCAACAACCTTTTTGATACCCAGAACTGGACACAGTATTCTAGGTGAGGTCTGATCAAAGCAGAATAGAATGGTACAATTACTTTGTTTGAGCTACAAAGTATACTTCTATTGATTCAGACTCATATTGGCTTTTTTAGCTGCAGCATCATATTGTTGACTCATGCTTAAGCTTGTGGTCTGTTTGGATTCCTAGACCACTTTTTGTGTGTAGAGTGGGCCCTTCCCTTACACAGGGGATCTGATCTGGACCCCCCCTCACCCTATGCAAAGGAAATACCGTGACTGCTTGAGCCTCATTGCAGTGTGACGCAGTGCGTGTGCCATGGGCCTGCGCCATTGCCACTACTGACATGCAGCTTTCACCATAAGCTGAAAGTCGCGTATAGTGTGCCCGCGTATGATGTAGGCGCACTGTACTATTGACAAGCCAGGTGTCCCCTATATCTGTACATGTTATTTTTTCTCCCCAAGTGTAGCATCTTAACACCTTAGATAAGCACCACCCTGTACAGCCAGTTATGACTAAACATTCAAAGCTCAACTCAGGCTTGCATCCTTCTGAGGTCGCTAAAATGAGTACCCAGAATGTTGGGGGCAAATTAGCTTACTTGCTAATTAGCTTACTTGCTGTTCACCTCTATGATCTTTGGAATAGCGGTATATAAATAAAACAAATTATTATTATTATTATTATTATTATTATTATTATAATATCAAGGGAATGCCTTTTATTTTTTTCTAATCTATTAAGGTCATCAGCAAATTTGATAAGCATGCCCTCTGAATGGAGCCCTGGTGGGGCAGTACTACAGCCATTCACAGCTACAAGGTTGTGAGTTTGATCCTGCAGGGCTCCAGGGTCCACTCAGCCTTCCATCCTTTCGTAGCTTGGTAAAATTAGTATGCAGCTTGTTGGGGCCAATTGGCTTACGCATTGTAAGAGTTCATTGATAAGCAGTATAGAAATGTACTTGCTATTGTTACTGCTCTGCTTTTTTCATCCAATTCCTTAATAAAAATTATGACTCTTTGCATCCTCTTTCTCTGAGTACCTGAAAATATTTTAGCAACATCAGCATTGGGGGGGGATTACAAAAAAGGACACAGGCTCTCCCTTTTGTGTAGCAGCAGTGTTATCTGCTTTAAGCAATGGCTGTAAGTTGTGGAAAAGTGGGATTTAGCTCTGGTTGGCTCTGCTATAGCCATGTGGGCCTTCCTACAACTGGCAAGGTAAGCAGCATCTGCCTCCAGGATTCCTGCTTGAGCATTCATCAACTGTTACATGGATTTGTAATTGGTTCGGCCAGTTACATGGATTTGTAATTGGTTGACTGGCCGAACCCAAAGGGTGCTCAACAGTGGCTCCTTTTCATCCTGGAGAGAAGTGACCAGTGGGGTCCCACAGGGCTCTGTCCTGGGCCCAGTGCTATTCAACATCTTTATCAATGACCTGGATGACAGAATTGGGAGCATTCTTATCAAATTTGCAGATGATACCAAATTAGGGGGAATAGCTAATACCCCAGAGGACAGGATCAAGATTCAAAATGACCTGAATAGACTAGAAAGCTGGGCCAAAGCTAACAAAATGAAATTCAACACGGAGAAATGTAAGGTATTGCACTTAGGGCGGAAAAATAAAATGCACAGATATAGGATGGGTGACACCTGGCTGAATGAAACTACGTCTGAAAGGGATCTAGGAGTCCAAGCAGACCATAAGTTGAACATGAGTGAACAGTGTGATGCGGCAGCTAAAAAGGCCAATGCTATTTTAGGCTGCATCAATAAAAGTATAGTGTCTAGATCAAGAGAAGTAATTGTGCCACTGTATTCTGCTTTGGTCAGGCCCCACCTGGAATATTGTGTCCAGTTCTGGGCGCCACAATTCAGAAAGGACATTGAGAAACTGGAGCGTGTCCAGAGCAGGGCGACTAAAATGGTAAAGGGTCTTCAAACCATGCCTTATGAGGAATGACTCAGGGAGCTGGGGATGTTTAGCCTGGAGAAGAGAAGGTTAAGAGGTGATATGATAGCCCTGTTTAAATATGTGAAGGGATGTCATATTGAGGAGGGAGCAAGCTTGTTTTCTGCTGCTCCAGAGACTAGGACCCGGAGCAATGGATGCAAGCTCCAGGAAAAGAGATTCCAGCTCAACATTAGGAGCAACTTGCTGACAGTAAGGGCTGTTCGACAGTGGAACACACTTCCTAGGAGTGTACTGGAGTCTCCTTCCTTGGAGGTCTTCAAGCAGAGGCTGGATGGCCATCTGTCGGGGATGCTTTGATTTGGATTTCCTGCATGGCAGAATGGGGCTGGACTGGATGGCCCTTGCGGTCTCCTCCAACTCTATGATTCTGTGATTCTATGTTCAAGCAAACAGAGATGAAAGAGAGATATACCTCACTCATCAGCTACCCACAGCATGTTTTGAACAGCTTAGATCCATATGTTTAGGCACCAAAATTGGAAATTATAAGAAAGGTTGAGGGCAGTGCAAGAAAATCTCATTCCTTGAAGCATTTTGTAAGAAGCTGTCAAGTGGTCTCTGGAAGGTTCAATGTGTTTCTCTTTACCTGACCTGGTTGTTTCATTTCACATGTGCTTATTGTGCTTATTGTTAGTTTTAGATAAAATATTTGCTGTACACATTGAATAGCTCTTCTTTTTTAATCATACTCCTCGGTTTTGGGGCTCAACTCCTAATGACTTCTTCTTTCTTTTCCTTAATCAGGTCACAATCAGGAGAATGAGAATTGTAGGGAGCTAGCAGTGGTGTCACAGAAAACAACCAAGCCCTTAGTAGGGAAGAAAGAGTGTGGAAATGAAAGAGGTGCAAAAGAGCAAAAAAGAAACCAATTAAAGCGTGGGAGGAAGAAACAGCCTGTTTTTCAGCAGTGGTAGAACTCTTGCCCTCCCAGACAAATCCTGAAGAAAAAAATATAGCATCCTGTCTGGCAAAATATTCAAATGTACATCACCCTTCAAAGTACACATGAGAGTTCACATGGGGAAGAAACCCTATGAATGCATGGACTGTGGGGAAAGTTTCAGGTTTAGAAATCAACTTATTTTGCATCATAGAATCCACACAGGAGAGAAACCGTATAAATGCATGGAATGTGGAAAGAGCTTCAGTGAGAATGGAAAACTGTATGTACATCAAAGAACCCACACAGGTGAGAAGCCATACAAGTGCATGGAATGTGGGAAGAGCTTCAGTCAGAGTGGACATCTACATTCACACCATAAAATTCACACAGGGGAGCAGCCCTATAAATGCATGGAATGTGGGAAGAGCTTTAGTCAGAGTGGAAATCTAAATATACATCAAAGAACCCACACAGGTGAGAAGCCATACAAGTGCATGGAATGTGGGAAGAGCTACAGTCAACATGGACATCTACGTTTACATCTAAGAACACACACAGGGGAGAAGCCATATGAATGCATGGAATGCGGAAAAAGTTTCACAAGGAAAGACCTTCTTACTTTACATAAAAAAATTCACACAGGGGAGCAGCCCTATAAATGCCTGGAATGTGGAAAGCGTTTCAGACTCCTTGGACAATTAAATTTGCATCGAAGAACACACACAGGGGAGAAACCATATAAATGCATAGTTTGTGGAAAGAACTTCCGTGACAGTGGGCGCCTTAATTCACATAAAAGAACCCACACAGGGGAGAAGCCATATGAATGCATGACATGTGGAAAGAGTTTCATAAGGAACGATATTCTTAGTTCACATCAAAGAACCCACACAGGGGAGAAACCGTATAAATGCCTGGAATGTGGAAAGAGCTTCTCTGACAATGGAAAACTACATTCTCATCAAAGAACTCACACAGAGGAGAATCCGTATAAATGCATGGAATGTGGAAAGGTCTTCAGTTATAGCAGGAGTCTACATGTACATCAAAGAACCCACACAGGAGAGAAACCATTCCAATGCAAGGAATGTGGAAGGAGCTTCTCTAACAATGGAAAACTACGTTCTCATCAAAGAACTCACACAGGGGAGAAACCATATAAATGCCTGGAATGTGGAAAGAGCTTTAGTCAAAGTGGACATCTAAATGTACATCAGAGGACACACACAGAGGAGAAACTGTATAAATGCATGGAATGTGGAAAGGACTTCAGTTATAGCGGGAGTCTACATTCCCATCAAAGAACCCACACAGGAGAGAAACCATATAAATGTATGGAATGTGGGAAGAGCTTCAGTCGGAGTGATAGTCTACATTCCCATCAAAGAACCCACACAGGAGAGAAACCATAAAGTTGCACAGAAAATGAGAAGCGGTTCTGTTAGAATGGAACCTGTAGTAAACATCAAAGAATCTGCATGGGCATATGTAACGACTGGGGCCTCCAATCATTTGAGGACTCCTTCCAGACCACAAAGAGTTAATCTGGGGGGAGGTACATGCTAATGAGAGCTTACATCACATGCTAATGAGCTGTGACATCATAGCTGACGTAAGGTCCAACTGACCAATCAGCAGAGCTGGACGGGCTTTTCAAGAACATTCCATGAGAAACCTTTAAAAGGCCTTGGGCTCCATGTGGTCCTTTGTCTCCCTTTTATATCTCTTGGGGGGAACCATGTGTTCTTTGTTCTCCATTTTTGTGTTTGTTTTGGGAACCAGCTGTGAGCCTGTAGAGAGCAGGCTTAAAGGATGCAAGTTGAGCTAGGCGATGAGAGCCAGCTCCTTGCATCTAAAACTCAACCAGGACTGCAAATCCCATCACTGTGTGAGTAGCTAGGAAATGTGTTAGCTAGTGCGTTTAGGCTTTTGTTATGTTATCTAATAGCTTGCCTGAAATGAACAGCTTGTAACTATGCATTCTGTACCTGCAAGGCAAGGAGGCTTTGCATGAATGATATCTTCTTGCTCTAGTTTGTTATTTAGAATAAATAACTTTCTTTAAAGGTATCCGCTGTCTCTGCTCCTGTACACGTCCCTAACTTGGTTGCTTAAGTTAGCAAGGAAAGGAAACAAGGAGTCTTTAGCAAGTCCTAGTGTGTGCTAAAGGGAAGTCATTGGGAATTCACTCGGTGGTGGCAGCGAATAGGAGATCTCAAGGGGTCTCATTCAGCTCAGCAGGGAGCGGGAATGGAGACCTAAGACTCTAGGAGGAAGGTAAAGGGATCCCCTGGGGTTAAGAGCCAAGAACAGGGTGGCTGTGTGGCTGCTGGACCCCAAGGATCATCACAGCATATGAAAGCATCGTATGTTGAAAGAGCTTCTAAAATGGCTACACACCACAAAGAACCTCCACAGAGAGAAATGATATCAATGCATTGGATTGTGAAAGGTGGTCTGATGATGGCAAAACTGACTTGGGATGACCCATTAGTGCAGCAGTTCTCAACCTGTGGGTCGCAAGCCCTTTCACAGACCCTCGGAAAACACTCCTCTGAATTTTTAGGAAAATATTGGAAAGAGATGATAATTTGAAGTTGAAGCAGATAGAGATCTGAAGAAAAAGGCAGACTTATCAAACAAGAAAGATTATTCTGTATGAATGTATAAGATAAAGAGTTAAAGATGAAATATAAAAGTGTACTCAGAAGGTAAAGCTAAAGTAGGACAAGAAAGAAAATAAATTACAATCATTTTAGATTTATAATGACAAGCACAATATAAATGTAAAGAAAGCAGTAAGAATAATTAAAAAGATAGAACGAATGCTAATATTACAAAGCTAAGAAAAGCCCAAGTAGTAGTAGTAGTAGTAATTTAAGATAGGTTATAAGACTGTAATGTGATATGTGATTATTTTGTTATATAGTTTTATACAGATATATATTTAGATATGTACAGATGGTTAATAGAGTTTTCTATATTATTAAATTTGTTAGATAGAGGCTTAGTTGTTAGCAATATGGTTATGTATCAACTACTGGTGCAATTCTGAAGCCAAGGCTGTTGGGACTAGAAAGAAGAGATTCCCAGGTCTTCTGCCAAATGCCAGACATTGAGGCATTACATTATGGCCATAGTAAAATGTGGGAAATCATAGCTAATTGTCATGTTACACATGGGGAGGGACTTTAACGTACACCTATAAAAGTGTTATTGTGTGCTTAAACTTCAGACCTGACAGAAAAGTCACACATCTGTCTGTTATGTTTTCCCCCACTAAATAAAAGCTGTTCTTTTGACTGGAGAGTCTGGAAGCTGTCTTTTTTTATCTGGAAGAGACCTGTGAATTTATCTCTATTATTTTCATGTTATTTCTCCCTCTGGTACTACATTTGGTGAAAGAAAGAAAGAAAAATAGAGTTGGTAGAGACAAGATCCAACCCCCTGCCATGCAGCAATACACTATCAATGCCCCCCTGACAGGTGGCCATCCAGACTCGGTTTAAAAACCTCCAAAGGAGGAGACACACACAGACTCTGAGGCAGCAGCGTCTCCCATCATCAAACAGCTCTTACTGTCAGGAAGTTCCTCCTAATGTTGAGGTGGGATCTCCTTTCCTGTAGGAGGAATCCATTGCTCTGGGTCCTAGTCTCTGGAGGAGAAGAAATAGAAACCGTCCGGGTCAATCCACTTTCTCAGCTGCTTTCAAAATGTCCCGGTTTCTCTCCTCCCACTTCCCCCATTTCCTTCTGCATTTCAAATTGGGGAAGAAGAAATGAGTGGGGCTTGGTGCTGGATTGTGGGGTGATCTTCCCCACCAAATTAATTTCACGCTGAGTTGGCTGCAAAGCATTCTTCCACACACACTTTTCTTGTCCTTCTCCAACAAGGGACCAGTTTGTCTTGTTGGGCTGTGGCTCACAGAACCATAGAGCTACAACATTGGGCAAGATCCCAGGGCCATCTAGTCCAACCCCATTCCAGAGAAGAAATCAGGACATACTAAAACAAATGACAGTTCTTGTCCATAGGGAAATCACATTTATGGTATTTTATACCCCACTTTTCAGCCCTAAAGGCTGCCAAAGCGGCTTACAGATAGTTATTCAGACAGTTCCCTGCCCTCAGGTTTACAATCTTAAAAGACATGACACAAAAGGAGGAGGGAATAGTGATGGGGAAGGGATCAAGTCTTGTTGTTCATCTCTCCCTCTGAGGAGAGATGAATGGAGGGAGGGCTCTGTTTCTTCAGGATAGACCTTGCCCATAGAGAAACCATACTTGCCCATAGAGAATCATTGCAGAATACATGCCCATAGGGAAACATTGAAGGCTTGACCCTGCATCCCTATGGTCAAGTATTCTCCAATGGTTCTCTATGGGAAACTATTCATCATAGACCGCGAGGGCCATCCAGTCCAACCCTCTGCCATGCAGGAACTCTCAGTCAAAGCATCCCCTGTGACAGATGGCCATCCAACCTCTGCTTAAAGACCTCCAAAGAAGGAGACTCTGTCACCCTCCGAGGAAGGAGTATGTTCCACTGTCAAACAGCCCTTACTGTCAGGAAGTCCCTCCTAATGTTGAGGTGGAATCTCTTTTCCTGGAGCTTGCATCCATTGTTCTGGGTCCTAGTCCCTGGAGCAGCAGCAGAAAACAATATGCTCCCTCTTCCATATGACCTGAGGCCAGAAGATGACAGTTAAGGAGGGAGGAGTCTCTTCCTTCAGGCTATCCCTGGTGGAGCTGGGTCCCTCTCAGGCCAGAGGATAACAGTTGATATCCCAACACTGGTTAAATATTTGCAACAACTTGTTTGGGATTAAGTACACCCTGTACATCTTCTTCTACAGCTTTTCTTTTCAATTTCCGCACAAAGTAATTTTTATATCTTTGAGCCACATTTCCCCCCATACATCCATTTGCACATTATGCTCCAAATTTTGGGCCCACCTTATCAAGTACTCTTTTACAGGTTCAACATGCATCTCAAGCTTCAAAATCCATTTATGCATTTTTACAAATTACACGTTCATCATTTTTACACAACTCTAAAGTGAATTCATTTTCTCCAACTTCTATTGCTGTATTTCTCTTGACTAAATCTGTCATTATGTTGTATTTAAGCAAACCTATTATGATCTTTGCCTCCCTTAAGCATTTTTCTTGATTTAAACTTCCAGTTGTCTTGTTCAAAATACAAAAGATCATCATAAAACAGCCAGCTCCAATTTTTAATCCATTCTAATGTTATCTTAGGAAAAAGTCTGCTTATATTTCTAGCAAATTCTTTGAAGAACCTTTCTAATAAATTGTTTTAAATCTGGCATATGCCTTAACTTTATCATACCAGAGTTACCCATGGCAAAAGCCTGTAATCCTTAAGCAATATCAATTCCTTCAACCACACAAACCAACAGGCCTCATAATACAATTTATTATTAGGCACAGCCAAACTGCCCTTTTTCTTAGCATCATTATGGACTTACTGAGCAGTAATAGATCTAATGATGTAAT
>NC_056523.1:1841517-1856609 GCF_019175285.1 Sceloporus undulatus
TATGACAAGTGGGAGACAGCTCCCCACCATCGCAAGACTAGTCTTATCACAAGCAGGGTCGAAACATCATCCAAACGCTGTGGAAGCACCAGGGATGTGATAATGCCTGGCGCTTCTAAACTGCAATTGAGGCTTCCTAATATGGAATTGTCATGGAATCATTCGCGGAGATGCCAGGAGGAGCCATTTTCTGAATAACAAGATATCCCGTTATTCAGAAAATGACTTCCCCACGAATGATTCCATAGTGGGAAACCTCAATTGCACTTTAGAAGCACCAGGCATTATCAGACCCTGATGCTTCCGCAGAGTTTGGATAACGTTTTGACCACATTTTGCCATGCATGAGATAAAGTCCTAGGAGAAGAAGGAAAGACTGGCCTAACTGAGAAAGTGTTCCTTGCCTGGTGTGATTCCTTGGAATCAGTCCCCAGTTAAAACAAGTCCCTGGTCAGATTGAGAGGAAATGGTGGCCTAAAACCAACACTAGTCTGGTACTAGCTGCTCTTCAGTGACAATCCATCCTTTGTAAAACAAGCCATGCTTGAAATATTGGCAGCCTGCCCATGGAAGGCTGTGGAAAAAAAGAGACTAGAAATTTTAGACTAATACGGATTATAAAATCTTAGCAAACAGATTAAAGACATTCGCAAGTCCAATAATAAAAGATGATCAAAATGGTTTTATACCAGGTAGACAAATAAAAGACAATATTAGGACAGTGTTGAATTTAATAGAGTATTATGAACAACATAATGAGCGTAAGTTTGCTATGATTATGGTTGATGCTGACAAAGCATTTGACAGAGTGGATTGGATCTTTATGTTAGAAATACTTAAAAAGATGGAGATGGGAGAAATGTTTATAAAATGGATATCTGCAATCTATAAAGAGCAAAAAACTCAGATCCTTATTAACCAAGAAATAACGGAGTGTATTTCAATTGAAAGAGGAACTAGACGGGGTGCCCATTGTCACCCATGCTATTTATTTTGGTGTTAGAGGTACTTAACAATAAGATAAGAAGTGATGGTGAGATAGATGGTGCACGAATCAATAAGTTCAACATTAAACGTAAAGCGTTTGCAGACGATTTAATATTTTTTCTGGAAGACCCAAGAAAATCTATAGAACATCTGACAAAGGTGGTTCAAGATTATGGAAATGTCTCAGGCTTAAAAAATTAATGTTAATAAAACCTCAATTTTAACTAAAAATATGACGGAAGTGGAAGATCAAGAACTTGGTAAAATCTCAGGATTTAAAATAGAAAAAAAAGGCTAAATACTTGGGAATATACCTTACAAAAAGAAATATTGAAGTATATGACAATAATTATGAGAAATTATGGAGGGAAGTGAAAAAAGATTTGGTGCAATGGTCAAAGAAGCAAATTTCTTTATTAGGAAGGATGGAAATTTTGAAAATGAGCCTTCTGCCTAGATTCATGTATTTATTTCAAAATCTACCTATTCTTGAAAAAAAATGTATTTGTATATAGTGATTATGTAAAACTTAATAAAGATTATTAACCTTCAAAATCTTCCTATTCTAAAGAAAGAGTCCTGTTTTGAAAAATGGCAAAAATATTTAGCAGATTTTATTTGGCAAGGTAAAAGGGCTAGGATTGGTTGGAAGTTGTTAACAGAAGAAAAGAAAAAAGGCGGTTGTGGTTTACCTAATTTAAAGTTGTATTATTATGCGGTCTGTTTACAGTGGATCGAAGAATGGATATTATTAAGAAATGATAAGTTGTTGGAAATGGAAAGCACAGAAATGAGGTTTGGATATCACACCTTCTTGTGGTATGACAAAATTAAAGCTAATACAGATTTTTGCCATCACTTGATATGAAATTCATTCTTTGAATATGGGTTAAAGTTAAAAAACAATTTTATAGTCAGAAACCATCATGGGTCTCTATTCAAGAAGCTTTCTATAGAAGAACAAAAATCGAGGGTCAGAAATGGTTAACATCCAGGGACCTGTTAACAACAGAAAAAAAATTCTTCAATAATGAAACCTAGCAATGAGAAAGAGAACAAGATTAATAAGGATTGGTTTCTGTTTAGACACATTTTTGAAAGATATAAAATTGATTAAAAAAGAGCATGGTCTTACAGATAAGAAAAATGAACTGAGATGCTATAATCTTTGATGATAAAAGGGGACATGTTTCAAAATATTACAAATTACTGAAGCAAAGGCATTTGTTGGAAGAGGAAAGTGTGATAAAATGGGCTCAGGACACAAAAAATACGATAGAAACTGACCTATGGGAAAAATCTTGGCGAGATACTAATTCTTTCACACTTTGTCAAAATTATAAAGAAAATTATATTAAAATGATGCATCGCTGGTATGTATCCCCAAATAATGTAAGCAAAATGTACAACAATGGAAGCAGTAGTAGTTGGAAATGCTGTAAACAAAGAGTAACTTTTTACCACTTTTGGTGGAAGTGTACAGAAGCGGGGAAATACTGGGGGGAAATACACACTTTGATGTCAAACATGTTAGGAATAACATTACCATTTAGTCCTTTATTATTTTTATTAAATATGACAGGATTATCGGGAAAAGAAGTGGAAAAAATATAGACGTATTATTTTATATATGGTTGCAATAGCTAGACTTTTTTATGCTAGTTACTGGAAACAGAAAAGAATTCCAAGAGAAGAAGAGTGGATAAATAAATTAGAAGATGCAATGGAGATGGATATATTGACTGCATCGCTAAAGGATCTGGATAAGCAAAAGACAGAAAGGGAATGGGAATGCCTAAAAAACTAATTAAGAAGTAAAAAAAACCTTTTTATTTGAAGATGTATAACTAGGAGATATGATATGATTAGTAATGTAAAATATGCATTTACTTTGAGGAAGCCACTATATATATTAGAATTAAATAATATAATATAATGTTTTAGATTTACATAGTTGTTATCCTGTATGTTTATTTTGTTTTTGTGGTTTGGTGTTGAAACCAATGTTTTATATATGTTTGTTTATATGCTTGCAATGTTTGTAATGTGATGTCTGTAATTAATAAAATAAAATAAAAAAGGAAGGTTCACTTGTCTTTCCATTGGAGGCAGAGACCATTTTTATTTAGATAGGCCTTTGGGTTTTAATTTCTCGTAGCCGATGGAGATTGTAATGGCTCTGTATGCTTTGTTTTATTTTAATCCATTTTAAATATGTTTTTAATAGCTTAGAGTTATACACTGGTTTTAACTGCTGTAAGCCACCTTAAATCCTGTGCTGGGAGAAAGGCGGGAATTTAGATAAAGTGTGAAAATCTTTTGAACAATGAGCTTTTTAAAGAGAATTACTGTTAATTTTTTAAAATGTAAAAGAAGAATTTAGTTAATTTTTTTTATTTTAAATGTTTGAAAGTAACTTATGTCTCATGCTGGGGGAAAAGCAAGGTATAAACTTAATGAATGAAAGACAGAAAGCTAGAAAGCAAGAAGAAAGAGAAAGGAAGGAAGGAAGGAAGGTAGCAGTGTTTTTTACAGATAAGTTATCTCATGAAATCTATCTTGGCCAGCTTTTGAGGAAACACTTATTGGCCCCATGATTGATAATTATGATGATGATTAATATTAATATTATTTAATTAATTTTATTCATTCATTTATATCTTGCCTTTCTGCCAATAATGGGACGCAAGGCAGCATGACAAGATATTTTAAAACAATGCACATTAAAAACTACACACCAACTTAAATAAAAGATAGAAAAAAAAGTTATTTAAAAGAATTTAAAACATTAAAATTAACTAAAAGGCTATCAAAATTATAAAAGAGCATCCCATTCAGCTTCTAAAAGCCTGATAGTACAAGAATATTTAACTTGTTGGTGGAAGAAGAACAAGGAGGGAGTGAACCTGGTCTCTCTGGGGAGGGGTTTCAATTTGGGAAGCAGCCACCAAGAAGGTCCTGCCTCCCCCTTGTTCCCACCAAATGAGCGTCAGAAGGTGGTGGGAAAGAGGCAATTGCGAACCAATCCTTTATCCTAAATCCTGGAACTGTTATGAAATACCATCAGGGCACTCACTTTACATTTAAAGCAGAGATCCTACATTAGCCCCACGGGAGACTTTGGAGGGCTAAATCTCTCACTGCACCTAGGGTTGCCATAACCCGGTGGGAGGTGTGACTCCCCCGCTTTCTAAGGGGCGTTTCCAGTCCCATCAGGCCCTCGGGTGGCTGCCCGGCTCCTGGCCCTGCTGCATCCCTATATTGTGATGGGCTGGAGCTGGCAGGGGAGGGCTCTGCTGCTCTGCCTTGCCCCTCTTGGCCAGGCCTCCCAAGGAGCAGGCTTAGTCAGGCAGGGCAACAAGGCGCCAGGAGGAGGAGGAGCAGGGCCAGGCAGGTTGGCAGCAGCAGTGGCCCCCCGCCCGTCCAGGTAGGCTGCTGGGAGAGGGGAGGAAAGGGCCCTGGCCTCTGGGGCAGCCTGGCCTGGGGAAGGAAACGGCCCTTTCCTGGAACCCCTGCCCCCCAGCCCTCCTCCTCCTGCTCTTGCAAGGAAGGGGCTCTGAAGCACCGGGAGAGCTGCCTCACTAAAAGGGAGGGGCGCCTCAGGGACCCAGCCGTCAGAGAGGAAGAGGAGGAAGAGCCTCAGCAAGGCTCAGAAGAGGAGCAAGGGGCTGGCACCCGGGAGAGGCAAGAGGGCACCTTCCAGGCCCCTCCTGGACCCCAGGCTCCCCCCAGGATCGACCCCGTCGGACATTGGAAGCCCCCTCCCCAAGGCCCCCCAAACACACACACCTCTCCTTTCTAACCCACTCTCTGACTCCCTCTCCCCCATTACCCCACTTTAACTGAGCCCTCTCTAACCCCCTTCCATCTACCACCTTCTCTCCATCTAAACTCCCCTCCAACCCCTCTCTATCTACTCCCCCCTCTCTCTAACCCAGTGATCCCCAAACTGTGCTCTTGGAGTAATTTTGGACTTCAGCTCCCAGAATCTCAGACTATTGAGTAACATGTCTAAGTGTGATGAACTGCCAGAACTGATTGAATTTCCCCTGCATTTTCTTTCATGTTGGTTCAGGCCATAGATTATTTTAGTGTAGAAAAGTTCTTTGTATTAGTTGTTGGAGGAGCTGTAGGATCCCCTGCATTATTTCCAGGTTTGGTTTGCCCTTTCCCAGGATGCTCTCTTGTAGCTGGAAGCTTTTAGTTGGGAGCAGTCTTTGCTGTGAGCAGGCAGAGAGCTGTCTTTTGGTGGCAAGCAGGCCCAGGCAGCCAGAAAGGGCATTTCTTACATGTTATCCATTTCAGTTACCAGGTTTTAGCCATTTTAGTTACCAACTCAGCCAAATTAGTTACCATCAGCAAGCAAATAAAGGAATTCAGGAGCTGAAAGACCTTGCACCAGCTCCATTGAGTGAGGAGAGCAAACCAACATCAGACCCAGAACGATGACATCCGGAAGATCACTGAAACCGTAAAGTATCTTTTGTTTAGAGCTTGGGAGGAGAAAACTCTTTATTTTGTCCTTTAAATTAAATTTCCCTCCTTTTGAACTTTACATTCAGCTTCAGAGCCTTTTTGGGTAAAGAGTTTGATCTCACCAGGGTACCGGCGTTGCACACCCAAACCTACCACCACCTTTAGTTGCTTGTGTCTTCACACTAAGGCTTCTGGGAGTTGAAATCCAAAATCTCTTAAAGGACACAGTTTGGGAACCACTGCTCTAACTCCCTTATTTAATAATAATAATAATAATAATAATAATAATAGGATTTATTTATATACCGCCCAATCACTGGGAATCCGAGCGGTTTGTGAAATTCACAGATAGCCAAACTACACAAGCAGATCAGCTCCTGGCACTGAACAAGCAGAGCTCTGCTCTGGAGCCACAACAAACTACATTTCCCAGAATTCCATAGCATTGAGCCTGGGCAGTTAGAGTACTGTCAGATTGGATTATTTCTGCAGTGTGTATGAAGTCTGAGAGTCCTGCAGAGAGAACAACTCTGGTGCTTTAGAATTTAAGCCCATCTAACCCCCCTCTATCTAAGCCCTCTCTAACCCCCTCTATTTAACTGCCTTATTTAAGTCTCTTCTAAGCCCCCCTCTAACCCTTCTCTATCTTACTCTTTATCTAACCCTAACCCCCTCTAGGTACCCCATCTAGCCCTCCTTCTATAGCCCCCCCTTTCTCAAACTCCCTTATTTAACCCCCCTTCTATCTAACCCTATATATATATTTTTAAAAAACCAGCACATTTTTGTGTACTCCATTTTTTATAAAAGTGTCCTACATTTGAAAATGTTGTCCTACATTTGTCCCGGTTTAGAGGTCCTGACTTATGGCAACCCTAACTGCACCCCTCTGCCGCATCTGTTTCCTATTTAAAAAAGCCCCTCCTGGAACTAAATTGGCCCAGCAAGGACCAGGAATAAGGTGAAAATGTCCTTATATCTCTTAGAAAGTATTTGAAGGTGAAATCGTTGTGTTTTGGGAGGAGGACTGGGGGTCTCCACAAATGTCCGGGGATCACATGGATCACACTTTGTCCACCCTGGATTTAAAGCATGGCTTCACCCTCGCATCCCAACACTGGTATGACAAAGGCCCGGAAGAGGACATAGAATCATAGAGTTGCCATGCAGGAACTCTCAATCAAAACATCCCTGACAGATGGCCATCCAGCCTCTGCTTAAAGCCCTCCAAGGAAGGAGACTCCACCACAGAACAAGGAAGTGTCTTCCACTGTCAAACAGCCCTTACTATCAGAAAGTTCCTCCTGATGTTACATGGAATCTCTTCTCCTTTAGCCTGCCTCCATTGTTCCATGTCCTAGTCTCTGGAGCAGCAGAAAACAAGCTTGCTCCATCCTCAATGTGACATCCCTTCAAATACTTTTATCCCTTTATCCCTTTCATGACAGGTCAGGATCCCTTACCCTGAGAGGCCACATTCCCATCATTCTCTATCTTGACTTCCTTGCAGAGTTCCCCCAGACCCAGATTCAGGAGCTCCCCTTCCCCTTCAGCCATCTCTTCATGGGAGACCAGGAGCTGAAAGAGAGAGAGAAAGTACCCACTTCTTAAAACCAGTAACCAGCTCTTCTGTGGACATCCCCACTGCACACAGAGGTTATCATCTCGTTAGTACCAGAAGCCCATTCAGTCCACTGAATAAGGAACTCAACAAGCAGATAAACCTAATGGATTCAATGGGTCTCCTGTAATCAAGACACAGGCTGCATCCACACTGCAGAAACAATCCAGTCTGACACTACTTTAACTGCCTTGGCTGAATGCTATTGATTTCTGGGAGCGGCAGTTTTGTGAAATATTTAGCCTTCTCTGTCAGAGCGCTCTGTTGCCACAACAAACTACAGTTCCCAGAATTGTACAGCATTGGTGTCAGACAAGATTGTTTCGGCAGTGCGGATGCAGCCTAAAATAGATGTTATTCTTTATTTATTTGATATATTTATTATATTTATTTATATCACACTCTTCACTCAAGGCTGGGACTCGGTGTCTTACAACATTAAAAACACCACACCGTTAAAAACATACATAAAAAAAGGTTTTTAAAATATATTATTATATTTTATATATTATTACTACAATAATTAAAACAAATTCAGTGCTAAAATCAAGTTGAAAAAATATTAAAATGCTTAAAACTAAAAACAATATAACAACATCCCGTCACATGCCATAAAAACTTTGTTTTAAAAGCCTATCTTTAAACCCAGGAGGCAGTTAAAGCAGAGATAATCACCTTCCAGGTTAAAAAGGAAAGGAAATACAGTGGTACCCCGGGATACGAAAGCACCGCCTTACGAAATTCCCGGGATACGAAAAAATCCCATAGGAAAAAACTGTTCCGGGTTACGTTTTTTTTTTTTTTTTGGCTTACGAAAAAATTTTTTGGTGCTTTTCGGCGCTTTTCGCACGAAATTGCGGCTTTTAGCGCTAGCGCCTATGGCTTTTTCGGTTGCGAAATCTTTCGGGTTACGAAGGGTCCGCGGAACGGATTAATTTCGTAACCGGTCGGTACCACTGTACTCTACTCTCATAGAATATATATATTTGCTCTAGTCAATGACTCTTCCTATCCTGTTGATTCCTTAAAACTTGTTGTAGCTGTGTGCCCTCATCTCCAACTCATGGGGCCCAATTTTAGTCAGTTTTGACCTCTCTTTTTAACTCACTAAATGATTAAGGCCTCCAAAGAAGGAGCCTCCATTACACTCCGAGGGAGGAGTGTGTTCCACTGTCAAACAGCTCTTACTGTCAGGAAGTTCCTCCTAATGTCAAGGTGGAATCTCTTTTCCTGGAGCTTGCATCCATTGCTCATATTGAGGATGGAGCAGCAGAAAATAAGCTTGCTCCATTCTCAATATGACACTCCTTCCAATACTTGAACTTCAACAGGGAGAAATGTAAGGTACTGCACTTAGGGCGAAAAAATGAAATGCACAGATATAGGATCATGGGGGACACCTGGCTTAAGGAGACAACATGTGAAAGGGATCTAGGAGTCCAAGTAGACCATAAGTTGAACATGAGTCAACAGTGCGATGCGGCAGCTAACAAGGCCAATGCGATTTTAGGCTGCATCAATAGAAGTATAGTGTCTAGATCAAGGGAAGTAATAGTGCCACTGTATTCTGCTCTGGTCAGGCCCCACCTGGAATATTGTGTCCATTTCTGGGCGCCACAATTTAAAAAGGACATTAAGAAACTGGAGCATGTACAAAGGAGAGTGACTAAAATGGTGAAGTGTCTTGAAACCATGCCCTATGAGGAACAACTGAGGGAGCTGGGGATGTTTAGCCTGGAGAAAAGAAGGTTAAGAGGTGATATGAGAGCCCTGTTTAAATATTGAGGAGGGAGCAAGCTTGTTTTCTGCTGCTCCAGAGACTAGGACCCGGAGCAATGGATGCAAGCTCCAGGAAAAGAGATTCCACCTCAGCATTAGGAGGAACTTCCTGACAGTAAGGGCTGTTTGACAGTGGAACAAACTCCCTCGGAGTGTAGTGGAGTCTCCCTCCTTGGAGGTCTTCAAACGGAGGCTGGATGGCCATCTGTCAGGGATGCTTTGATCTGGATTTCCTGCATGGCAGAATGGGGTTGGACTGGATGGCCCTTGTGGTCTCTTCCAACTCTATGATTCTGACTTGAACAGGGCTGTCATATTACTTCTTAACCATCTCTTCTCCTTCCTGATTTGTTGTTGCATGCCTTCAAGTCATTTCTAACTCATGGCCACCCTAAAGTGGATCAATTATGAGATTTTCTTTGCCAAGTTTCTTCAGCAAGAGTTTGCCATTTCCGTCGAACACACTTCCTCCATGGAGGATGATGGAATCTCCTTCCTTGGAGGTCTTTAAGCAGAGGCTGGATGGCCATCTGTCGGTGATGCTTTGATGGAGAGTTCCTGCATGGGAGAAGGGGGTTTGACTGGATGGCCCTTGGGGTCTCTTCCAACTCTACGATTCTATGATTCTATGAAATGATACTATTTGTCACGGTGATAGGTTGGGTTTGGATTTTTTGTTTCCTGTTAAAAAATCAGGATTGTCTGCAAAAAATGCTGGAAAAGAAAAGAACTTGGTTAACAAAATTAATATAATGCAAAGAAGCAGAGAAACTCACTTGTATGTTAAAAGATTCCAACTGGGATGAAGTTAAAAAGGACTGGGCACCATTGATAGATTACCTAGAGGGAAAAGGAGAGATATTAAAACTATGAACACTACATTGATAAATACTGTATCTATAACAAATAGTTTATTTATAAAAATTGGAAAAAAATCATGAAGCTTAAATTATTATTTTTTTAGAAATGTATATATGGATTTTATGGAAGCTGTTTCTGGCTTCATTCTCCAAGTCATTGTTCTTGCGTCTCTTTTTTTCTTTTTAATCAATTTATTTAGAGACTTCAGAATAATCTATAGTTCTTAAGGAAGATCAGAACAACTCCAAGAAGTCACACTCTGAATGTATAGTATGGTACTGTACTGTCTTATTATTTGTATGTCTGTTTATTGTTATATAAGATTTGTAATAGTTTGTTTAATGTTTGTTTTTGTATATTTTCTATTCTCAATAAACTTTGTTTTTAAAAAATCATTTATTTTGCCCAAGTACTCTAATGGCACCACCAGGTCCTGTCTGATCCTGGAAGCTAAGCAGGGTCAGCCCTGGTTAGCACTTGGATGGGAGATCGCCAACGAAGACCAGGCGCTGTAGGCTGTATTTCAGAGTAAAGAACTGGCAAAACCACCTCTGAAGATTCCTTGCCTGAATGTGCGGAAATAATGCAGTGTGACATCACTTTAATTGCCTTGGCTCGATCCTGTGGAATCCTGGGATCTGTAGTTTTGTGAGATATTTAGTAGAAGTACTAAAGGTTATCATTAAATTATTATTTGTGAATCTTCAATAACGAATTTTAGAAGGGGATTGTTTTAATATGAGCACATCTTATTTGATATGTGTTTTAACCAGTGTTTTAACTGGTGGTCTTGTTTGTCCCCCACCTCGATCCACAGGGAGAGACAGGTAAGAAATTAAATAATAATAATAATAATAATAATAATAATAATAATAATAATAATAATTATTATTATTATTATTATTATTATTATTGTAAGATTGTAATTGGATGGCTATAACCTGTATATGGTTGTCATGAATAAATTGTACTATACATAGCCTTCTCCATCAGAGAGCTCTGGTGCCACAATAAACTACAGTTCTCAAGATCTCCTAACACTGAACCATGGCAGTTACAGCCATGTCAAACTAAACTCATGATGCCACCATAAGTCCATAGACGGCTTGAAGACACACACACACACACACACACACACTGAGTCTAAATACCCTAAATGCACCAGACCTTGGTTGATTGTGGAAACTAAGCAGGGTTAGCCCTGGTTAGTACTTGGATGGGAGATCAACAATGGCTTGCCATTGCCCTAGGCTATATTTCAGAGGACAAAACAGGTAAAATCACCACTTAGGATTCCTTGCCTAAGAAAACCAAGAATGAACAGATAAACAACATCAATTAAAACGCAGTTAAAAGTTAAAGTTAAAAGACACATCAATTTAAAATGACAGACAACATATACACATCTTAAAAATAATTCACATTAAAATTCATAATTGAATATTCATAATTTAAAAATCATTTAAAAAACATACTGTAAGAGTCAGCATGGTATAGTGATCTGAGCAATGGAATATGACTGGAAGATCAGGGTTCAAATCCTGACTCGGCCATGTAAACCCACTGGGTGCCCTTGGGTAAATCACACTCTCTCAGCCTCAGAAAGCAATGGCAAATCTCCTCTGAACAAGTCTAGCCAAGAAAACTCCTTAATAGGTTCATCTTAGGGTTGCCATAAGTCGGAAATGGCTTGAAGCCAAACAACAACAACTGTACACACACAACCATCTTAATTTTTACACGACACAACTCCCAGATCACCACACCTTCCAGACTTTCACAGAGGAGAATCCAGAATATGGTCAAGATGGCAAAAGTTATTAAATAAGAAGGAGCCAAAAGCTAGGAGAGGCTGCAGCAGTTTGCTTTTGCCTGAACAAACAGGGAAGAGCAAGGCTAGATTTCTTCCTCTCCTTGCCTCTCTTCTGAGTTAAGTGATGCTGCTGCCACACTGATGAATTAACGCAGTTTCACACCGCTTTAACTGTCTTGACTCCATCCTAGGAAAGCCTGGGATTTGGAGTTTGTTGTGGCACCAGAGCGTCTGACATAGGAAGGCTAAATGTCTCACCAATGTCTACAAATCCCAGAATTGCATTGAGCCAGCGTGGTTAAAGCAGTGTCAAACTGCGTTAATTCTGCAGTGTGGATGCACCTTGATGAGTGAAAATGACTTTGGGCATTTGGAGCTCAGTTTGCAGCAATTGAAGTAAGCTGAGGAAAAGGTGGAGGAGACTGAAACCGAGACATTTTAAAAAGCAGCTGCGAAAGTGGGAAGGCAGCGGATTCTTTGGGACTCTCTTTGTCAAAACAGGACAGTCGAGGATATTCTTTATTTTATTTTATTCCATGGATTTGGATCATTATGCATTTTTTAGAAAATGGCAATTCTGGGGAGGAGGCCAAAATTGAGAAACCCTTTCCCCACTTTTATTCATCTTATCTTTATTTATCTTTTATTATTCTTTTGAAGGCACCACAAAAATCAGACCTTTCATTGCTGCAGATTTGCTTCTTCTATCCACCTCCTCCATCTGCAAGATGTCTTCTTCTCTCTTAGGCTGCATCTGCACTGCAAAAATAACTCAGGACTTTATCACACGGAGGGCGACTTGGTAAAATCCCGTGCAGAAATGGGATTTTAAAATCCAGGTGTTGTTTGTCAGGTGCATTGGCGTGAAAGAGAAAGAACGCGAAAGTAATCCAAATGGAAAGTGCCTTTGTACTTTCGGAATTTAGCGAAAGTAAAAAGGAGCTGGTCTTGATGACTTTGAGGAACGTCGTCTGAAAAACATCAAACAAGCAAATGCAGGGGTTTTTCAACTTTTTGTTTGGGTTAACCCTAAACGTCGCCCAAATAACAATCCACAAATGCGGGTTGTTTTCAGTTTAAATTTAGTTTCTGCACAGGATTCGTCTCGTGTCATAAACGACATCACTTTAATTGCCACGGCTCCATCCTAGGGATTTGTAGTTGTGTGAGCACCAGCCATCTTTGACTAAAGGCCCTGTGAAACTACAAACCCCAGCATGTCCACAGTGATAGGATGGAGCAATAGCACTTGCATGCAGCATTTTTTTCTACACTGAAAATGCAACCAGAGAAGGCAAAAGATCTGGTGAAACTACAAATCCCAGGATGTCCATAGGACGGAGCGACAACATTTACAAGCAGCATTTCTAGTGAAGATGCGACTAGAGAATTAATTTAATTAATTAATTAATTAATTTAAATTTGTTTTATTTATATACTGCTATTCCAAAGATCATAGCGGTGAACAGCAAGTAAGCTAATTTGCCCCCAACAGTCCGGGTACTCATTTTAGCTCCCTCCTCGGAAGGATGCAAGCCTGAGTCGAGCTTGGGCCCTTTCGCTGATCTTGAACTCGCAACCTTGTGGTTTTGAGTGAATGGCTGCAGTACAGGCATTTAACCACTGCGCCACCAGGGCTCCTTTAGAAGGCTAAAGACCTAGTGAAACTTCAAATCCCAAGATGTCAATAGGACAGAGAGACAGCAGTTAAAAACAGCTTGGTTTCTACAGTGAAAATGCAAGCAGAGAAGGCTGGATCTGGTGAAACTACAAATCCCAGGATGTCCACAGGATGGAGCCACAGCCCTTACATGCAGCATTATTTCTATTGTGAAGATGCACCCAGAGAAGGTTAAAGGCCTTGTTAAACTACAAATCCCAGGATTTCCATAGGATGGACCTGCAGCACTTAAAGTGGTGTCAAACTGCATACACTGACCGCTGCTTTTTAGGTCTCTCTCCCTTTGGTTTCTGAAACTGAGTCATCACTGGAGTTCAGTGAAGCCCACAAACTGTATCTGCACTGTAGAAGTAATGCAGTTTGATACCACTTTAACATTCATGGTTCAGTGCTATGGAATTCTGGGATTTCCAATTTTGTGAGATACTTAGCCTTTCCCTGAGCTAATCCATATTGCAGAAATAAATCAGTTTGACATCAGTTTAACCTGTCATGACACCATCCTGTGGAATCCTGGGACTTGTAGTCTGGTGATGTATTCGGTCTGGTCTGTCAGAGAGCCCTGGTGCCTTACCAAACTACAAATCCCAGGATTTTGTAGGATAGAATTGTGGCAGTTAAAGTATTGTCCAGCTGCTTTATATCTGCAGTATGGATCAGCTACACTTTTAGTCAGAGAGCTCTGGGGCCACCACAATCTACAAATCCCAAGATCCCATTGCATTCAGCCAGAGCAATTAAAGCAGGGTCAAACTGCATTAATTCTGCAGTGCAGATGCAGCCCCAGAAATGAAAGGGGTGGGGGGATCTAATTCAACCCCCCCCAAAAAAAATCTGCACAGAATCCACTTCTGTAAGGCAGCCTCCCCCCCCCCCCCCTCTCTGGAAACCTCCATCCATCCAAGAATGCAAACCCACCTCTTTCCAAAGGGTTTCTCTTCCACCCTTGGACTGTCCCCTTGTTTGGAATCTCTGTCCAAAATTGGGAATGAAATACTAATCTCGCCATTCCTTTATTTCCACCTCCCAGCCTCTCTAGGAAGCAGAAATCTGTGCCTTTAACTCTTGGAGGACTGCCTTCCAGCTGTTCTCTCGCCGCTTCTTTGGTCTTGCCTTGCAACGCATTCCAAAATGTGCAACTCTTTCTTCCAGCCCCCCAGAACAGAATCCTAGACTTGGAAGAGACCCCAAGGGCCCTGATCCAGTCCAACCCTGTTCTGCCATGCAGGAACTCTCAATCAAAGCATCCCCATCCAGCCTCTGCTTAAAGACCTCCAAGGAAGGAGACTCCACTGCACTCCGAGGAAGGAGTGTGTTCCACAAACAGCCCTTACTCTCAGGAAGTTCCTCCTAATGTTGAGGCGGAATCTCTTTTCCTGGAGCTTGCATCCATTGGTCCAGGTCCTGGAGCAGCAGAAAACAAGCTTGCTTCATCCTCACCCCTTCAAATACTTAACAAGGCTCTCACATCACCCCTTAACCGTCTCTTCTCCAGGCTAAACATACCCAGAGGAGGGCCACCAAAATGTAAGGCGAAGCTGTCACAGGGTTTGCTGAGGCTGAGACTCACCAAAGGCCCTATGCTTGCTTTCCAGGACTGAGCACATTCCACCTCAACCTTAGGAGGGACTTCTTGACAGTAAGATCTGTTCAACATGGAATGTGCTCCTTCTCTGGAGGCCTTTAAGGAGAGGCTGGATGGCCATCTGTTGGGGATGCTTTGATGGAGAGTTCCTGCATGGCAGAAGGGGGTCGGACTGGCACAGTTTCCTGCACTAGCAACCACTTGTAGGAAAAGAACAACTGATCAAAGTTAAATACATAATATTGTGTCGCGTCTGGTAAAAATCTGATATCGCTAATCTACTTTTATT
>NC_056523.1:1856634-1884774 GCF_019175285.1 Sceloporus undulatus
TTCTTATTTCTTAAGGCAGAAGCCATAAGGTTTATTTTCTTTTAGTTGAAGCTATTTTACATGTAACGGAACGAATTATTTACATTTAGTTGGCAGGTTTTTATCCCATCTTTTTGTTGTGTATTATTTTAGTTTCCTGGTTATATCTTAATTGATGCTGGTCTTTGGCCGCAATAAAGAATTTCATTCCAAGGTCCATACCGTATCAGTCTTTGGTGTTTTCAGACGAGCTCTTAAAGCAGGTACTATTCCAGTGTGACTCCTCTAGCGCCTCTGCTTTGCAGCTGGGATTGGCAGTTTTAAGGAGGGGTATTTAGAATTCTCAGGCAGAGAGTTCAGCTCCTTAAAAACTGCCAATCCCAGCATGCAACAGGGGCTGCTAGAGGAGTCACACTGGAATGTACCTCTTTTACAGAGCATTAGTGTGATAAACGTCTCCGTAGCACCTTTGAGACTCACAGAAAGAAAGAAGAAGGCTTTCAAGAGTCAGAGAGAGGAGCCTGAGCTTCCTAGAGCGGCATCTTCAAGTCCGTCCTCCAAGGTTAACGGACATGCACCCATTCCTAGAGCGTCTTCCAGTCACTCCGGGTTGCGAGACCAGCTCTCAGGTTCCCAAGCGGAGTCTCCCAACCAGTCCTCCAAAGGTTAGCAGACGCCCTTAGAATCCTAGCGCGCAAAGGGGGCGGTGGCTTCCCTCATCTCGTCCTCCAGGTTTAGCGAAAGGGAGCGTTTGGATTCCTAGAGTGGTACTTCCACTCAGTCCCCAAGGGTTAGGAGAGCGAACTCTCAGATAACTCCTAGCGCGGCTTCAGTGTGGGGTGGAGGGGGGGCTAAAGGCGAAAGGTCGAAAAGGGGCAAGAGAGCTGAAAGAGATGCCCCCAAGTGGGCTTTTATTGTGGGTTAGGAAGGCGCTTTCTTTTTTTCACTACGGGGGGGGGGGGGTCCGATAATGGCAATGCGGAGGGGAGGGGGCCTTGGTGCGATTGGGGGGTTGGGGGGCTCTTAATGGACTGTAAGCATTAATAAACATCTTCCCTATCACCAATTTCGTGCATATACTACATAATACTATTCTGGGTTCCAGAGTGATTAATCTATTCTAGTGCTTCTCTTTTTCTCAGCCGCTTTTAAAATGTCTTGGTTTTCTCTCGCCTTTCTCCCACTTTCCCCTTTTCTCTCGTGAAAGTTAAAGGAGAGAGGGAGAGGGAAAGGAACCATGGAATCCTAGAGTTGAAGCACCCCAAGAAGGGCCATCCCGTCCAACCCCCTTCTGCCTGCGGCAACTCTCAGTCAAAGCATCCCCTGTGACAGATGGCCATCGCCTCTCGCTTAAAGACCTCCAAGGAAGGAGACTCCACCACATCTCCAAAGAAATGTGTTCCACTGTCAAACAGCCCTTACTCTCAGGACGTTCTCCTAATGTTGAGCTGGAATCTTTTTCTGTAGTTGTATTTTATCTGTATATGCACTTTATCCATTTTATTGTTTTGCTGTAAATCTACACGCTATATAAATAAAGCTAACAATTAAAAGTTTGAATCCATTGCTCCAGGTCTAGTCTCTGGAGCAACAGAAAACGCTTGCTCCCTCTCAATATGACCTCCCTTCAAGTATTTATTAGGGCTATCATATCACTCTAACCTTCTCTTCTCCAGCTAAACATCCAAACTCCTAAGTCTTTCCTCATAGGGCATGGTTTCCAGACCCTTCTCCTTGGACACGCTCCAGTTTCTCAATATCCTTTTTGAACTGTGGAATTTGTGGGGACCAGAACTGGACACAATATTATTCCAGGTGGGGTCTGCCAAAGCAGAATACAGTGGCATATTACTTCCCTTTATCTAGAAGACACTTACTCTATTGATCAGCCTAAAATTGCGCATCGCACTGTTGACTCAGTTCAACATGTGATCTACTTGGACTCTTAGATTCCTTCACACATATATATGTCTCCTTCGACAGGTGTCCTCCATCCTAATCTGTGCATTTCATTTTTCTGCCCTAATGCAGTACCTTACATTTCTCCGTTTTGCGTTCATTTTGTTAGCTTTGGCCCAGCTTTCTGTTTATTCAGGTCATTTTGAATCTTGATCTGTCCTCTGGGTATTATGTACTCCTCCTAATTTGGTGTCATCTAAAATTTGATACGTTCCCCCAATTCTGTCATCATCATTGAGAAAGATGTTGAACGACATGGGCCCAGGACAGAGCCCTGCGGACCCCACTGGTCACTCTCTCCCAGGATGAAAGGAATGTCTGGATGACCTTTGGGGTTCTTTTCCAACTCTTTATCCTATTCTGAGCTAAATGGACACGAACCTGCATTTAGAATGGTAACATTCAAAGAACGGGAGAGAAGATTTCCACCTTCCTGGACACGCTGTAGGGATTTAGAGGTTGTTGTTGTTTATTTGCAATATGTGAATGAAGGAAACAATCCTGCAAAGATTATCCTGCAAAGAATAAGAATGGGTTAAAGTCCATAAAGGTTTCCACAACTTTAATTTCCTCATATGAAACACTGTTCAAAGGTAATACAATAATCTAAACAGTAATAATAATTTTGCAATATGTGACTGAAAGGCACTCCTGCAAAGAATAAGAAAGGGATTAAAGTCTTCTAACAGGCTATCTCTGTCCTAGGAGGACTGCAGAACCCTTCCTTGGGCAGAAGACCTTGCATTCTCAGGTGCCCCTCTGCTTATGCCTTGGACATGTAACTAAGGTTGTTGGATGGAGCCAGGGATGCACCTTTCCTTGCCACCACTGGGGCACCCTTCTAAGCCTGCCATGAGAGAAGATACTATTTCATTTCTTTTTTTCTTTTTCCCATTGAGGAGCCAAGAAGAGAGGAGTAGAACTGGGCTGCGTTTCCTAGAAGGGCACATTTGGGCAAGGGATTTCTTCCTTGCATCTCCAAGGCAAAAAGCAACAAATGGACCTCCTTTGGCCAGTTGCCAGAAGCAGATTTCGGCAACAAATATTAGTGGAGGAAAAGGTGAAGGGGGAAAAAGTTTGGGGGTGGTGGAGTGGGGGGAAGCCCACCCATGTGATGATGGGGAGGGGAGGGGGGAAAGATCGGTGGCTGGGGGGATGGATTTGCAATTCCCCTTAGGCAAAACCCTGGGAACCTGGAGTGGAAGGGAGCCCCCAAGGGCATCCAATCCAGCCCCCTTCTGCCTTCAGGAATACACGGATCCTAGAGTAGGAAGGGACCCCAAGGGCCATCCTAATGCAGGATCCCTAGGATCCTAGAGTATTCCCAGCAGGATCCCATCCGCAAGGGCCCTCTATCCCACCCCCCTCTGCTATGCAGAATACATAGAATCTCGTGTTGGAATGATCCCCAAAGGTCATCCCAATCCAACACCCTTCTGCCTGCAGGAAGACACGATCCAAGCCCTCACTTGTGACAGATGCCCATCCAACCTTTGTTTTTAAAAGCCCCAATTCAGGGAGCCTGTCTTGAACCAGCCAGTTCAGAAAGAAAGAATAGAAAACTCCCTGGGGATTGTGTCACTCTTGATCTAACAGAGATGTTAGAGAGAACAGTGATGCAGATGGGGAGGGAAAAGGCAGAGGGGTTGCCTTCAGAGGATGGTGAGGCACGTGTTCCGTCTATTGAGCAAGGCCAAGCATGGATAGAGGTTAAGCAAAGAAGGCAAGCGCCACGTCTGGACCATGAGCAAGTATCCCCCTCTCGATAATCACATTGGTTTCTGTGGCTGAAATTGTAGAAATTGCATTTATCTTTATAATACAATTTTATTAATTTAAAGTTTTTCTAGGGTCCTTCTTTTTTTCTTCTTCCAATGCTGTCTTGGCCACACCACTCCCATATTTAGATAAGGATTCCTTCCACTCGTCTCCTGACTACTAATCCAAGGCTATGACTTCCCTCGATTTGGAAACTTATGCTTTTAATCGAGGGCTAAATTGCATTCACCTTCTTTGCTGGGCATCGCACCGCTGGGCTCATGTTCAGGCAGAAGAAAGAATGGAAAGCACCCACCAACAGAAGGTCAAAGTACACAGAATGGCAAGGCATATCTATTTGAAAGAGAGAGAGGAAAAGGGGGGAGGAGCGCTAGTAAGGAAGGAAATATCGGTGGGGTGATTTGGGGGGAGAGAAGGGGCAGGAAAGGGGAGGGGTCTCTTCAGCTTCTTAGAGAGAAACAGCATCAAAAGGGTTGTGCACTGGATGAAGAGAGGTACATCTGCAAGCTCTGGTGGTTTTGCGAGAAATGTGGGGAGAAAGGGGATGCAATCTGAAGGGAGGGAGTATATGTGGCAAGCTCCCCCCCCCAAAAAAAATCACCTTCCTGTTCCTTGGAAAACCCTGTGTCCTGTTGGGACTGTCTCCATTGGGCATGGGGGACCAAGGCAGAGGGTGGAGGGAGGGAGGAAGAAATAAGGGTATTGCAATAATAATAACATTTTTACTTTATCCCCTGAGGAGAGAGAGAATACTGCAAAACCCAGCATCCACAGCAGGGCAGCACTGAGAAAGGGCAACTGGGAGTTGTGCCAGCTTTGTAGTGTCACAGGACTCCTCCTCAGGAAAGGGAAAGAAGCAAATTGGGGGGGGGGAGAAATGGAGTGGAATGCAAAAGCTCCCCGTCTCCCTGAACAGAGATAGGATACGCAAAGCCCAGCATCCACAGCGGGCCGCACTGAGAAGGGCAACTGGGAGTGCGCCAGCTTTGTAGTGTCACAGGACTCTTCCTCAGGAAAGGGAAAAAGCAAAGGGAGGGGGGGGAGTAAATGGAGTGGAAGTGCAAAAAGCTCCCCTGTCTCCCTGAACCGAGATGGATACGCAAAGCCACGCATCCACAGCAGGCAGCCTGAGAAAGGGCAACTGGAGTTGCGCAGCTTTGTAGTGCCCAGGACTCTTCCTCAGGAAAGGGAACGAAGCAAATGGGAGGGGGGGGGGAGAAATGGGTGGAAGTGCAAAAAGCTCCCCTGTCTCCCTGAACAGAGATGGATACTGCAGCCCAGCATCCACAGAGGCGCAACTTTCTTAGAAAGAGGACTGGGAGTTGTGCCAGCTTTGGAGTTCCACAGACTCTTCCTCCGGAAAGGAAAAAGATGTGGGATGAGGGGGAGGAATGATGGGATTTGCAAAAAAGCCGCCTCCCTACCTTCCCTCCTCTTTGTTCCTGAGCAAGAGAGTAACTGCAAAGCCCGCATCCCAGCTCTCAAAATGAGAATCTAGTGAGCCTCCAGGTTTTCTGTGTTCTGTTCTCAATTCAGATGTATCAAGGTATTTTTTTCAGGCAGGCACCTCCCCTTCTGCCATTTGGCAATGGAGATCCGTCAGAATCAGGAATTAAACAGCCTTGCAACACAATAAAAAGATACACCCTTGCATCCAAATGGCTCATCTTTGGTGAGGCCACAGGCCCTTTTGTTGGCGGATGACACTGATTTCCAAGAACTCTTATTTGTTTTGCACCAGGAACTTACGTTGAGTAAAAGGTTTTACTTCAACCCACCTAAGTGCGGGTAGTTTTAATTCGAACATTACCAAAAGTGAGGTAAAGGCGTTACCTCAACACCCATAGTTAGTAAAACGACATCTGAAGTTGAGGTAAGGTTTATCTACCATGCATAATTTGAGGTAAGTTTGACCTCAACGCACTAAGTTGAGACAAATGGACTGATCTTGCTAGCTTCAAGATCGGATTGGTTGGCTGCAGCTTTCGATCTCCCTCATAAACTGTACAAGCACACCCCTCACCCCCCCGTTCTCCTGGTACTTTTCTGTTAGTTTGCAATTTGAACCAGTCATTGCAAAAACAACCACAGCTCAACAACTCATTGGCAAGAGAGCTTTACCTTCATTGGAACGTTTCAAGCCTCTTGCACCTTGCGTTTATGGCACTGAGGCCTTAAAAGCAAAAAGATGTCTGGCTCCGTTTTTCTTGCAGAGACCTTGTAATGCCGCATCTGTGATCAGGCGGACATTTTTGCTCTATATCACTACTTGAGATCACCATATACACTGACCCAAGGACGCACGGGCCCGTCCTGTGACAAATGGGGGGTGGTGAGGAGGATTATTTCTCTGTGTAAGGGAGCATTATGTAAAGGAGGAGGACTATTTAACCAAGCGACTTTTCTCCATCCTTTCAGCATCTGATCTACCCTGAGGATGGTCTTTCACCGGGGAGTCGAAGATCCTTGGATTCCAGCGGAGAGGGTCTTTACAAGAAGGTCATGCTTAGAGAAAATATGGCCAATGCAGGCATCTCGTGTAGCGTTCGGAACGTACCTAATGAAAGCAAGTAGTCCTTTCTGTGAATTTCCCTACCCAGGCAGGGCAAAGGTTCAGAAGCTATGAGTCATGTTCTCGAAGAGGTTTATTTCTGACGTTTAGGCCAGCCATATGTGGCTGACACTCTTTAGAGAGTGCTGACAGGGTAGAGAGTGGGTCTCATATACTGTGTGCTCCTTGGGTAAGGAGAGTGATTCCCTGTCATACCTCTTCCAGGTCAGCATCCCTCGCAAGATGCCAGCCCAGATGCTGGTGAAACGTCAGTTATAAATCTTATACGAACATGGCCCACATCGCCCCAAAGCCCGCAAAAAACAAAAATATGGATGCCTGCCATGAAAGCCTTGACTTCTCACAGGTTGATGATTGATTGATAAGGGAGCCACCAGCCCTGAGTTTACCATGAGACAGCTTGTGCAGGGGAATTTTCCTTTATATTTGTAGCTGCTTTAATTTTTTTTGGGGTGCGGAATTTGAAAAAAACAAAGCAAATGTTGTGTACCACACACCATTCTTAAAATTCAGTTTTTAAAAATTGATTCTGTTGTGATTTCACATCTTTGACTCTAATGTCCCAGTGCGATTTCTTTGTTGTGTTTGAACGTATCGTCGATTAACATCTTTTAAAAAGTCTTTTGAGAAGACTTAACCCCTTTCTTTACCCTTGCAGGATAATTCTTGGAAGCATAATTTCCTTCAAGTCATTTGTTACAACATCAGAAATGTCAACGCAAGTCACATCTGAGGCCATTTTTTGGATTTAGACTACCAACTCTATACAAACAGCGCCACATACATTTAAAAAAAAGTTTTTATGACCCCAGTTCTGCCCGACTTGTCTATTTGGTCTTCTTGTTTCATAAGTCAGAAGTTGGACTTGATTCCTTCAATCAAGTGATTGCAACCATAGTTCAATTTGATGCAGTTTCCTGGATTTCGTTTCTTTCCTTGCACTTGGAAGGGCAAGAGCTGTCAAAGACTCTCCCCCCCCAGTGCTTCCTCCCAAGAAAGTTGACAAACTTTGTAACTCCTCCATATGAATCCACCCAAGTTTTGTGATCCGCAGTGGAGGGCTTTGCTTTTCCATCCCACCAGCCTCACAGACTTATCAGGTGAGGCGATTGGAGTGGGTACCCCTTCTGGGTGTCTGACCCCGGTCTATTGCACTCCCGGTCCGTCTCTCTGTGTTGTGATGTTCTTAGGCGGGCCTTCAGGTTTCATTGGTTGGCATCAGGAAGCTTCTTAATGGGCCTGATAATCTCGGTGGGTATTGTTATACAACCAAAATCCTGTAAAATACAATAAAATTCAGTAAAATCAATCCACACTCATATCACACGCAAAACAGAATATTGAAATGTTAACTTATATGTTTATTTGACTCACATTATTCCCAGCGCCTATGTTCCCTATGTAGATAGTGAAAATTACAGCTAATAGCAAAAACTAATTTTGGTGAGGTTGACCCTAGAGTCATTGCTGGAGGACTCCAGCTGCTTGAGGTGTTGTCTTTTAGGCATTGTGGAGGTCTTCCAGTGTAACTCTATGGTCCACTTCTAGGCAGACAATAGTTGTTCGCTATTAGCTGCCATTTTCATATCCACTGTTAAGTCTGAGAACGTATCCCTGAGCAAATTGACCATTGAAGTGCCGCTAGCGGCTCTCCAACTGCCCCAAAAGACCTTAGTTTTTTGGATGCAGGTAAGTGAAAATTGTGGGGGTACTAGTCTGCTTATAAGGGAGGACATTACTGCATATAAAAAACTTCTGCGTATTACTACTTCCATCTTTTTAAAAAACAAACAGCCGTTGTAGGACACAACTCCTTCTGTCCTATTGCAGTGTGCTGGAGGGGAGGATAATAAACCAATTGTTATTTCTGCTAACGCAGAGAATCAAAATGTTGTCCTAGTTAATTAAAAACACCATGAATCTGTGTTCAATGGTTTTAATCAATGTTTAATGGATGTGTTTGTTTGATGGCTTTTTAAAAAAATTCTTTATTTGTTAGGCTAAATATTGTTTTCCACTGATTGTGAGACCTTCTTTCAGTCCCCTACTTGGAGTTGTGGAGCTTGCTGGTTTTAGGGATCTCTTCAGTTCATCAAAGGCCTTCATTTGCCCTTCCCGCTACACCCAAATTCCCTTCCTTCCTTCATTCATTCCTTCCTTCTCTTCCTTCCTTCCTCCTTCCATCTTTCTCTCTCTTCCTCCCATCCTGAAGGTCCTCATCACTAACAAATGACACGGGGACAGTCCCAGGAGAAAAGTTTAACAAACTTTTTCACGCTTCACCCCATTATTTCTTTTCTGAAAGTACCATAAGCGGGTTACGGTTTCAATCATTTTTACATAATAGCCCAGGATACTTCATTTCATGCACAAGAGCCGTCCCAGGGATTGCTTCCTTAACAGAAACTTTGGCCAGAGTCAGAATAAACATGGACGAGCGATTACTTTCCCATCTCTGCAAAAAAGCAAAGGCAGTTCTGTGTGTTTGGGCAAACGTTTTATCCAACAACTATCAAATACGCACAGCAAAACAATCAAAACAACCAGGTCAGATAAGTCTTGCAGGAAGAGTAACGCAAACCTATTTTGCTAAATTGGGAACACTTGAAGGCTTCCCTTAAAAAAAAACCGTAGGGACAACTTTTTCTTTCACAAGACTCCATTTTACACAGCCACACCAGACAAGAGAGCAGACCCATGCAAGTGAATGAAAGAGTCCAGATTTATTTAGGGAAAGAGATGAAATTAAGTATCACAAACCTGAAAGGAACCAGAATCAAAAAAAATAATGGGAGAACTGAGATAATCTTGTGGAGGCGGAGGGATGGTCGCGGAGTACTGGATGGGCGCAGTTTGGGTGGGAGCATGATTCTTTCTGAGGCAGGGGAGGGCCGTACGTCTTTCCTACTCTTTGCTGGCGGCGATCCTGTACTTTATAATAGTAGGTGACAAACTTTGCACAAGTAAATGTTGAATAAGCACAAACACACAATCAATGTGAAAAAGTAATAATGAAAGTCAACACTCAGCTGTATGTGAGTTATGTCGCAGCCTCTTGTAAGCGGAAAAAACACTAAATTAGTCCTTGTCACATTTCACCATTCCCCAGGTTCATTGGTGTTGTAGCAGAACAAAATATACTACTATCCTTCAGCATGAAAACTAGCCACTTTTGGAGGAATTTCCTTAGAACCAGGAAAAGATAACGAAAACAAGCAGTGTGAGTGAAGCCATTTGTACAGGGTTTCCTTCACTCCCTTTGGGTTATTTGTTCTGTGCTTGTTCTTTCTTGGCGGGAAACGAAGCTTAATTCAGTGTATCATATTGGAAAACAAACCTGGGCGCAGGGAGTTTTAAACAGGCCATAGTCTATTCTGGATGGGTCTCCTCTATCTAAAAGCCTGGCAGGAGGGGAGGCCAGTTCTGTTGCCATTTGAGACGGGGCCTTCAAAACGCACATGACCGCAAGACGAATTTGGGGCTTGTGTAGATGGGGCTGTGGCCCATGGAAGCGGGACCGGAAGGGTAAAAATGGACCCCTGCCTCACCAAACCAATGATTTCAACCACAAAAGCCAAGTGGTTGCAAATGCCAATAGTCTATATCCCCTTACAAACAGGCTGCACAGAGGCCCATTCATTTCCTCAGTTATGGGTCTCAGGTGCCCCTCTGTCATTCTAAGTGCCCCCTAATAAACTGGTATTGCTATACTCTCCCTCTGTTCCCCCACAGGAAGGACCAATGGCATTCGCGTGCTGTCTTGAAAACCTTCCTTTTGGAGGTGGAAAGAACAGCGGCTGTCTGCCGAATCTGACAGTGGCAGGCGCGCTCAAGTTGGCCACAGTCGTCGTAAGCTGGACTTTCTCTCGTTTTGATTCATTCCTCGCTCATCAATAGGTTGAGTCTCCCTTACCGAAATTCCGAATACTCAACCTTGCCCACTGCGATAGTGACCTCATAAGCTTTTTTTTTATCTTATTTCTATCCACTTCCCCCCCCCCAACTGGGACCACAGGCTCCCAGTTTACAAGCACGACAGTCAGGACTCGTATCGCCGGCTGATCGTGGCGCGGCAAGCCCCGCTTGTTCTCAAGTGGCGCACTCGTGGGGCCTTAACGGCGACCGTGGTGGAGGTTTGCTTTTTTGGGATCCATGCATGGATCCTGGGTGGAGGGCAGTAGACACATAAAAAGGTTGATTTATTACTAGTAGTATTCTTCTTTATTATTCAGACGTCAACCCGTTGAACAATTAACACTTACAAAACGTGCCCAAACAGGTGCTTTTAATGTTTACTGTATACAACTTTGTTTCATGCACCTCGGTGTTGTATCAAACTAATTTCTAATATTGTAGCTGCTTTAATGTTTTTTGGGGGTGCGGAATTTGAAAAACACAACGCAAATGTTGTACCACACACCATTCTTTTACAAATTCAGTTTTTAAAAATTGATTCTGTTGTGATTCATCTTTGACTCTAATGTCCCAGTGAGATTTCTTTGAGTGTTTTGAACGTATCAGTCGATTAACATCTTTTAAAAGTCTTTGAGAAGACTTTAACCCCTTTCTTACCCTTTGCAGGATAATTCTTGGCAGAATAATTTCCTTCAGTCATTTGTTACAACACAGAAATGTCAAAGCAAGTCAAATCTGAGGCCATTTTTTGGATTTAGAATACCAAATTCCTATACAACCAGCATACATTTTAAAAAAAGTTTTTATGACCCTCAGTTCTGCAGACTTGTATAATATGGTCTCATGTTCATAAAGTCAGAAGTTGACTTGATTCATTCAATCAAGTTGATTGAACAATAGTTAAATTTTGATGCAGTTTTCCTGAGATATTCTTTCTCTTCCTTGCACATTGGAAGGGCAAGAGATGTCAAAGACTCTTCCCCCCCCCCCAGTGCTTCCTCCCCAAGAAAGTCTGAAAACCTGTAACTCCTCATATGAATCCACCCAAGTCTTGTGATCCGCAGTGGAGGGCTTTGCTTTCCAGCCCACCAGCCTCACAGACTTATCAGGTGAGGAGATTGGAGAGGGCCTTCTGGGTGTCTGCCCCAGGTCTATTGAACTCAGTCCGCTCTCTCTGTGTTGTGCATGTTTATTAGGCGGGCCTTCAGGTTTCATTGGTTGGATCAGGAAGCTTCTTAAGGGGCATGATACATCTCGGTGGGTATTTTTTATAAAACCCAAAATCCTGTAAAATACAATAAAATTCAGTAAAATTCAATCAAACTCATAAAAAGCAAAACAGAATATTGGAAATGTTAAATTATATGTTTATTTCGACTCCCATATTCCCAGCGAATATGTTCCCATACTGTAGATAGTGAAAATTACAGATAATAGCAAAACCTATATTTTGGAGGAGGTTGACCATAGAGTCATGCTGGAGGACCTCCAGATGCTGAGGGGTGTTCTTTCTAGGCATGTGGAGGTCTTCCAGTGTAACTCTATGGTCAACTTCTAGCAGAAATATAGTGTTCGCTATTAGCTGCCATTTTCATTATCCACTGTAAGTCTGAGAACGTATCCCCTGGAAATTGACCATTGAGTTGCGCTAGAGGATCTCCAAATGCCCCAAAAGACCTTAGTTTTTTGGATGCAGGTAAGTGAAATTGTGGGTACTAGTCCTGCTTATAAGGGAGGACATACTGCATATAAAAACCTTCTGCGTATTACTACTTACATATTTTTAAAAAACAAAAGCAGTTGTAGGAACAACTCCTTCTGTAAATTGCAGTGTGTGGATGGGAGGATAATAACCATTGTTATTTCTGCTAACGCAAGAATCAAAATGTTGTCCTAGTTAATTAAAAACACCATGGCAATCTGTGTTTCAAATGGTTTTAAATCAATGTTTTACTTGGATTTGTTTGTTTGATGGCTTTTTAAAAATTCTTTATTTGTTTAGGCTAAATATTGTTTCCACTTGTATTGTGAGACATTCTTTCAGTCCCATACTGGGAGGTCTGTGGAAGCTGCTGGTTTTTAGGGATCTCTTCAGTTCATTCCAAAAGCACTCTCATTTTTGCCCTTCCCGCTCCACCCCAAATTCTCCTTCCTTCCTTCCTCTCTTTCTCTCTCTTCTCTCACCATTCCTGAAGGTTCCTTCATCCATAAAAAGGACAAGACAGTTCCCAGGAGAAAAGTTAAACACTTTTTCAGCTTCACACCATTATTTCTTTTTCTGAAAGTATCAATAAGCCGGTTTACGGTTTCCCATCCCATTTTACATAGCACAGGCATACTTCATTTCATGAACAAGAGCCGTCCCAGGGCATTGCTTCCTTAACAGAAACTTTGGGACCAGAGTCAGAATAACATGGAATGAAGGATACTTTCCCACTCTGCAAAAAGCCAAAGGCAGTTCTGTGTGTTTGGGCAAACGTTTTATCCAAAACTAGCAATACGCACATGCAAAATCAAACAACCAGGTCAGATAAGTCTTGCAGAAGTAAGCAACTATTTTGAACACCCTTGGGACCACTTGAAGGCTTCCCTCTAAAATAAAACCAGGGACAACTTTTTCTTTCACCAGACTCCATTTTACACAGCCACACCAGAAAAGATGAGCAGCCCATGCAAGTGAATGAAAGAGCCAGCTTTATTTAGGGAAAGAGATGCACTTACATCTCCCACCCTGACAGACCAGAATCCAAAAAAATAACGGGAGCCCTGAGCCATGGGATCGTACTTTCTAATACAGTTTGCCAAAGTTGCCAAGTCACTGTTGCAAAGCACACACTCAATTCCATGAAACTAATAATGAAGTCAAAACTTCTAGCTGTCTGTTAGTTATGTGCAGCCTCTTGTAAGGGAAACAACCACTCCCTAGTTCTTGTCACATCACCCATTCCCCAGGTTCTTGGTGTTGTAGAGAACAAAATATACTACATAATCCTCAGCATGACAACTAGCACTTTTGGAGGAATTTCCATAGCACCAGGAAAGATAAGAAACAGCAGTGTGATGTGAAGCCATGTCAGGGTTTCCCTTCACTCCCCTTTGGGTTATTGTTTCTGTTCTTTGTTCTTTCTTTGCGGGAACTAAGGCTAATTCAGCTGCTCCTATTGAAAACAAACCTGGGAGCGGGGAGTTTTTAAAAGCCTAGTCCTAATTCTGGATGAGTCTCCTTTATCTAAAATGCCTGAGAAGGATGGGAGGCCATGTCCTGTTGCCATTTTGAGAAGGGCTTCAAAAGCAAATGAAAGCAGAAGAATTTGGGGCTTGCTGTAGATGGGACTGTGGCCCATGGAAGAGGGACCGGAAGGTAAAATGGACCCCTGCTCCCCAAACAACTGATTTAAACCACAAAAGCCAAGTGGTGCAAATGCCAATAGTTTACTAATCCCCTTACAACAGGCTGCACAGAGGCATCATTTCTCAGTTATGAGTCTCAGGTTCCCCTGTATTCTAAGTGCCCCCTAAAAGTGGTATTGCTTATACCTCTTCCCTCTGTCTCACCCGCAGGAAGACCAATGGCATTAGAGGCTGGATTGAAACCATTCCTTTTTGGAGGTGGAACAGAACAAGCGGCTGTCTCCCTGAATCTTGACAGTGGCAGGAGAGATCAAGTTGGCCAAGTAAGATGGACTTCTCTCTTTTACTCCATTAATCTCTCATATAGGTTGAGTCTCCCTTATCCGAAATTCCGAAATACTCCAAAATTGCCCACATGAGATAGTGACATCATAATATTTTATTCTTATATTTATTTCTATCCCACTTCCCCCCCCCCCCCATTGGGACTCAAAAGAGCTTACAGTTTAAAAGCACAGTACAGTCAGACCTCTGTATCCGCAGGCTGATCTGGGATGGCAAGCCCCGTTGTTCTCAGTGGCCGCACATACGTTGTGCATTAAGGAGAACGGGAGTTGAGGTCCTGCTTTTTTGGTATCCAGAATGGATCCTGTGGGAGAGGCAGTATAAACATAAAATTTATTATTATTATTATTATTATTATTATTATTATTATTATTATTCAGAAGTCCAAGTGAACAATTAAAAACTTACAAAAGTGCCCAAACAAAGGTGCTTTCTAATGTTTCACTGTATACAAACTTTGTTTCATGCACATATTGTGTATAAAATTACTTTCAGGCTATGTGTGTAAGGCAGTGATACTCAAACCTTTTACCCTTGGGACTCCCCTTTTACATCTACATGTGGATATCGTGTCACCCCCTCACTGTAATATAAGATGAAAATATTTTTTTTAATTTAGTGTATGCATTTCCATTTACAGATTCATGTACAGTGAGGCCTCGCCATCTGTGGGTTTGCCATCCACAGACCTGAGCATCCGTGGATGGCAAGCCCTGTTGTCCCCAATGGCCATGTGCACATTGCGCCACAATTAGGAACAATGGGATTTGAGGTCCTGCATTTTTTGTTATCCATGGGGGCAGGAGTCCAGATCCTGCTTGGATAAGAAGAGCTGACTGTGTGCTATAAGGAAATAACATCGTTCAAATACGAACAGTTTTATTCAAGTATTTAACTTAACATATGTGTAAGTTTTACACATTAAAAAAGTTTGGGAAGAGGAAGATGAATTCCCACAATTTTTACTACCCTTTGAGGAACTCTTGCATTCCTTCTGGGGATTCCACCCCACCATTTCAGAACTATTGGTATAAGATATATCATTGAATCCTAGAGCTGCGAGAGACCCCCAAGGACCATCCATTCCATCCCCTATCGGCCAAGCACTTCCAATGGATGGCCATCCAGCCTCTGTTTAATAACCTCTAAAGAAGGAGACTCCAACAGTCTCAGAGGAAGTATATTGCACTCAGAGTTCATGTGTGAAACAACTCTTGCCATCAGGAGGTTCTTCCTAATGTTTACGTGGAATCTCTCTTCCTGTATTTTGCATCCATTGTGTCCTAGTCTCTGGAGCAGCAGAAAACATACTGAAAACAAACAAGCAAACAAATATACAAAACAGTAATGAATTTCATAGTTAGACTTGGGTCCCATCTCTAAAATGTCTCACTATGCAAATATTCCAAAATCAGAAGGAAAAAACCAAAACTCTTCTGGTCCCAAGCATTTCGGACAAGGCAGACTGAACCCGTGTTTGTTGTCATTGTGTGCCTTTGTGTTGTTTCCAATAAATGGCAACCCTTGGGGGAAACTGTCATAGATTTTTCTTGGCAAAGTTTGTTCAGCGGGGGTTTGCCAGGCCTTCCTCTGAGGCTGAGTGAGCAGAACTTGCCCAAGTACGTTTCCATACTTGAGCTGGGATTCAAACCCTGATCCCCAGATCCCTAAGCTAAAATTCAAACCACTTCACCAAATGTCAAACTACATATCAAGCTGCCCATTACATGCCTGGCCTCAAACTACAAACTAGACTTCACAGTATAAACTAAGTTGTTATGTGCCTTTAACAATCAAACAACTACATCATAGTGTCTCTCTTGTTATGTGTGAACTTGGTATATGTCAACTCCAAGTCCTCAGCTCCAAATTATAGCCACCCTCTCCTGGGATTTTCTTAGACAAGTTATTCTTTGAAAGAATTTTGTCATTGCCTCTGAGGCCCGAGAGAGTGTGACTTGCCAAAAGTGACCCAGTGGGGCTTTCAAGTAGGGATTCAAACCCTGGTCTCCCAGGGTCCTGAGCCAGGATTGAGTGTACACAGAGTCATTGGTTATCTCACCCCCTGTCAAACTGGGATTGTTTCTCTCTGTAATGGGGGACATGTAAAAGAGGCTGTAGTTAAACATTTCTCCCTCCTTTCAGCCCCTGGTCTCCTTTGAGGAGGTGG
This sequence comes from Sceloporus undulatus, assembly GCF_019175285.1. NCBI lineage: Eukaryota > Metazoa > Chordata > Lepidosauria > Squamata > Phrynosomatidae > Sceloporus > Sceloporus undulatus. Next base: position 1,872,705 of record NC_056523.1, read on the forward strand.
CCGTGTATTTCACTGATGAGGAATGGGACCTCCTGGATCCAAACCAGCGGGCTCTTTACGAGGATGTCATGCTGGACAATTACGAAAACGTAGCTTCTCTGGGTAAGGGATCCCTCTGCAATTAGGACAATATGTAATGAAGCAATGCACTTCCAATACATTTTCTATTCCACCAGGGCCTGTGTTGAAGACAGCAGGGTCAAGAAAGAAAATAAGAGCTTGGAAAATTTTTAGACTGCAGTTCCCACAATCTTCCTTCTAGCAATAAGACTTGTAGACCAAACTATACGAAGATACCTCCCCTTCCCCCTCCTTTGTGGGACACTTTCTGTTTTAGCTTGTCAAATTTGAATCCAGTCATTGCAAAAAGAGTAACAACACACAATTTCAACACTTCATTGGGAAGACAACTTTACCTTCACTAGTGTGTGAAAATCCACACCCTTTTGCACCCCTGCATTTTTATGGGACTGATGCCTTTAGAATCATAGAAACGTAGAGTTGGAAGAGACCACTAGGGCCATCCAGTCCAACCCTATTCTGCCAGGCAGGAAATCTCAATCAAAGCATCCACGACAGATGGCCATCCAGCCTCTGTTTGAAGACCTCTAAGGAAGGAGACGCCACTACACTCCAAGGGAATTTGTTCCACTGTCGAACAGCCCTTATTGTCAGGAAGTTCCTCCTAATGTTGAGGTAGAATCTCTTTTCCTGTAGCTTGCGTCCATTGTTCCCCGTTCTAGTCCCTGGAGCAGCAGAAAACAAGCTTGCTCTCTCCTCAACATGTCATCCTTTCAAATATTTAAACAGGGCTATCATATTACCTCTTAACCTTCTCTTCTCCAGGCTAAGCATCCCCAGCTCCCTGAGACTTTCCTCATAGGGCATGGTTTCCAGGCCTTTCTCCTTTGGACACGCTCCAGTTTTTCAATATCTTTTTTGAATTATGGGGACCAGAACTGGACACAATATTCCTAGTGAGGCCTGGCCAAAGCAGAATAGAGTGGCACTATTACTTCCCTTGATCTAGAAGACACTATACTTCTATTGATGCAGCCTAAAATTGCATTGGCCTTGTTAGCTGCTGCATCGCACTGTTGACTCATGTTCAACATGTGATCTACTTGGACTCCTAAATCCCTTTCACACATATATGTCTCCTTAAGCCAGGTGTTCCCCATCTTATATCTACACATTTCATTTTTCTGCCCTAAGTGCAGTACCTTACATTTCTCTGTGTTGAATTTCATTTTGTTAGCTTTGGCCCAGTTTTCTAGTCTGTTTGGGTCATTTTGAATCTTGATCCTGTCCCCTGGGACATTACCTATTCTTCCTAATTTACTGTCATCTGCAAATTTGATAAGTATGCCCCCAATTTTGTCCTCCAAGTCATTGATAAAGATGTTGAATAACACTGGGCCCAGGACAGAGCTCTGTGGGACCCCACTGGTCACTTCTTCTCCAGAAGATCTAGCTTCAAAAGGAATTTCCCACCCCTTTCATTCATTTGCAAGGGAACCATCTGTAAATTCTCACATCCAGGGGATCAGGTGACACATCTCTCAGCTCTTACAGAAAGCAATTAAAGGGACCAAGAAATCCACAATTCGCAAAGCAAATTTACATCACTAAGAGGGCTCCGTAGTGTTGTGACAAACCAATTTTTTTGTCCATTGAGACCTAGATGCGATTTCAAAATAAAATAAAATATTCGTTTCAAAAGTCTCACTTTCATAAGGTTATATTGTCACAGATTTCCCCAATGACAAGTGTTGGTGATAATTTAATTGGTGCATTTCAAACTCAATTAGCGTATCAAAAGGAAGTTTGGCAGAGGTTTAAAGAACATCCCTCCACTTGAAAAAACTTGAAGGCACAAAACACACACCCACACACCAATCTCAGCAAATAAACCTTGGTTACAGTCCCAATAAGAAATGGTAGAGTTGGGGAGACCCTCAAGGACCATCCAGTTCAACCCCTTTCTGCTATGAAGGAATACATAGGATCCTAGAGGACATGTAGTCTGACTCCTTGTTCAATATCAGGATGGCAGTGGAGGATGTGATCCTAAGGCAAACCTATCACAGGGTTTTCTTGGCATAAAGAGGAGTTGTGCCGTGGGCTTCCCCTGAGGCTGAGAAAGTGTGACCCTCACAGAAGAGAAGAAGGGGGCAGGGTGGGGTGGCAAATGGCAATGCTGTTCTGCCAAGCAGGAATTCTGCCGTGGAGAAATCTTAGCATTAGAAGGGATCCCAGAGGTCATCTAGTCCAACCCCCTTCTACCATGAAGGAATACCTAGAATTCTCAGCCTCAGAGGCAGGACATGACAAACCCACCTCTGCACACTCACTCTCTCATGGTGATCCTAAGGCAGACCTCTCATGATTTTTCTTTTGGCAAGGAGAGTTTAGAATGTCCCTGAGTCTGAGAGAGTGTGGCTTACCCAACGTCACCCGGTGGATTTACATGATGAGCTGGGATTAGAACTCTATCCTCCCACTGTACCATAGAAACTCACATGCTCTCAGCCTCCAAGTCCAACACTAAAATCCTAGGTATTCCTTCATGGTAGAAAGGGATTGGACTAGATGACCCATGGGAATCCCTTCCAATGCTAAGATTTCACCCTCACCCCCTTCTTCTCTTCTGTGAGAATTTGAATGGGAGAACATGACCTAAAGGGGAGAAGGTCTGAAAGTATCCACCACCACCTACACACAAAATGCTCTCTCCTTTTGTTCTCTTTTGTTTTTCAAAGCAAAGCTGTGGGCAAAGATGGGGGGACTTCACCCTAACAAAGGAAGTAGCCTCTGGTAAAACCCAGTATGAATGGTAGCTTTGCTTAGGCAAAATAGGTAAATCCTGGCCATTGAATTGTCAGCTGAAAGGTCCAGTCAGTTCACTTCATTTGGAAAGGATTAAAAACCAAAAGTCTTGCTGTTGATCAAGAAGTGCTAATAATTTATTCTCTTTAAAAAGCTTATGAAATCTTTGAATAACATATATTTTGTGTGTTTACCGAATTTTGACGAGAATCCTTTACATCACTAGTGCTCAGGCTTCATTTTGGGTCTCATTCTTTCTGTTATTCCTCTGGCTTTAATTCAGAACAGGTGCCATCCCGGTTCACACAAGCTGCTTCAGTTACTTGACTTGGATGAAACATGGCAATGAAACACATTTTTAAAAACCCTCTCCTTCCCCCCCTCTTCCTTCCTTCCTTCCTTCCTTCCTTCCTTCCTTCCTTCCTTCCCACCACCTCTTCCTCTTCCTCCCTCTTTTTCTTACTATTATTCTGAGCCAATACTAAAATCTTAGCAATGACTTAGGGAACTGGGTATGTTTAGCCTGGAGAAGAGAAGGTTAAGAGGTGATATGATAAAGGATATGAACAGTAAGGGCTGTTCGACAGTGGAACACACTCCCTCAGAGTGTAGTGGAGTCTCCTTCCTTAGAGGTCTTTAAACAGAAGCTGAATGGCCATATGTCAGGGATGCTTTGATTATGAGTTCCTGCATGGCAGGGAGTTGGACTGGATGACTCTTGTGGTCTCTTCTAACTCTATGATTCTATCTCAGGCCCAGATTTTTCAGTAGCCACCACCATCACCAATCTAACCTTTTCCTTCTTCTCTTTATCATATTTTCCCACAGTGTACCCTCTACCGCCCTCTGTGCCCTGCTCTCCAACAAGGAAAAAAAGCCCTGCAATGGCCTATGCTGGGACACATAGTCTTACATCGGTCTACCTGTCTGCAGAAAGCATTCGGCCAAATCCATCTGTTTGTAGGAAGCCTTTTTCAAATCGTTCAGCTGTGTCTGCAAAACCAGATGCTAGCAAAGAAACCGGTGCTGCCGCCTCCTTATCTTCAGCTGCTAAAGCCAGAAAGAAGCGCAAGGCACAAAGCGAAGGTCTACCTGACTGTAAACTGCAATACAACGCAGAAGAAGCTGCTTGGCAATTTGGCCCTGTCAGTGAATCTGGCTGGTGCTCCAATGGATATAATGCCAATTTTCCAGAGTCCTCTGTGGCAGTGTTGGAGTGCCGAAATCTATTGCAGCTGGAATCCCAGGGAAAAATTTACAATGGTGGCATCCCCTTCTCGGATCAAGACTCCCGCTATGCAATACAAAACAAAACAGGAGCAGTTCCTTTTGACTCGCATGCACATTTTCGGAGACAGGACCAAGAGCAGGACCATATTCTTGTAGATCATGACACCAGCCCCATAGTGCCCACTACCAAAGTAAGTAATATTCCCCCAAAAATCATTGGTAATTGTCCAGAAGAACCAGCAGACGAATGGAGGCTTTCAGGGGTTATGCATCCGGCAAGCATGCCAAGCCATCCATTCATGGAATTAATGCCAGCACCCCTGGCCGGACAGGAACCAACTGAAGGGCATTCGAAATCTACTGCCACAGGCAGACGCCACTCTTTTGTGTGGGACCACTTTGACCGCATTGCAGATAACCCACACGTGACAATCTGCAGGTACTGCCACGCTCAAGTGAAAGTTGGAAAGCCTGGAGGGTGCAAGCGCTTGGGGACGAGCTCCATGATAAGACATCTCGAACATCGGCACCCTGTTCTCTATAATGCCCAGAGGAAAATGGGCCCAGAGAGACCACCAGTCACCAGTCCCCTCTTGGGTTCTTTGCAGTCCACATTCAGCTATTGTGGAATGGGAGGTCAGGTGCCAACTGCTACTGAACCCAGGCCCACAAATCTTGCTGTTGAAAAACAGTTGCCGATTGGGGAGTCCCTCATGATTGCGCCAGGTTTAAGCCCCAACAGCAGTACTGCCCTGCGCTGCACCCAGGCCCTGGCTAAGTATATAGCTATATCTATGGTGCCCTTCTCTATTGTAGAAGATGAGGCGTTCCTGGAATTTGTGCGCAAGCTGTGTCCCCGTTGGGAGGTACCTGGTAGACAGTATCTCATTCAGACAGCCTTTCCTGCACTCGAGACAGACATCCGGACAGAGATAAGGAAAGACTTTACATGTGCTGTGGCTGGCGTTGTCCACTTCACCAGTCACTGCTGGACAAGCAGTCAGAGTAAATCATACCTATGTGTAACAGCCCACTGTGTGGCACGCAGGAAGAGAACATTAGTAAGACGGGCTGCCACACTCATGTTGACCCATTTCTCTGAGACACACAGCGCCACAAATATAGACAACAAACTGCAGGCTGTTGTACAGGAATGGCTTGCTCCCCAGAAACTTGAACTGGGATGTCTGGTCACCTACAGTGGCTCCAGCTTCCTTAGATATGCACACCAAAGATCGGTTAGCCACATTCCATGCATGGCGCACTGCATCAGCTTTCTTGTCAGGAATGCCCTGAAGGATGACGCAAATGCAGGATTAAAGAAGGTGGTTGACCTCGCTCGCCGCATTTGCCATCATTTCAAAACTTCCCGAGCTGCCAGTGAAGCTATCCATCGCCTGCAAGTGAAGCATGGGCTCTCAGAGCACAGGTTTATGTTTGATGCACCAAGGAAGTGGAACAACACTCTGTACATGCTTCAGCGCTTGGTGGAGCAGAAGAGAGTTGTCATGGAGTACCTACTTGACCACACGGCACTCAACCTGTATGTGAATCCTGAGCAGTGGGATGTGATGCAAGGATTAGTGGATATCTTGGTGATTTTCGATGAAACCACCGCTGTCCTCAGTGCAGAAGATGCAACCATTGGCCAAGTCCTGCCATCTGTTGCCATCATGGAGCACTCCTTGGAGGAGTTTTTGGACCGTGCGCAAAGCCAAAGAACTCATAGTGACAGCCCTGCCATTGTCTTTGCGCAGAACCTGCTGCAAGCATTGCGGTCAAGTAGGCACATCTCAGGAATCAAGAAGGACAAGAAATTCTATGCAGCTAGCATCCTGGAGCTGTTGTACAGGGACAGCACCATAGCGAAACTCCGTCCAGGTGCCCTCTCCTCCTCCACGGACATTCAGCTCAAAGACGTTGAGGACTACATACTGCAGTGTGGGCTGCAATTCTACAGAAAACTTAACAGATCTCAAGAAACTTCTCATGCAAGCATTGATACTGACAAGAGGAGCATGGATCCTGTTTTGTCACAGCAGCAACAAATCGCAGAGGTGGCAAGGCCAACCATCAGCCCTTCCAGTGGGAATTCTGTGTTGCGTCAACCAAATTATATGCGCATTATGTTTTCACAAGGGCTTGTTCCAAACCAAACAGCCAGATATCTGCAAGGAACTTCTGACTCTGAGGCTAACTGCCCAGTTCACCTTGAACTGGAGGCATATCTCCAGGAGATGCTCCCCAAGCACTACATGAATCCAGACACTAAGTCTCTATCATATTGGGAGCAGAAGCTCAACATTTGGCCTTCATTAGCTAGAACGGCAATTTGGTTGCTTTCTTGCCCACCAACTAGTGTTCCCAGTGAACGTGTTTTCTCGACCACTGAGAATATTGTCACCAAGCTGCGCACCAGACTCACTCCAGAAAATGTCTGTAGAATGGCATTCATCCAGGCCAATAGAAGTTGGATCCCCAGCACAAATCTATCACCTCCCCCTGAGATGGACACTGCAGAAGATAGATCAAAGAGCCTTGGAGATGAGGAGGAGGAGGACACTGAAGTAGAGTTTGCCTTGGTAGACACCGAATGTGAGTGATGGGAAACACTGCTGAGGCTGGTTTGGGTAGGTATGATACTTGCTTTTGGACACAGAGCAATGTCTAGGGTCATGTTGCAGGAGAGGGGGTAGTGGTACCTGCCATTCCAACGCCAGGATTGTGTAAGATAATGGTGCATGTAACAGCATTGTCACAGTCCATAGTCCCATTAATGCAAATGACAAAAAAACTGTACAGTATTAAATAAGGTACAGCTTAACATTCTGTTATCACAATAAAACTGGCATACACATTGAAATTTTTTTTTAGATACTCTGGTCAGCCTGGGGAGTTTCCTTCTCTCTAATCTTAATTACCTAGACAAGAACTTGGCAACAGATGAGGAATGATGATGATGATAATGTTAGTTCTTTTATGCCTCTCCTCAAGGCTTGGGACAGGGTACAGGATGTTAAATAGAAAACACAGTTAAAAACATAAACCCACAGACGAAATAAATTACAATCAGCCATCCGCATTTATGGCTTTGACTTTTGCAGATTTTATTATTCATGGATTTGATTAAAATATGTTCTTTCAAGGAATCTCAGGGTCCTCCAGCATGTTCAGCTTCCACCAAAAGTCTTACTAAAAGACCCAGAGATTCCTGGAGAGAACACTTCTCTAGGCATTTGTAGGTCCTCCAGTGCAATTCTATGGTCATGTTCTGGCAGATGTTCATCATAGAGTTGCCCTGGAGGACCTAGAAATTGCTAGAGAGATGTTCTCTCATGTTAAAAAAAATAGTGTTTTTATTTGTGATTTTCCCACTTCAATGGGTGGGCCTGTTCCCCCAACCTCAGAAAATGTGGGGGGGCCACACATTACTAGACTTATACATGAGTATATACTGTAGTCTGCTAGAAAAAAAAGATCCGAAGTAATGAATATTCAAAGCACTAGGTAAGCGTGAGGAGAAGGAGCGAGCCTGGAGCTTGCCAAAGCGGATCAAGTGTAGTAGTCACTGACCTGGATCAAAAACTTGGGTGAGGTTGGGTCGGCTCCAAGGGTATATGTGGAAACAATGCACACAAAACTTTCATTTATTTGTCTTTTTCCCCCCACAGCTCAACGGCAATACAGTACCTGGACTGTCTGGACACCCTATAGGCTTGCCATACCATGTTAAACTTAACCAGTCATCATCCATCTCCTTTAATCAGGCACAAACCCATTCATTTTCTGTTACCATAGGCAAAGACTTCTCTTTTATTCCAGAAGGATTTTAGAACTGTAGGTTTTCATAGAATCACAGATTTGGAAAATAGATCTCAAAGGCCCTAGAGTCCAACCTGGGTCTGCCATGCAGGAATCCAAGCACTCCCAACAGATGGCCATCCAGCCTCTGCTTAAGAGCCTCCAAAGAAGAAGACCACTCTCCAAGGCAACATTTGTCACTGCCAAACAGCTTGCACCATCTACATATTCTTCCTTATGTTGAAGTAGAATCTCCTTTCCTGTAGTTTGAATCCATTGCTCCATGTTTGAATGTCTGGAGCAGCAGAGTACAAGCTTGCTCCATCCTCACCCCTTCAAATCTATCATCTCACCTCATAACCTTCTCTTCTCCAGGCTAAACATCCCCAGCCTCCTAAGTTTTTTCCTCATAGGACATGCTTTTCAGACCTTTCACCATTTTGGTCACCCTCCTCTGGACACGCTCCAGCTTGTCTATATCCTTTTTGAAGTGTGATGCCCAGAACTGGACATAGGTGAGGTCTCCCAAAGCAGAACAGAGTGGTACTATTACTTCCCTCAATCTAGACACTGTACCCTCATAGATGCAGCCTACGGTCATATTGCTTTTTTTTACCTGCTGCATCACACTCTTGCCTCATGTTCAGCTTGTGATCTGCTAAGACTTCTAGATCCCTTCAACATGTACTGTTGTTAAACCAGGTGTCCCCCATCCTATATTTGTACAATTCATTTTTGCTGCCCAAGTGTAGTGCCTTATATTCCTCCTTGTAGCAATTCATTTTGTCCCAGCTTTCTAATCGCTTGATTAAAAAAAAGTGCCTGCATGGTTGAGGTGGCGTTTGACTCAATAACCCCTGGAAGCTCCTTCCAACTTTATAATTCACTGAGTTGCATGTTGTGATCTCCAGGTTTTATGTCTCCCATCACCCCCATTCTCAGGAGCACAGATAATCACATAAATCCCCTTCAAAATAGCACAAGGCTCTATGAGATGAAAAAGTGTGTTCTCTCTCACACCCTCTCTCTCTCACACACCGGTGGTAAGCCCAGTGGCACCGCTAGTGTGGATGTGCACTGAGTATTCCTCCATGTCAAGGGTTGGACGTGAAGACCCTTATGGTCTCTTCCAACTCTATGATTCTACGTCAGGGGTAGGCAATCTTTTTGAGCTGGGGACCGGGTTGCTGTCCCTCAGACAACTGGGGGGCCGAAGCCAAAAAATAAATAATTAAATAATTTTTAAAAAATTAAATAAACAAACAAAATGGGACAAATGTAGGACAAAATTTTCAAATGGAGGACACTTTTATAAAAAATGGAGGACACGTGAAAAAAATTGCTGATTTTTAAAAAAATGTTAATATAAATGCATGTTTCTGAGGCTTCTATAGACAATTGCCCCACCATGTCCCTCGCGTGAGAGGCCAAAGGCCCCGGCGGCAATCGGCGGCAGGACCGGGCTGGGGCCGGTCCCAAGGCCTCGCTGGGCCGCATCCTGCCCGCGGGCCACAGGTTGCCTACCCCTGTTCTACGTCATTCCTGTCTAGTTGGCACACCTCTGAGCCAGCCTCCACCACAAGCCAGGTGGCTGCCATAATATGGCATGGTATGTATGGCAGCCCATTCAGGGTCTGTTGCGACTGTTTACACAACAGTTGCACCAGATCCAGAAAGCACCACACACCGATCAGCAGCTGCTAATGGGGTGTGTGGTCCTGCTGCCACCTGGAAGCCCATTTTGGGTCTGGTGCTGCTGCTAGGCAGGCAAGAAAGAGCGCCAACGGCTGTTCCTGCTCACTCAGCAGCCATACCAGACCCAGAAGGAGCTACTGGGCACAAGCAACACTCCAACCCTACCAGTGTTTGCACCTGATGGGTGACAGAGGCACCCTGATTGGCAAGAGGTGGGCAGCCAGGAGGATTGTCCTGGGATAGAAAGAAACAAACGTCTCACCACTCTCTGAGGCAGACCTGCACAACATATGGCCTGAGGGCTGCATGTGGCCTGACAGGATTTCAGGCAGCCCATGAGGATGGGGAACAACTTAAAGGCTCCACCACTAGTCCTCAGAGGAGAGGGCCATGTGGAGGAGGAGAAGGAAGGGTAAATACTTGCCCTGCAAGGCTCCTCCACCATCTGACTTTCTCTTGAGGAGAAGGCTGGCCAGAGGAGGGGGAGGAGGGCAGGTGAACACTGGCCCTGCAAGGCTCTTCCACTGCTCAGCTTTCTCTTGGGGAGAAGGCTGGGTGGTGGAGGAGGAGGACGGGAAAATGCTTGCCTCTCATGGCTTCTCTGCTGCCTGGCTTTCTCCCAAGGAGGAGGAGGAGGACGACAGGCAAGCACTCTGCCCTGCAAGCCTCCTCCATTACTTGGCTTTCTCCCAAGGAAGATGGGCAAATGCTTACCCTGCAAGGCTGCCCAGCTTTCTCCTGAGAAGGCTGAGCAGCAGAGAAAGAAGAGGGGCGAACATTTGACCCTCAAGGCTCCTCTGTCGCTTGGCCTTCTCCTGAGGAGAGGTCCAGGTGGAGGAGGAGGAGGACTGGCAAAGCTCATCTGCCACTCAGCTTTCTCCTGAAGAGAGGGCTGGCAGAGGAGGTTGTAATTAACATTAATTAATATAATAAATATTAATATTTAAGTAAAACCTATCTGCAGCCTGAAGAAGTTTAGCCTATTATAATTTTGGCCCTTACCTACTGGCAAATGGTGCAGGTGTGCTCTGAGGTGCCACCCAGTGCCTTCCTTGTGCACCCCTCTAGTGATGCTCTGAGTAAATGCCCACCTGGCTCAGCCTCCAGAGGGGCAAAATGCTAACAAGGTCACAATTGAATGTGCAAAACTATAGAACTTATCGGTGAGTCCTGGACTGCTCCCACATTGGGCCAAGGTGTCTCGTGTTTTGAAGGTGCCGAACTAAAGTGGTTATAGCTGAGGGAGATGCTCTAAAATTTGCAGGTGTGTGGTAGCATCTTCAAAAATATTACAGGTTGCATTGCCCTTATCTGAAATTCCAAAATCTGAAACACCCCAAAGTCCAAAATGGTTCACATTGTTTGCTGAGATCATGATACCTTTGCTTTCTGATGCTTCGGTGTACATAAACTTTATTTCATGCACAAAATATTGTGTATAAACTTGCCATCAGGCTATGTGTATAATTTTGGATAAGGGAGATTCAACCTGTATGCGCTCATAAACAGAAGAGAGCTCCTAGTAAAGAAGATTGACTATCAAAACTGAAGGACTTCGCGGAGATGGATAAATGATCTATTTTCATTAAAGAAATTTCATTATCAAGGTTTTTTGAAAGAATGGAAATTGTTGACTTTTTGAAAAAATAAAGGGTGGTCTCATGTTTGTTGGTTTTATTAACTAATATGAGTTAAATGAACAAATCTCTAAAGAAAATGTAATAATTGGGTAAGAGAGTGAGGGGTTGAATTTAAAGGCTAAATGTACCTGCAGGAAAGATAGTTGGAAGTCATTTTCTTTTGTTCTTTGCTAGCTGTAGTCTGTAGTTTGCAATGTGTAGTATATTTGTGTTAACTGGGTTACTTATTTTTTATATGTCAAGTACTTTTTATTCAATAAAAATGATTTTTAAAAATAAAATCTACAGGTGCCTACTTAATGGTTGCTACTATGTGCCTTCAAGTCATTTCTGACTGACGGGGGATCTCTTATGGAGTTTTCTTGGCAATATTTATTTAGAGAGGGTTTGCTCTTGCCTTCCTCTAAGACTGAGATTTGAACTTTTCTATGATTCTATGATTCTAATTGCTCAAATAATCAAAGCCACAAATGTAGGACTGACTGTACTTCTCAGTTTGTACGAAAACAATTCAGAGATGATTTCAAATGACAGAAGGGTTGTTGCTTTTTCCTTTCAGTACCTGGTCTCCTTTGGGGAAGTTTCTGTGTATTTGCACTGAGGAAGAAAGATCTCCTGGATTTTGAAGCAGACTTAAATATATGAAAGCTTACACTACTGACTATCTCTCAATGAGTCTCAAAGGTGCTGCAAGATCCCTTTGTATATTCATCCAGACTAACACAGTTGTGTTTCTGATTTCCACCACCATCTTTGCAAGGAGTTACAGGAGCCACTTCCACAGCTGTGGAAAACAACATGTTTGCAAGGAGTTACATGTGAAACTTCTCTCTGCCTTTGCAAGGAGGGGAGCGGAAACCTGAGTTTGGCCTCAC
>NC_056523.1:1894774-1910913 GCF_019175285.1 Sceloporus undulatus
ATCAGGGTTCGAATCCTGGCAAGGTCATGGAAACCCCCTGGCTGACCCTGGACATACTCTCTCAGCCTCACAGGATGGCAATGTCAAGCCCTCTCTGAAGAAACATCCCAAGAAAACCGTATGAGGGGTTCACCTTAGGATCACCATAGGTCAGGAACAACTTGAAGGCACAAAACAGCAGCAATATATAAAATAGCAGCTCATAAACTAAGACTTGGAAGTCTCTCTTTCATAGTGTCAAAGTTGACATGATGGCAAATAACAACAACAAATTGTTATTTTTGAATGTACAGTAGGCAGCCAACAGTGGTTTGAGTGCTGGGCTACAACTCTGGAGACAGCCATGAAACCCACTGGGTGACACTGGGTAAGTCACATCTCTCAGCCTCAGATGGCGGCACTGGCAAACCTCCTCTGAACTAATCTTGGCAAGAAACCCCATGATAGTTTGCCTTAGCCTCGCCCTAAGTCGGAAATGATCTGAAGACACACAACAACAATAACAACATTTACAGTAGAAATAGATGTACTGTACAAAACAATGCAGGTGCTATTGACACTTTCCTGGATATTACTTTTTTTGCATTAAAAATCACAAAAAATTAGGGACTAGGGACAGAACAAATACGGAAAAGTACTAGAGGCAGAAATAATATGGAAAAGCGAGAGAGAGAGAGAGGATCCTATTTCCTATTAAAAATGAACATGTTTCAACAAACATTTGAATGGAAAAAAAATAACAATACCCTCACGGATAATGAAACAACAGGCCAGGTAAAATCTTTCCTAAGTAAAGAAAAATATTTTGAACCACTTGATAGCCTTGTCAAACATGTATTCAAGGAGGATTTATTTCTGTTTCCAGCCTCTAGTTTTGTTATGATATTTGTTTTCTTTTTCTTAAAATAAATTATTAATGCATTTTAAAAACACAATATAAAACATTCATATCCTACACATACACATAACTTTACTCAAAGGTGGAAAGGAAAGAAAGAACTTAAAAAAGAGAGAGAGAAAGGCAAGAGAGAGAGAGAGAGAGAGAGAGAAGCGAAAGAAAGAAAGAAAGAAAAGGGAGAGAAAAATGTGCAGGAAAAGAAAAGAGTATAGATAATATTCCTATCTATAGTCATTCATTACTTCCTATTGTTAACCTTGAAATGCTTTACTCTGACTTTGCCTAAACTCATGATCTTAATTACTTAATTTTTGTTTTCAATGGCCAAGCCTATAGATATACGCTTTTTGAAACATGGTGAGGCAAACTAACCTGCTTTCCTCTTTCTTTATGCCTGGGATGTTATTTATTGTTATAAGGGAGCTTTAACTGTTGTGTTCGTGGGACAATGGATTTATTTTATATTGTTGTATTTTGATGCATATAGTATGCTGTCTCAATCCTGATGGCGAGGTGGGATGTAAATAATAATAATAATAATAATAATAATAATAATAATAATAATAATTATACAGTGGCATAGTAAAATGGTGTTGCCCATACAAAATGGCAAAAATCAAGGTTTGCTTTTCGGAATTTGTGATTTTCAAAAATATTTTCAAGCTGCGGATGGTTGGATCCATGGATAAGGAGGATTTAAGGCCTTGGTGGCAAACCTGTGGCACATGTCCCTCTCTGGCATGTGAAGCCATCTCTGAGGGCACACGGCAGCCACAGCAAGTAGGGCAGGGGACACAAACCTGGCCCAGCTCCTTGTCGTGGCTAGGCTCTCCTGTGGAAAACCAAGCCATGACAAGGAAGGGTGGTGCGTGGCCCTTCTGGGTGGAAGTCCTGACCCTTTCAGCTGGAAAACAAGCACCGTGCTATGCCATGGGATTCTGGGAACTGTAGTTTAGTGAGGTGTAATGAGGCCATCCATGGAGTTTTCTTGGCAAGATTTCTTCAGAGAAGGTTTGCCATTGCCTTCCTCTGGGGTTGAGAGAGAGTGACTTGCCTAAAGTCTCCCAGTGGGTTTCATGACTGGGGTTTGAGACCTGATCTCCAGAGTCGCACGCACAAAATCACTGCCTTTCTTAGAATCATAGAGCTGGAAGAGACCGCAAGGGCCATCCAGTCCAACCCCCTGCCATGCAGGAAATCACCATCAAAGCATCCCTGACAGAAGGCCATCCAGCCTCTGTTTAAAGACCTATAAGGCAGGAGACTCCACTACACTCTGAGGAAATGTGTTCCACTATCAAACAGCTCTTACTGTTTGGAAGTTCTTCCTAATGTTGAGGTGGAATCTTTTTTCCTGTACCTTGCTTCCATTGTTCCATGTTCTTGTCTCTGGAGAAGCAGAAAACAAGCTTGCTCCATCCTCAATATAACACTTAAATACTCAAATACTTAAATATGGCTATCATGTCCCCTCTTAACCTTTTCTTCTCCAAATTGTCTTCTTTGAAACAACTGGGCTTCAAAAGGAGGAGGAGCAATTGCAACTAAAATAGTTTACCAGTGTCTCTCTGTACAAGACTCTCTGTACACAGTGAAGGCCTATGAGGAGAAACTAGGGCTTAATCTGCACACTGCAGAAATAATGCACTTTGAGCCCACTTTAACTGCAAAGGCTCCATGCTATGAAATCCTGGGATTTGTAGTCTAAGAAAGCAGGTTAAATCTCTTGCAAAACTGCCAATCCCAGAATTCCATAATATTGAGCCACTATAGGAGCTAAAGCAGTGTCAAACGGCATTAATTCTGCACTGGAAATGCAGTCTAGGACACAGACCAGTGGATTCAAACTGCAGGAAAAGAGATTCCAGCTCAACATTAGAAGGAATTTTCTGACAGTAAGGGCTGTTTGACAGTGGAAGGTGGAGTCTTCTTCTTTGGAGATCTTTAAACAGGTCAGATGACCATCTGTCAGGGGTGCTTTGAATGTGCCCTGTGGTTTGAATTGGATGGCCCTGGGGGGGGGGGGGGTCCCTTCCAACTCTGTTTCCTCCTAAACACTAGAAAGAACTTTTGTTCAACAGTGGAAGATGCTGCTGTCTCAGAGATTGGTGGGGTCTCCTTCTGTGAAGGTTTGCAAACAGAGGCTGAGTAGCATTCTGTGAAGGGTGCTTTGATTGTGTGTTTCTGCATGGCAGGGGGTTGGACTGGATGGCCCTTGGGAATCCCTTCCAACTGTATGATTCCATTTAAACATTAAGAAGAACCTCCTGAGGGTAAGAGCTCTTGGACAGTGGAAGATGCTGCTGCCTTGGAGGGTGGTGGAGTCCCCTTATTTGGAGGCTGGAAGGCCTACTGTTGTAGGTGCCTTGATTGTGTCTTCCTGTATGGCAGAAGGGCGTTGGATTGGACAGTCCCTTGGGGTCCCTTTACTTTCACATCTAAAAACATAAATTTACAAGAGGCATCTGCCTTGCACCGAAGACATGCCCAAGTAGCCCAGGAGAGATGGTTGCTTCTACCCTGCCAGACCTAGAGCAGAGTGACAATCCCCAAGGATATGAATTCACCAAAGGCACAACAGATCCCTTACCCATGTTCCCATAATCCTCCACCTTGACTTCCTTGCAGACAGTCCTCTGGGCAGGATCCAGGAGATCCCACCCCTCCTCGGTGAAATACATGGTCATCACCTCAAGAAGGACCTGGAGCTGAAAGGAAGGAAAGCAAGTAAGATACTGTGATTCAGAAATAGATCAAGACAGAGATAGATGGCCAAAACACACTGCAGAAATAATCCAGTTTGAGACCACTTTAACTACCCTTGCTAAATGCCAGGGAATTCTGGGAACTGTAGTTTTGTGAGACATTTAGCTGCCTCCATCAGAGAGCTCTGGTGCCACCACAAACTACAATTCCTTGGACCCCCTAGTACTGAGCCAGGGCAGGTAAAGTGGTCTCAAACTGCATTATTTCTGCAGTGTGGTTTGACCCATAATCTCTCTTTGTACCCTATGCCTTGAAATCAACATGGATTCCCACGACCGATAGATCCCTGCTAAACTCATTCCATCCCTGCAAAATGGATCTTTTTCCAGCTCCAGGAAACCTCCAGGAAAGCACATCTTTCATCTCTGCAGGGGGGGGGGGCTAGTGGTTTGAACAATGGACTAGAACACAGGAAGAGCAGGGTTCAAATTCCCACAGAAACCCTTCGGCAAGTCACACTATGTATGCATCCACACTGCAGAATTAAAGGAGTTTGACATCACTCTTAACAGCTGTGGCTCCATTCTGGGATTTGTAGTTTGGCAAATTATTCAGCCTGGTCTGTCGGATTCTGTAGGATAAGAGTCATGGCAGTTCAAGTGGTCCTGAATGGTTTTAATTTTGCACACCTTCAAGGGACAGGCAGATCGCATCTGAGTAAATCTTGAGAGGCAGCATAGTGGAATGGGTTGAGAGCTGGACTAGGAGCCCAGAGTGCAAATCCCAGCTCAATCAGGGAAACTCACCTTGGGCAAATAATACTCTCTCAGCCTTAGAGGAAGGCCAGAAGTACATCAATTTGACACCACTTTAGCTGCCATGGCTCCATTCCACAGAATCTTAGGATGTGTAGTTTTGTGATGCACCAGCACTCTTTGGCAGAGAAGGATAAAACTCCGTAAAACTAAAAATCTCAGGATGCTGTAGGATGGAGCTGCAGCACTTAAAGTGGTGCCAAACTGCATGATTACTACAATGTAAATGTGTGGTATAGTGGTTTGAATCTTGGACTATGATTCTGAAGACCAGGGTTTGAATCCCTGCATAGCCATGAAACCCACTGGGTGACCCTGGCTGAGTCACACCCTCTCAGCCCCAGAGGATGGCAATGGCAAACCCCCTCTGAACAAATATGTCAAGGAAAGCCCAAAATAGGATTGCCTAAGGGTAGCCATAAATCGGAAACAACTTACAACAACAACAACAACAACAGATCCACCTTCAGCTGAGCCTTTCTCAAAGGACTGTTGTAAAGATAAAAGGATGCAGTGGTAGCTCTCCGATTTCCTCTCCATTTTTGGCAGCAAGGGACCTTTTTTAAAATATACATATATGTGTGTGTGCGTGTGTGTATTGCAACCAATCGTTTCCTCATGTGGGTTCATCTTCACAAAAGCAGCATTAGAATCATGCCCATGTGATACAGGACAATTTTATCAAAAAGACAACAAAACAGTGTTATCTTTATTGGACCAACCAAAATGAAGAAAATACATCCTGCAAGCTTTTGAAGTTTCACCTGGCTTTTTTATCAGGCAATAGTGTTGCAAATCATCCAGGAAGGGGAAAAATTAAGACAACGTTTGCCAAAATGCAGGAGGCTTAGGACTAAAATTTTCTTAAACGGTTTTTCTCCTGTATGATTTTTAATATCTTTGCCCGATGAAGAAGCCAGTGGAGCTTCAAAAGCTTGCAACATGTATTGTGTACATTTTGGTTCACCCAATACAGGTATCCTTGTTTTGTGTATAATATTATTAATTGTAAATAATAATAATAATAATAATAATAATAATAATAGCTAATAAATATTATATTATTTGTATGCCACTTATTTCCCAAAATTACAGTCTAAAAAGACAGTGCAATTAAAATGTACAAAAGTGACAATAAAAATAGAATTAAGCTATTTTGTTATTAAGACAAGAGGTTCAATAAGCCAATTAGGGTAGGGGCTGTTTCATGTCCATGCACCAGACCCATGGAGGCTGCATCTACACTGCAGAATTCATGCAGTTTGACACTGCTTTAACTGCCATGACTCAATGCTATGGAATTCTGGGATTCGTAGTTTTAGTGGGATAGAGTTCTGGTGCCACATCAAACTACAAATCGCAGGATTCCATAGGAAGGAGCCATGAGATAAAGTGGTGTCAAAATGCATGGTGTGGCAGCAGCACAAATCTTTCCCCCTTTTTCTTTTTGGAAAAAGAAACCTTGAATAGCTTTCCAATCAGGGGAATATACTGTAATGGGATGCTCTCCTTCTTTGAACGTCTTTAAAGAAAGACTGGATGGGCCTCTTTCAGGGGTAGTATTCCTGCATGGCAAAAGGGAATTAGACTAGAAGACCTCTTGGGTACCCTTGTAATTCTATGATTACATAGCTCTATGATTCAATCACTCAAAACACCTCCCCCACTACTGCCACCTTCTTCAGGGAAACCACCCAATTATTTTCCTGGCAACGACCCTTGAAAACTGCACCCATTTCCTTGAACCGTTTCACTGAGGAGCTACCGCAAACTGAGTCCTTGCACCCTGGCTTCTGCCTGCCTTGTTTTACTCACGGCTTTGATAACATCATTGTAAAACTTCAGATATTGCCTTTTAAAATATCTGCAGTAGTATTTATCCACAGGAGTATTAATTTCCACCACAAGATATACAATACGTTTGCAAGAAGCTTGCAAGTCCATTTATCTCAAGGAAGCCCCACTCTTTATGATATATTATGTATGAGATTTTATGTACAGTATATACATATGTGTATATGCTCTGTCTCTCTCTCTCTCACACACACATTATTTATGATATGATATTATTTATGATATACACTCGTCCCTCCACATTTGCAGCTTTGACTTTTGTGACTTTGATTGTTCACAGATTTGATTACTATGTTCTCTTTAGGAATATCTAGGTCACCCAACGCAAATCTATGATCAACTTGAACCAAAGGTTTCACTGAAGGACCTACAGATTCCTAGAGAAGTGTTGTCTCTTCACCTTTCCCCACTTTCAGGGGGCTTGTGCCCCTAACTCCCGCAAATGTGGAAGGACACACACATTATTTATTCAAACACATAGCCATATTAGTCTGTAGAATAAGTATGTAGAGAGATTTTGTAGCACTGAAAGAAAGAGGTTGGCAGCATAAGCTTTCGTAGACTTAAATCATCTGAGGAAATACTGCCAACCTGTTTATTCCAGTTAGTCTCAAAGGTGCTACATTCTTTATGATATTATTACTATTATTATTACTATTATTATTCTGCAATGCAGATGCAGCCTAAATCTCACTGCTGCTTCCCAGGAAGGGTCTTCCCATGCAGCCCCCCCCCCCATGGGAATGCATTGACCCTAATGGGACTTGAGGGTTATGGGGTGGGAGGGAGGAAGGAGAGTCTCAGAGCTTGGGGGGGGGTCTTCCGCCCCATAACACCCACATATCTCTCTCCCCTGCACCCACCTCCCCCCCCAAAACACCCATGACCTCAAAATGTCCCCTTTCTCCCCTCTGCCCCCCAAAACCAAGCGCATTTGGGATGCCTTCTTCCCCATTAAGCCCCCTACCCACCCCCCAAATCGCCTCCTTACCCTTTTATCCACTGCCCCAAAACCTTGGAAATATGGCTTCTTCTAACCTCCTTCTCCCCACATATTAACCCTTTAGGCCTCTCTAGGAAGCTCAACTCGTTGCTCCTGGAGGAATGAGAGCCCCAAGCGCCTCCCTTCTGCCTCATGTTTTTAGTGGCCTCTCTAGGAAGCGGGACCCTGATTGAAAGGCAGAAAATGCCTGCCTTCTGCTTTGGCAGCCTCTCTAGGAAGCTGAACTCTTTGCTCCTGGAGGACTGAAGGGCAGAAAGCCCCGCCTAATATGGGTTTGCCGTCCCCCATATTAACTTCGGTGGTCTCTCTGGGAAGCCGCGCTCTCTGCTCCTGCGCGACTGAGAGGCAGCAACGTCCTCCCTTGTTCACTCCATGCTTGTTAACCTTAGTGGCCTCTCTAGGAAAACAGGCTCACTGCTGCTGGAGGACTCAGGGCTCTCTAGGAAGCTGACTCGCTGCCTTTGGAAGACTGAGAGGCGGAAACCCTCTCCCTTCCTGCGTACTTATTTTATGGGCCTCTCTAGGAAGTGGGTTCACTGCTCCTGGAGGACTGGAGCTCTCTAGGAACGTGAACTTGCTGCTCCTGGAGGACTGAGGGTCAGGAAACTCCTCTCCCCGCCCCTCTATTTGCCCTCCCTCTGCCCCAGCTGACAAGCTTTTAATTTGCCTCCCTGACAGGCGTCAGACTGAGGCTGTTGTTCTTGTGCGTCTTCAGGCCATGTCTGAAGAGTCTTGCTTCTAATGTTGAGTCAAAATCTGCTCTCCTTTAGCCTTCAGAGCATTAGCCTCTTCCCCTCTGGACTCCATTCCTGTGTGTGTGTTCACCTCCAAGCCATCTTCTCCTGACTTCGTCTCTCTTGGGGCCAAGAAACTGGGGAAGGCACAAAGAGAGAAAGAGAGAGTGTGCATCTGCACTGTAGCAATAAAGCAGTCTGACACCACTTTAACTGCTATGGCTCCATCCTAAAGAATTCCTGGACTTCCAGTTTTTGCAAGGCACCAGAGCTCCCTGACAGAGAAAGGTAAACACCTTGCAGAAGTATAATCCCAATAGGCCATCGGGTGGAGCTACAGCAGTCAAAGTGGCATTGAGCTGCATCGTATCCACAGTGTTGGTGCATGTGATGTAGTGGTTTAAGCGCTGGGCTTGGAATCCAGAGACCAGGAGGGTTCGAATCCTGGCTCAGACATGTAAGCCCACTGAGTGACCTTGGGCAAGTCACACCCTCTCAGCCTCAGAGGCTCACAATGGCAAACCTCCTCTGAAGGAACTTGCCTAAGGGCTACGACTGGCAGGGCCACGGCGGGTGCGACGGCCCCCCCCCTCCCCCAGTGCCAGGACAGGTAGAGCAGCCGGCACCACAACCTGTGAGACTGCCACCTGACCTCACACAGGATCCACAGGCCTGAAAACTAGGCGTTTGGTATGACGGGGACGCTCGGATGTGGCCATATTTTTTCTCCCAGGTAGCTGGACATAAGCATGAGTGGGGGGACACCTTCTTCAATGACGTGGCCAAGGTGAGGTGTCTGGCTAAGCATCTCCAGGGAGCAGCAGCCTTCTGGACCTTTTTGAATTGTCATGCCCAGAACTGGACACAATATTCCAGGTGAGGCCTGACCAAAGTAGAATAGAGTGGCACTATTACTTCCCTTGATCTAGACACTAGACTTCTCTTGTTGTAGCCTAGAATTGTGTGGCTTGGGGTGACGGAAGATCTAGAAAAGATCCGGCTGGTGGTGGGACCCATCCACAAATATCACCTATCCTGCTATTAATTGGCGACCCAGACAACTGGTGTTTAATGATCCAATATGCCAAGAACATGTGCTGGCCTCTAATCTTAAACCCACTGAGATTTCAAAGCTGGGGGGGGGGGGGAAGCCCCAGGCCCCCCCCCCCCGGGGGGGGGGGGGGCAGTAGAGCCCATGCCAGAAAGTCAAGACAAGAGGAACCCCTTCCCCGGAAGGGACAACCATCGAAAGGACAGAGGCAGAGGCAGCCTACCCTGACTGCTATCAAGACCTCAAGGAGGTGTTTGAGGAGCATGAAAGCGATGGGCTGCCACCCCACTGACAAACGGACTGTACCATCGAAATAGGGCCAGAAGCCCCTCTCCCCAAACCAAAACTTTAATAAAAGAAATGCTTGGCAGGTTGGCGACAGGAAAGATATTTCCTAAACTGGATTTAAGAGATGCTTACTTCCGGGTGCGAATTAGAGAGGGAGATGAATATAAGATGGCTTTCAATTGCCCTTTAGGAGCATTTGAGTACCTGATGATGCCCTTTGGGCGCCCGGAAGCTCCTGGAGTTTGTATGCGTTTGGTTAATGAGATCCTACATGATCTATTGTTTGAGGGAGTTCTAGTTTACTTGGATGATGTGCTGATTTATTCCCAGGACTTGGAATCCCACGTAAAAGTGGTCAGAGAGGTGTTAAAAAGACTATTTGACAATCAGTTATACAGAGCGTCTTTAATTTTTGGGGTACAGGGTGTTGGCTCAAGGGACTGAGATGGACCCAACCAAAGTACAAACCGTGTTAGACTGGACAGCCCCCAAAACTCAAAAACAAGTTCAAAAATTTTGGGGATTTGCCAATTTCTATAGACATTTCATCCCTAACTTTGCTGAAATTGCCTTACCCATCACTGATCTGCTAAAAACCAAGGGGGTGACAATTGAGAAGGGGCCAGGAGGCATAAGAAAAGGGACTAAACCAGACCCTCCAATCCTGTGGCTTGGTCTGACTGCTGCCAAAAAGGCTTTTGAACAACTAAAACACCTGTTCAGTTCTGAACCAATCCTGTTACATCCAGACTTGGACAAAACTTTTGTGGTACACTAGGTAGATGCTAGTGACTATGCCATCGGGGCAGTGCTGTTACAATGGGATAAATCAGGAGCTTTAAGGCCATGCACTTATTTGTCCAGGAAATTCCAAAAAAAAGTGAGATTTCATGGCCTGTTTGGGAGAAGGAATCTTTTGCAATCAAATGGGCTTTAGAGTCATGAAGACAGTTCCTGGAGGGAACCACACTCCCGTTCGAAGTGTGGACTGATCATCATAACCTAGAAGCCCTCCAGACCCCCAGGAAACTTAACCCCAAACAGCGCAGATAGGCCAAGGACTTTTACAAATATAAGTTCAAACTCAATTTTTTTCCAGGGAAACAAAATGTGTTGGCAGACACTTTGTCTAGGCTCCCCCAACATGCAGGAAAAGATCAGCCTCCAGTACAGATGCTGTTCACCCCGGAACAACTGGGTCTAGCGGTGGTGACTCGTAGTCAGGACAAACGCACACGACCAGACTCCTCTGACATCCTAGATGCGATATTAAGAAATCAAACAAGCTTCTGCCACGAATGAGTGGCTGTGTAAACACAAAGAACAACTTCAACAAAACATTCAAGGGTTGTGGGTTAAAGACAACAAAATTTATGTATCTGCTAGTTTGAGAGCAAAGATTTTAAACCTATGTCATGACTCCAAAGCTGCTGGACATTGGGGATATTTAAAAGCTTGGCATAAAATTTGCCAATGGTATTGGTGGGAAGGAATGTGGGGTGAGGTAGACACTTATGTGAAAGGATGCTCAACTTGCCCCAGAGCTAAACCATTAACTGGAAAACCCAGAGGCTTAGTACACCACCGACTGGGCCATGGAGACACATAGCCATGGACTTTATAACTAACTTGCCAGAGAGCAAGGGGAGAAATGCCATCTGGGGTAGTGGTAGACTTGTTTTCAAAGCAAGCCTACTATGTTGCTTGCAAGGGAGTGCCCAACACCCCCAAATTGGCTGAATATATATATATACACACACACACACACACACACACACCACGGTTTACCAGATAAAATAGTGAGCGATTGAGGGAGCACCTTTACCTCTCAGTTTTGGAGGTGTCTTCAGAAAAAATTGGGAGTAGAGGTTGCCTTGAGCACATCCCATCATCCAGAGACAGATGGCCAGAGTGAGAAAATGAACTCTTCGTTGGCTAGGCACCTAAGGTGTTACACAAATTACCTTCAGGACGATTGGGTTGATTTATTGCCACATGCTGAGGTTGTTTTAACAGTGCTATTCATCAGAGCAGTGGCAGCTCTCCATTTGAGGTCCTATATGGCTATGCACCTAAAACTTTGCCTTCGCTGTCGCCTGAACCCTCTGATCCTGTTTTGGTGTTGCAATGGATTGCTAAAATTAAAGAGGGATGGCCTAAGATTGTGACAGCCTTAGAAGTGGCCAAGAAGGAATATAAACATTTTGCTGACAAAAAGAGATTTGAAGGGTGGGATATTAAGCCCGGAGACAAAGTGTACTTGTCTACACAGCACTTTAAAAACCCACCATCCTTCTAAAAAACTGGGACCAAAATATATTGGGCCTTTTGAGGTCAAGATGTTCATAAATGATGTTACTGCTGAACTTGATTTACCTAAGTCTTATAGACATTTACGTCCTGTTTTCCACTTCAGTACTTTTATTTCGATTAAACGGGAGAAACTCTTCTACTGGCTAGACATAAACTGCAAAGTTAGTCTGGCTCTTCCCATCTGAGTAATTACAAGTATAGTTGTCCCTCCATTTTTGTGGGGGATCAATTCTGGAACCACCCACCCCGCAAAAATGGAGGTTTGCGCATATTCAAGCCCCCATAGGCTTGAATGGGGTGCGTGCCTGTGCACATGCCTGTGCGCACATGTGCAGGGGCGCAACCCATTAAAATAGTGGAGTTTGCTCCTCTGCAGATTTCCAAGGTTGCAGATCTGAGATCCGTGGGTTAGGAGGGCTGACTGTACACAATCCAAAGGTCAAAGCACAGATGATTAACCAGCCATGCCTCATTTTTCCTACCCGTTTGTTTCTGCTTTTAAAAGAAAGAGACTTGTCTCATTCCAGGGTCAATTGAATTGTCCATACCAGATGGCAGTGTAGTGGAGTCTCCTTCCTTGGAGGTCTTTAAGCAGAGGCTGGATGGCCATCTGTCAGGGATGCTTTGATTGAAAGTTCCTGCATGGCAGAAGGGGGTTGGTCTGGATGGCCCTTGTGGTCTCTTCCAACTCTACGATTCTTTGGTTGTATAATTGTATGATTCTATATTATTATTGTTAACTATTAAGAGCCAGTGTGGTAAAGTGGTTTGAACACTGGATTATGTTTCTGGAGACCAGAATTCAAATGCCCATTTAGCCATGGAAACCCAGTGGGTGACCTTGGGCAAGTCACAGTCTCTCAGCCTCAGAGGATGGCAATGGCAAAGCCTCTCTGAGGAAACTTGCCAAGAAGTCCCCACCTTGATGTCACCATAAATCGGAAGTGACTTCAAAGCATACATCATCATCATCATCATCATCATCATCATCCCACTTTTCCCCTGATATAGGGATTCAAGGTAGCTAACAACTGATTTCAAACAGCACAAATTAAAAGTAATACAAAAGCATTAAAAAGTATAAAGTTTAAAAAAAAATTGAAAAATTAAACAAGACACAAAGCTTGACAACTGAATTGCACAGCTTATAAAAACCCAACCATTGTCAGTCTGAAAAAGCCAGTTGTCCCAAATACGTTTACTTACTCCCGAAAGGAGAACAGGGATGGGACCAGTCTGGCATCTCTAGGGAAGGCGTCCCAGAGCCTGGGAGCAGCCACCAAGAAGGCCCTCTCCTGTGTTCCCACCAAGCATTTTTAAGGAGGAGATGGGGCAGAAAAAAGGGCCTCTCTGGACGGTGTTAGAGCTCTAGTGGGCTGGTAAAGGGAGATACGATCCTTCAAATAACCTGGACCTAAAACTAGCACTTTGAATTGTGCCCGCAAACACACTAGCAGCCAGTGGAGCTATTGCAACAAAGGAGTTGTATGCTCTCTGTAGTCAGCCCCAGTAAACAACCTGGTTCCGACTCTTTGGACCAGTTGAAGTTTCTGAGCACTTTCCAAAGGCAGCCCTACGTAGAGTGCATTGCAGTAATCCAAACTGGATGTAACCAAGGTTTGTACTCCTGTGGCCAGATCCAGCATCTCCAGGAATGGTTGCACTAGCTTTCAATGTGCAAAAGCACTCCTGGTCACTGCTGAAGCCTATGCATCCAGGCTCAGAGTCTAGTCCTGAGCACTCAAGCTGTGGAGTCCCTATTTCTCCTTCTTTGAAAATGGGGACAACATTTCCCCTTCTCCAGTCTGCTGGGTCTTTCCTCTTCTCCAGGAATTCTCAGAGATTATTGCCAGTGGGTCTGAGGTCCAAAACACACTGCAGAAATAATGCCATTTGAGATCGCTTTAATTGTCCTGACTCAGAGCTAGAGAATCCTGGGAACTGTAGTTCATTGTGGAACCAGACAGAGAAGGCTAAATGTTTCACAAAGCTAGTTCCCAGAATTCCCTAGCAATGAGCCTGGATGCCCAGGTTTCAGCAGTGGCCAGGAGTGCATTTATACAGCTAAAACCTGTGTGCCAGCTGCACCCATTCATAGAATCATAGGGTTGGAGGAGACCATAAGGGCCATCCAGTCCAATCCCCTGCCATGCAGGAGCTCAGATCTGGCTGCAGCGACACATGCCTTGATTACATCCCATTTAGACTACTATAACACATTCTACATGGGGCTGCCGCCTTTGGAAACTGTTTGGAAACTTCAGTGTGTGCAGCGCTGCCAGAATGCTGACTGGGGCCAGTTATAGAGACCACATAACTCCCTTGCTGAAACAGCTTCACTGGCTACCAGTTCATTTTCGGACACAATTCAAAGTGCTGGTTACGACTTATAAAGCCCTATACAATTTAGGTCCAGATTGTTGGAGACGCCTACTAGAGCCGTAAGATCTTCTGGGGAAGGCTTTCTCTTGGTCCCTCCACCATCACAACCTCGCCAGGTGAGGACACAAGAGAGAGCCTTCTTGGTGGCTGCTCCTGTCCTCTGGAATGCCCTTCCGTGAGAAGCAAGGCTTGCCCCCTCCTTGCCTTTCGTCGGCAAGCAAAAATGTATTTATTTAGGCAGGCTTTTAATGTATAATCATTAGGTGGCTTGCGTCTTTGTTATATAGGATGGATATTATGGTTTCAGTGTGGTTTTAATGTTTGTCATTTTATATTGTTTTTAGATAATGTTTTAATTGTTTTAATATAATATGTTTTTAGAATTTTTATTTGTGAGCCACCTTGGGTCCCTTTCAGGGAGAAAAGCAGGATAGAAATAAAATTAAATAAATAAATAAATAAATAATAAAAGAAGAAGATGGTGCTCTTGATTTCCTGTTAGCATTTCACCCTCTTATCCATGCAGTGGCCCTATCCTTGTGATTTGGCTGTGAGTTCCTGCATGGCAGGAAGGGTTGGACTTGATGGCCCTTGTGGTCTCTTCCAACTCTATGATCATTTCTTTTGCTACAGAAAGAACTAAAAAAGCCTTTTTTATTGTTTTTAACTTCTCTAGCAAGCCTGAGGTTGTTCTGCACTTTGGCTTGTCTGGCTTTCTCCATGCACATCTAGGCTATTTGTTTGAATTTCACTTTGGTCATTTCCCTTTCTCCACTTCTTGTACATATCCTTTATGTAGCTCAGCTGAAAGTTCTTTACTCCTGATCTACACTCCAGATAGTCTATCTATTTCATTTATGATTAAATGTGGATGGAAGTACTTCCATTTTCAGGTGCAGCCTATCTCTGGATCTCACTTAGGAAGCCAGTGGGCTTCTTGGGCACATCATCTCTCCCATTGATGGACACAGGACTGTGGACTAAGATGGAATCAGAGGAATATGAGTGTAGGAGAATTTTCCCATATGTGCTCACAGACATTGCCTTTGCACTCATACAAACATGAGAGTGCTTGTCTTTCATATTAACACAGGAGAATTTCCTACTAGTTAGACATGAAGTGCAAAGTTAATCTGGCGCTTCCCATCTGAGGATGAAAACAGGTTAACTATTACAAGTATACAAATCCAAAGGTCGAGGCACAGATGATTAACCAGCCATGCTGCATTCTTCCTGTTTGTTTTCTGCCTATAAAAGAAAGAGACTTGTATGGTTCCAGGGATCAAGTGAATTGTCCAGAGGTGTATTGAACTGGCCAGTGTCAATTGAGTTGTCCAGGTGTCAATTAAATTGTACATACCAGATGGCCAGCTTTGTCTGATTTCTGATATATGAACCTGCCAGAAACCTCTTCTGCTGAAAGAGCTTCTCTCTGACTCCTCATTCTTGAGCGCCATGCAAACGGCGGGAGGTAATTCAAGTGGAAGTCCCTCCATGTTAAAATGGAAATTCCTTTCAGGGAGATGAGGGGAATCCTCACCACCCCCTTTAACAAGTGCATGTAATTCAGGGCATAAGGTCTATTCTGAGGGAATTTTCAGTCTTACAGAGAAACATGTACATATGTTCTGAATATATGTACACAGGTGGATATATAGGTACATATAGGCACCAGGTGACCTCAGTTACATGCCATAAGAGTCAGTGTGTTTGTGCTGAGAAGCATTTCTCTCTCTCTCTTTTGAAGAAATAATGTAGTACTAGTCATTTCAAGATGGGTTGGGAAGCCCCAGCACAGGGGAGAAATCATAAGACCAAATAGACAAAGGGAGGGAGAAGAGGACTGGTTATGGTGTCTTTGCTCCTACATATCCCAAGGGACAGGACCAAACAGTTCTCATACCTCCTTCCTCCCCAGTTCCCTACATCTTGTTCACAATCAGCCCCATTTACTCCCATTCCAACCCACATCCAGTTTGTTGCCTTGGTTTGGGAGAGGAGCCAACAGCCCTTCTTTTTCTATAGCTAGCTGTCAGTAATTTCTCCTCCCCGCAAAACTAAGCCTTGGCTGAAGAGTGGGGTATAAATAAATAAG
>NC_056523.1:1910923-1927326 GCF_019175285.1 Sceloporus undulatus
TATTATTATTATTATTATTATTATTATTATTATTATTATTATTATTATTAACACTTAAATCCTCTGTTGATCAAAGGAACACAGCAGAAGTAGTCTGTCCTGTTTTCAGTAAAGCTTTATCCCGTCTGTGGGTTCTCTGATGTGAATGTACATGTCCAATCCGCCTAAAGCTCTTTCCACATTCCGCACATTTATATGGTTTCTCCCCTGTGTGAATTCTTTGATGTGAATGTAAACTGTCACTACGAGAGAAGCTCTTTCCACATTCCATGCATTTATATGGTCTCTCCCCTGTGTGAGTCCTTTGATGTTTAGTACATGTTCCATAATTACTGAAGCTCTTTCCGCATTCCATACATTTATATGGTTTCTCTCCCGTGTGGGTTCTTTGATGGGAACGTAAATATTGACTACGAGAGAAACCTCTCCCACATTCTATGCATATATATGGTTTATCATCTATGTGCGTTCTTTGATGTAAGCGTAGACTTCCACTCTGACTGAAACTCTTTCCACATTCTATGCAATTATATGGTTTCTCCCCTGTGTGGGTTCTGTGATGTGAATGTAAACATGCACTATCACTGAAGCTCTTTCCACATTCCATGCATTTATATGGTTTCTCCCCTGTGTGGCTTCTTTGGTGTGAACGTAAACTGTCACCGCGAGAGAACCTCTTTCCACATTCCATGCATTTATATGGTTTCTCCCCTGTGTGTGTTATTTGATGTTTAGCACAAGCTCCGTAATCACTGAAGCTCTTTCCACATTCCATGCATTTATATGGTTTCTCCCCTGTGTGGGTTCTTTGATGTGAACGCAGATGTCCACTTTGACTGTAACTCTTTCCACATTCTATGCATTTATATGGTTTCTCCTCTATGTGAGTTCTTTGATGTGAGCGTAGATTTCCACTCTGACTGAAACATCTTCCACACTCCATGCATTTATATGGCTTCTCCCCTGTGTGGGTTCTTTCATGTGAACGTAGATGTCCAGTAGCACTAAAACTCATTCCACATTCCAGGCATTTATATGGTTTATCCTCTATGTGAGTTCTTTGATGTGAGCGTAAATTTCCACTCTGACTGAAACTTTTCCCACACTCCATGCATTTATAAGGTTTCTCCCCTGTGTGGATTCTTTGATGTGAACGTAGATGTCCACTTGCACTGAAGCTCTTTCCACAGTCCATGCATTTATATGGTTTCTCCCCTGTATGGGTTCTTTGATGAGAATTTAGATTTGAAGTCTGATTAAAGCTGTTTCCACATTCCATGCACTGATATGGTTTCTCCCCTGTGTGTATTCTTTGATGTGAATATAAACTATTACTACGAGCGAAGCTCTTTCCACATTCCATACATGTATATGGTCTTTCCTTTGTATGAGTTACTTGATGTGAATGTAGATGTCCACTATTACTGAAGCTCTTTCCACATTCTATGCATTTGTATCGTTTCTCTCCTGTGTGAGTCCTTTGATGATGAGTACATGAGTCACAATCACTGAAACTCTTTGTGCATTCCATGTAGCTATGTAATTTTTCCCCTGCGTGGCTTCTCTGATGTGAATAAAGATGTCCACTCTGACGGAAAGTCTTTCCACATTCTGTGCATTTGTACGGTTTCTCTCCTGTGTGAAGTCTGAAGTGTACATTGAAGTGTGATGTATCTTTGCATATTTTCCCACAGACAGGACATTGGATCTGTTTTGCCTGTGAATTCAGGGGTTCAGAAACATCAGCTTCCAGAGAAGGAAAGTTCTTTCTGTCCCTTGATAGGTTTCCTTTCTGCATTTTTGGTCCCTTTTGATTTCCAAATTCCTCTTTTTCTATGACAAGCTTAATTATTTCCTGTGATGCTACATCTGGCTTGTGATAGGTCTCACTCTTCTGCGCATTATCTCCTTGAGGAAAAAGGGGAAAGATCTCATTAGTAGCAATTCCTTCTTTATCTCAGAGACTCCCCCTTTCCTCTTACTATTCCATGGTGAAATCTACATTCCTTTTTGAGTAAGCTACTGACACAGCAGATACATTCTGTCTGGGTAAATTTCGCACTTAATCCCACTAGGCAGTGATGCATGTCCCTTTATCTTCCTGGTCATACAAGGTAAGACCTATTTCTGTAATATTATGAGAAGTGTGTCTATGTGAGAAAAACCACAGCTGTACCAAGTCTAGGAGAAGAAAAGACTGCCCCGGCTGGGACACAAAAAACAAACAAACCCCAACCTACCTGGACAGATACAAAAGGAATGGTAAAAGTGTGAGGCAGCAGCTTAAAAAGCCAATGTGATTTTGGGTTGCATCAATATACGTAGAGTTTCTAGATCAAGAGAAGTAATAGTGTCACTCTATTCTGCTTTGGCCAGGCTTCACCTGGAATACTGTGTTCAGTTCTGGGCACCACAATTCAAGACAGCTTTTAACACACTGGACTATGTGCAAAGAACGGTGACCACAGTGGTGTAAAGTCTGGAAATAGGGAACTGGGTATTTTTGCCTGGAGAAGAGAAGGTTGAGAGGTGCCACGAGAGCCCTGTTTAAATATTTGAAGGGGTATCATGCTGAGGATGGAAGCAATCTTGTTATATGCTGCTCCAGAGAATAGGACCCAGAGCAATGCATTCAAACTACAGGAAAAGAGATTCCAACTCAACATTAGGAGGAACCTCCTGACAGTAAGGAATGGAAGATGCTTCCTTGGAGAGTGGTGGAGTCTCCTTCTTCGGAGGTTTTTAACAGAGGCTGGATGGCCATCTATTTGGGGTGCTTTGATTTATGTCATGACAAAAGAATTCTTCTATGGCCTGTTACAGACAGCCAAAATAAAGCTGCTTCGAGTCACAGTGGAGGCATGGTGTTTCAATGATGCATGAGTCCTAAGACTCCGGAAGCCACACCAAAGCCATGCTCCAGTCCTTAGGGCTGGAGCGTGGCTTTCGTGCGACTTCTGGACTCGTAGGACGCATGCATCATTGAAACACCATACCTCCACTGTGACTCGAAGCAGCTTTATTTTGGCTGTCTGTAACAGGCCTATGATTCTAAGATTAGCACAGGGACATTTTTGTCTTGGTACACTCGTCCCCCGGGATACGAATGCGCCGCGTTACGAAATTTCCGGGTTACGAAAAAAAAATAATACAAAATAATTCCGGGTTACGAAGGTTTTTCCGGCTTGCGAAAAAAGTTTTGGTGCTTTTCGGCGCCATTTTGCACGGAATTGCGGCTTTTCCCCATTAGCGCCTATGGCAATTCGGCTTGCGAAAGACTTCCGGGTTACGAAAATGGCGGCGGAACGAATTAATTTCGTAACCCGGGGGACGAGTGTATTTTGGACACAAAGGACAAATAATCCAATCCTTCTGAACCAAGTTAAACTTAAGTTACTGGTGAAAAATGTTGCAAAAGTAATTTCCCTTGGAAGGAAGACTCCATTGAGGGTGGTTTGGTCTATTAAAAATGGGGAGTAATCCTCATAAGCAGTCGCCGATGTGAATAAAGCATCCCGTGAAATCAATCTTGGCCATCTTACTCGAAAATACAATCAAAGTTTTCCACAACTGATTCTCAATACCTGTCAGATTGGCTCCTGTCACTGATTCTTGCTCTCCTGACTATTAAGTGGCTGTTTTGGAATGGCCTTTCAGACTGACAGGTAAATTGATGGTTTATAAATAACATACCTCTCCATCTGGGCACTTGCATTATGAACCCTCCTCCATGAACATTTTGTAGATTCAAATGCACACAGAGGTAGAGACCTGCTGAATTTCTTCCCCTTCATAGCTTAGATATATGATCTGGTTTGGGAAATTCTTCCATGGAGAAGAGGCTTACCCATCACTCTTTACTATAAAATATTGAGGCATTCCACTTCTGTGTGCTGTTATATCCACCCATCCCAAGAGACAAGAGGAAATGTCAGGAGCTGAGTCCATCACCTTGCCTCTCATGGTAAAGAGAGCTGGATTTGCTTGTCAAAGCTCACCAACCAGCATTTACAGCTATAGCTCCTGTGTACTGGAATAAACTCCCTGAAGAGATTCGACTCAGTTCTTCTCTGTATGCCTTCAAGAAAGCATTGAAAACCTATCTTTTCCGCTTAGCATACCCTCCTGACTCTTTATAGAGAAAGTTATCCTCCAATTGAAGTGTACCTCAAGATGTTTAACTTGTGATTGTGAGATTTTAAACTGTTTTTATATGATGTTTTATGGAAGTGTATTTGTGATTGTACCTTGTATCGTAGTATGTTGAGATGTATATCTTTTCTGAACTTGTAAACCGCTTTGATCTCCCAGGAAAAGCGGTATAGAAATAAAGATTTTATTTATTATTATTTATTAGTTGCCCAGAATGTATTCTAGAGCACTGCTGCTAAATGATGGGTAGTAATCTGTTGACTGCTGATACTGTTGCCCAGATTCCTTTGTGATTAATGGGCAGGTGAGAAGGGAGTTGAAGCTGTGCCTGGAGACTCAAGACCAGTCTCATGATAACTGATGGGGTGAGAGCAGCAGGAGGGGTGCCCATGGAAAAGCGAGGAAAGGAGAGCAGTTTGTTTAATGACAAAATGTCAGCCCATTGAAATTGTTAATTTGTATATACTTTAATCATGCCTTGCTAATGCTGGTTCCTTAGTCCTGACAATACACATCTGTGGTAGACAGCTATAGTTTCTGCATAAAGCTTTTCTTGGGTACTGCTGAAAGTCTGATATTCTACCCTACAAAATCCCTGTACATGATGGGATGGAAACATCTCCAGCTGATCCTCAAGTTAGGGGTATCACAGCCATCCTGACAGTGAGGGTCCAGCCTCTGGTGGCCTTGTGCTCTGGAACCAGTGGCAAACTCTGCACACCTAAAAGTGTGTAAGACTGTGCCCTTCATTTAAGACTGGAATGCCAGTCTATCCTTGAAATGGGAAAAGATGCCATCTTGTTTTGGGCCAAATTTGCCAGGTATTTGGGCACATGATAAAGGAGTTGGGTATGAAGACCACTTTTGGAGACCCTGAGTTCTGTTTCAGTGCCTACTTCTGACTGAATATGGACAGCGAGGGACCTACTGAAATCACCTGCAACAGCTGTGATATATTTGTGTGGTGGAGTCTCCTTCCTTGGAGGTCTTTAAGCAGATGCTGGATGGCCATCTGTAGGGGGTGCTTTAGATCAAGAGTTCCTGCATGGCAGGGGATTGGACTAGATGGCCCTTATGGTCTCTTCCCACTCTATGATTCTATCCAACATCTTTATCAATGACTTGAATGAGAGAATAGAGAACATGCTTATTAAATCTGTAGATTAGCAGGAACAGCTATTACTCCAGAGGGCAGGATCAGAATTCAAAATGCCCTTAAAAGATTATAAATCTTGGACAAAACCAACAAAATGAATTTGAACAGGGAATAATGTAGGATGCTAAACTTGGGTAACAAAAATGAAATGCACACTTACAGGATGGGTGACACCTGGCTTTACAGCAGTACATGTGAGTCTTAGTGGACCATAAGCTGAATTCTGTCAGCAATGTGATGTGACAGCTAAGAAAGCCAACATGATTCAAGGTTGCATCAATAAATAAATAATAAATAAATAAAAATTTTATTTTTATACCGCCCTTCTTATAATCAGGGTGGTGCACAACATATCAACCATCACAATACAAATACAGTTAAAATACAATTAAAACCCTCATAAAAACCCATTCTGGCCATAAAAGAGTATTTAGATTGAGGAAAGTAATAGCACCACTCTGGGCCAAAGCAGACTGTGAATATAATCCATCTTGAGACCACTTTAACTACTCTGTCTCAGTGCTAGGGAATTTTGGGAATTGTAGTTTGTTGTGGCATTAGAGCTCTCTAACAGAGAAGGATCAATGCCTCTCAAAACTACATTTCCCAAAATTCCCTAACACTGAGCCAGGGCAGTTAAAGTGGTCTCAAGGTGGATTATTTCTGCAGTTTTGGCCCTCTATGCTGCTTTGGGCAGGTCTCATTGTGTCCAGTTCTGGTGACCACAATTCAAGAAGGATGTGAATAAACTGGAGCATGTCTACAGCAGGTGACCAAAATGGTGAAAGGTCTGGAACCCATCCTCTGTGAGGAGAGGCTTAGGGAGCTGGGTATGTTTAGCCTGAGAAAGAGATGGTTAAGGACTGGCATGATAGCCATGTTTAAATATTTGAAATATTTGATAAAATGACCAGCTTGGTAGATGAAGGGAATGCTGTGGATATAGTACATCTTGATTTCAGTAAGGCCTTTGACAAGGTTCCCCATGACATTCTTGCAAACAAGCTGGTAAAATGTGGGCTATCAGCTTCCGGGCCCAGTACAAGGTGTTGGTTATCACCTTTAAAGCCCTAAATGGCTTGGGTCCAAACTATCTTAGAGACCGCCTCCTCCCGTACAATCCTCCCCGCGCTCTCCGGTCCTCTGGGAGGAACTTACTACAGCCTCTAAAATCTAGGCTTGCGGCAACCTCCCAGAGGGCGTTCTCTGCTGTCGCCCCCAAACTCTGGAACGACCTGCCGGATGAGATCCGTCAGATAACATCATTAGACAGCTTTAAAAAAGCGGTCAAGACGGATCTCTTCCGGCAGGCCTTTCCAGATTAACCATCCCGGCCCAGGTTCCCTGATTCCCTCATTCCTCCCGTGGCCCCATCTTAGTGATGGTTGAGGATCAACAGAGGGATATCAGGGTTTTTAGTTTTAACTGCTGGTTTTATGCTTGTATTGTGTTTTTAATATGTTATACTGTTTAATACTGTCTTAAGGGGGGGAGGGGTAAAGTGTTTTTAATTGTCATATTCTATATTTTACTGTTGTTAACCGCCCGGATTGGTTTGCCAGAGGGCGGTATACAAATAAATATTATTATTATTATTATTATTATTATAGACAAAGGAACTATTAAATGGATCTGTAATTGGTTGACCGGCCGAACCCAAAGGGTGCTCAACAATGGCTCCTTTCCATCCTGGAGAGAAGTGACCAGTGGGGTCCCACAAGGGTCTGTCCTGGGCCCAGTGCTATTCAACATCTTTATCAATGACCTGGATGACAGAATTGGGAGCATACTTATCAAATTTGCAGATGACACCAAATTAGGGGGAATAGCTAATACCCCAGAGGACAGGATCAAGTTCCAAAATGACCTGAATAGACTTGAAAGCTGGGCCAAAGCTAACAAAATGAACTTCAACATGGAGAAATGTAAGGTATTGCACTTAGGGCGGAAAAATAAAATGCACAGATATAGGATGGGTGACACCTGGCTGAATGAAACTACGTGTGAAAGGGATCTAGGAGTCCAAGTAGATCACAAGTTGAACATGAGTGAACAGTGTGATGCGGCAGCTAAAAAGGCCAATGCAATTTTAGGCTGCATCAATAGAAGTATAGTGTCTAGATCAAGAGAAGTAATAGTGCCACTGTATTCTGCTCTGGTCAGGCCCCACCTAGAATATTGTGTCCAGTTCTGGGCACCACAATTCAGAAAGGACATTGAGAAACTGGAGCGTGTCCAAAGGAGGACGACAAAAATGGTGAAAGGTCTGGAAACCTTGCCCGATGAGGAAGGACTCAGGGAGCTGGGGATGTTTAGCCTGGAGAAAAGAAGGTTAAGAGGTGATATGATCGCCCTGTTTAAATATTTGAAAGGATGTCATATTGAAGAGGGAGCAAGCTTGTTTTCTGCTGCTCCAGAGAACAGGAGCCGGAACAATGGATGCAAGCTCCAGGAAAAGAGATTCCACCTGAACATTAGGAGGAACTTCCTGACAGTAAGGGCTGTTCGACAGTGGAATGCACTCCTTCCTCGGAGGGTGATAGAGTCTCCTTCCTTGGAGGTCTTTAAACAGAGGCTGGATGGCCATCTGTCAGGGATGCTTTGATTTGGATTTCCTGCATGGCAGGGGGTTGGACTGGATGGCCCTAGTGGTCTATTCCAACTCTACGATTCTATGATTCTATGACTGAGGCTGAAGCAAGCTTGTTTCCTGTTGATGCAGAGACCTGGGCCCCATTCAGACTTACCTATTTGCCCTGGATGGAACTGGGCAGTATCGGGTCCGTCCCCCCCCCCCCCCCCGTGGATAGGGGTGCCAGGTGGGAGGGACAATCCAAACCGGGACAAATGTAGGACAAATGCAAGGACAACATTTTCAAATGTAGGACACATTTTTTACAATGGAGGACACGCAAAAACATTGAGGCTTTTTAAAGAAATGTTAATATAAATGCATGTTTCTTAGGCATGATCAAAATGGAGGACATTTTGACATTATTCCTAGACAGATCACGGAAATGTACTTCCCTTTCTGGCCACCCCCCTCTCCCCATTCCAAACAGCACATTTGAGCATTGAACATGGCTTTATTTTAACATTGCCTCTTGCATATTTCAGAGGCTTATTCCACAACCAAACCCTTTGGTCAAGGGACTTGGGTTTTTCTTCATTTTGACTTGTTTTGTCTGTATTCCTCCCCACTAAATAAAGGAGACATGAAATGGAGTTAGTGGGTACAAGTTGTTAAACAAAAAAGTCTTGTGAGACTCTGTAGGCAAGAGGTGCACCATCTTAAGAACTGCATTAAGCACACTTAGGCTGCTGCCACACTGCTTTCACTCTCATCACTCCATCCTATGGAATCCTGGGATTTGTAGTTTGTTGTGGTGCCAAGGCTGGGCTTTGAAATCTCAGGCATAAGAGAGGCAAAAGGCTTGGGCTGCATCTACACTGGAGAAATTATCTGGTTTGAGACTACTTTAACTGTCTTGGCTGAATGCTATGGAATTCTGGGAATGGTGGTTTGTTCCAGCACCACAGCAGAATGGCAGTTAACCCCTGGAAAGCTCTCTGACCAAGGTGACCAATGCCCTCACCCCAAAATGTAGGGCACCCAAGCAAAAATATGTAGGACATGGCCAAAAATAAAAGCTAAAAACACCCATGTAATTATAAATCCATGCTTCTTAGCCATGATCCAAATGGAGGACATGTCCTAGAAAAGGAGGAGGATGCCTGGTCACCTTGTCTCTAATCCAAAATGCACTGCAGAAATAAAACAATGCTGGACTGAAATGCCCAGAGTTCCTCACCAAAGCTGCATCCACACTGAGGAAATAATCCACTTTGAGAGTGACTTAACTGTCCTGGGTTAGTGCTGGGGAATGCTGGGAATTGTAGTACATTGTGGCCCCAGAGCTATCTCTGACAGGGAGTCCCATAACCCTCCAAACGTAGTTGAACTGCAGTGCCCAGAATGCCTCACCAGTTGCATCCACACTGAGGAAATGGTCCAGTTTGAGACTGCTCAGTGCTGGGGAATCCTGGGAATTGTAGTCTATTGTGGCCTCAGAGCCATCACTGACAGAGAAGTCTCAATGTCTCCCAAACACTAGCATTCCCAGGATTCCCTAGCACTGAGTTAAAGCAGTCTCAAAGTGGATTATTATTATTCCTGCAGTGTGTGAGAGAGATATAAAAGCTAGGGACTGGATTCATTTGGAGGATCTCTGTATCCAAAACACACTGCTTGGACTGCCAGGGCTCAGTGCTATGGAATCCTGGGAATTGTAGTTTATTGTGGCACCAGAGCTCTCTGACAGAGAAGGCCAAATGCCTCACAGACACCAGAATTCCAGAGCATTGAGCTTTGGCAGTTAAAGGGGTCTCAAAGTGCAGGGGAGGGGGAGAGAAAAGCCAGGGAGTGTGAATGAGCTCTGAGAGGAGGAGGAGAAGGAGGAGGAGGAGGAGGGAGGGAGCCAAGGGAAGTGGCCAGGACCACCAGAGGAGCCCCTGCTTTTCCTCATCATCGCAACCTAGTTCTCACTGCTGGCAAGAGGCTCTGCCCCCAGCCAGGCAACGCCTCCATTCAGTCTCCTTTTGTCAAAAGAGCTCTGGTGCCACAACAAACTACAATTCCCAGAATCCCATAGCACTGAGCCATGGATGTTTAAGGGGGGGGGGTCAAACTATTTCTGCAGCCTTTTGCAACCCCAAAGCCTTCTATTATTTACCAGCAACTTGCAAGGCAAAATCTCTTCCTTCCAAGCCATTGAAAACTAACCCAAGTGGAGGGGGGCTGACTGCTTCTTTCTGATTGGTCAGCTTCGGGAGAAATTTGCATATTACAAGTAAAGGCGTTTAGGGCCTCAAAAACGATCCTGTGATAAAGAATTACAAGAATACTGAGTGGTAGACATTGAAAAGAGGAGGCATTTAGACTCCCAGTGAAACAGGAACGATTGATGGCCTTTTTTCCTTTGCTCACTGTAACCTGAAAGTAATGCCTCTTGCAGGGTATATATACCAAGTGGGCTGGCTATAGCTCTGAGTGGCAGATGTTTTGAAGACCTGCTCTCTAGGCTAAGCCAGGCAGGGAGGCGGGGAGGGTGGCACACAGCCATGGGGGGGGGGGGGGGGGCTCCCCCCGGGGCCTGGGGGGGGGGGGGGGCCCCGGGGGGGGGGCCAAACCAGGGCGGGACTGTGTGGCCCCGCCCGAAACCAGGAAAGTCCCGCCCCCAGGCGGGATATGGCAAGCCTACCTGTGGAAGCAAGTGCCAATAATAATTTAATTCAATCAGGGTAATTAAACCCTGAATGCCCTTGCAGCTCTTTTGCGGAACCGGTTTAAAATGAAGGCGCCTTTGCTGTCAATCAAATTCAGTTCTGCTTTCATCAGGGTGACATTTCCTGCAGCCATTGGGCAATCAGAAGTGTGCTTCCCCCCTCCTTTAAAAACAAACAAACAGGCAGGAGTGTGCACATCTTGTGTCAAATTTAAAAACCTCCAGGTGTCTGTGTGTGTTGTGTGTATTTGGGTCACTACAAATTATGGATCTTCCCCTGCCTCCTAGTCTCTGGAGCAGCAGAAAACAAGCTTGCTCCCTGCTTTATATGACATACCTTCAAATATTTAAACAGGGCTATCATATCACCTCTTAACCTTCTCTTCTCCAGGCTAAATATGCCCAGCTCCCACAGTCGTTCCTCATAGGGCTTTATGGTTTCCAGACCCTTCACCATTTTAGTCACCCTCCTTTGGACACGCTCCAGTTTCTCAATGTCCTTTTTTAATTGTGGCGCCCGGAACTGGACACAATATTCCAGGTGGGGCCTGACCAAAGCAGAATTTAATGGCACTATGACTTCCCTTGATCTAGACACTATACTTCTATTGATGCAGTCTAAAATCGCATTGGCCTTGTTAGAATCTCAGGAATCTCCTCCAGTGGAACTCTGTGGTCAACATTGGCCATAGAATTGCACTGGAAAAGCTATAAATGTCTAGTGGAGTGTTCTCTCTAGGTCCTTCGTCACAACTTTTGGGTTTAAGTTGACCATAGAGTTGCATTGGAGGACATAGTGAGAACATATTAATACAAAAGTCAAATCCACAAATGTGGAGGGATGACATTACGTCAGGTCCAATGTGGCCAAGGAGTCATTGCTTGGCATCTCACGTCCCGACTGGCATCTCAGCATTGGAGTGACAAATGCCAAGGATGTGAATTCATTCCGATAGCAATAGCAATAGTAATAGCAAGTACATTTCTATGCCGCTCATGAGTGCACTTAAGCACTCCCTAAGTAGTTTACGATGTGTAAGCCAGTTGCACCCAACACGCTAGGTACTCATTTTAGGCACCTATGGAAGAATGCCAGGCTGAGCCCCTGGCTGGTATTGAACTCACATCCTTGTGGTTTGTGAGTTAGTGGCTGTTGTACAGGCATTTAATCACTGCACCACCAAGAAAGGCAAAAGGGATCCTTACCCAGAGAAGCCTCTTTCACATCCTCCTCCATCCTGATGTCCTTGTAAGGAGCCCTCTTGGCCTGGATCCAAAAGATACCACTCTGTTTGGGGAATTTATGTGGCCACTGCCTCAAAGTAGACCTGGAGCTGAAAAGGGGGGAAAAACAATAATTCTGTAATTACAAATAATCCTTATTTGTGGCTCTCCCTATATGAGCCCATGAGGGTGCTAAGATTATCAGGAGAGGCCCTCATTTCTGTCCCACTGTTTCTCCAAGCTTATTCATTGGGAAGACAGACAGGGTCTTCTTGGTGGCTGCTCCCAGACGTTAGAACTCCCTCTCTAGGAAGCTAAGATAGTAGTCCCTTCCTTGCTGTCCATCCGCTGGCAAGTAAAAACATTCTTATTCTGACAGACATTTAGAAACTGGCAGTGATGGGCTTTGGCGGTATGAAGCGGTATATAAATGAAGCTTGTTTGTTTGTTTAAATGGTGTCTTGTGTTGCTTTGTGTGTAGTCTTTTAGTGAATTTAATTTTTTTAATAAATTTTCAGATAGCTGAATTGTTTTAAAAATATTTTTACATAAATGTTGTAATGATCCCCTTGTGGTCCAAGCAGCCAAACAGCAGGCCTGCCTTGGCTCTTAGACCCAGCAGATCCTTAGCTTCTCCCTCAGTCTCCTGGTCTATGTTCCTGCTCCTTGTGGAGTTTAAGATGACCCCTGGATACCCTCAAATCACGCTGCCACCACCCAATGGATTCGTATTGGATTTTCCTTAACATACACCGGGACTTGTTAAGGACTTCTAGTTCTCCTTCTTTGCTAATCTTCTCAAGCATCAACCGAGCTGGGACACATGTAAAGGAGTGTCAATGTAGCAGATACTTTAAAGAAAGTATTTATTATAATTAGACCAAACAGAACAAAAAGATAGAAATCAGGCAAGATCCTAAGAGCCTTGCAGGTACAATATGTGTAATTCTAAAGGTATTCATTTCGTGCAAGCAACCAGAAAAATAATAAATAAGGCCTAAATGTTCTAATCTGACACATTCTCACCTAACTGCTGGCCTTGATGGGTTTGAAATACAGTTACAGGTCTTAGCTTAGCATAGACTATCTGCCTGAATTATGCCTTCTTGCTGTGGGCACAACACTACAGTTTTCCTAACCAGTAAGACTAACTCAAGGGAGAGATTCCCACCTAGAATTGTAGAAACCACTAATTACTCAAGACTCTCTCTCTGTCACTCTCCAACTGTCACCTGTTCTCAGAGGCTTTTTTTTCTCTTAGAAGCTTCTAGAATAACCTCTCCCTCCTGCTCACTGATTGGCCAAGTGAGCCTTCCATCAGCTGTGATGTCATTTCTTATTTGCATGTGCCTCCCTTCCAGCTTACTGTACTCTTATTACCTGGCAGAAGTTGTCCAATGACTGGAGGCCCAGTCATTACATTTATATTTTATTCTACACTGTTTTTAATAACTTGTAGGTCGCCCTGTGTCCCATTATTGCCAAGAAGGTAAGATAGAATGGAATAAAATAAATACATAAATGTTCCCATACCTATGACCCAGGAGACCAGGATTGTCCATGAAACCCACTGAGTGGCCTTGGGCAAGTCACAGGCTCTCCAGGGTAAGGCAATGACAAGTCTCCTCTGAGCAAATCTTGGCAAGAAAACCCCGTGATACCCTGCCTTAGTCTCACCATAAATCAGAAATTACCTGAAGGCACACAACAACAACAACAACAACGTGGGTCCCTTATACCTGCTGGGGCTTGGTTTCAGCACCCCCTGTGGATACTAAAATCCATGGATGCTCAACTCCCATTAAATATAGTGGGATAGTAAAATGGCATCCCTTATATAAAATGGCAAAATCAAGATTAGCTTTTGGAATTTACAGTCAGACTTTGGTATCCATGGGGTATCAATTCCATATCCCCCCATGGATACCAAAAAGTGAGGGACCCCCACTCCCATTTTCCCTAATGGCAGTGCACCCGGTAGAGCAGCCACATGCATGAACCGCCATTAGGGACAATGGGGGCTTGCCATCTGTGGATAAGGAGGCCCCACTGTATATGTTTTAAAAAATATTTTCAAATTATGTATGGTTGAATATAGGGGTGGAATGTGGGGTGGGGTAGTACACCGGGATGGACTGCCAGGGCTACTGGCCAAGCTTCCTCTGCACCCAGCAACCACACTGGAGCCTAAATGGAGGCCAAAGCACCATTCCCCTCAATAGCAGCAGCTGCTGTTGGGGAACAGTGCCTTCAAGGTCTGGCACAGCAGGAGCAATGCCAGATCCTGAAGGCCTTGTGGGTGAGATGCAGTGCCTTCAGGGTTCATCATAGCAGGAGCCACACTGGATCCTGAAGGCCTATGTGTGTGTGTGTGTCGGAGGCTATAATGGTCTGGTGGGGGGCAGAAAAGCAAGGCAGTCCCCCTTCCCACACCTGTTGACACAACCTGAGGGATGCCACTGCTCCTTGTGCTCCTGAAGATCCAGAAGATCCTCCCCAACAAAAAGTGTCTGAGCCAAATCAGCATCTTCTCTGCCCCAGGGACCCCGCTTTGCTCCCTCCTCCTGCAGCCCCCAACTCAGATTTATTCTTTGCAATTTTCCATCCCCACAACACACACCTTGTATTTCTCCCATATATCTCCTGAAGACTGGAGATGCTGGAAGGGCACTGGGCACAAGGCCACCAAGGGAAATGTCAGGAGGACTCTCTGGAGCCTCCTTGCCAGGATCAGAAGCAGGAGGGTCCCTCTCCAGCCCAGTGGCAGCAGAGAAAGAAACGTGTGTGTGTGTGTGTGTGTGTATTGTTGTTGTTGCTATCCATTACATCTGGAGGCGAAGGAAAGGGGCATCTTTCCATCCATCCATCCCTCTTCCTTTTTTCTTTCTAGGATCAGATCCCAGTGAAAGGAAGAGACCTCTCTATGTGTTTGTGTGTGAACATGTGTGTTTTGTTATTCATTAAACCAGGAGGTGAAGGAAAAAGGCATTTCTCCATCCTTCCTTCCTTCCTCTTTTCTTTTCTTTCCAGGATCAGAGGCAGGTGTGTCCCTCTCTAGCCCACTTGTAGGGCAGGAAAAGGCAGGAAGGATGTATATGTTCTTATTAATTAAGTTCTCCATTAAATTTTGGAATGCATGCCTGGCATGAGATGAAGGAAAGTATTTCTCCATCCATCCATCCCTCCTGCTTTCCAGGACCAAAGGAAGAAGGGTTACTCTTCATCCTGGTTGAAAGGGAGGAAGAGACTTTTGTGTGCGTGTGTGATGTATGTGTTAGTATCAATTAAATCAGGAGGTGAAGGAAAGAACCATCTCTCCATCCATCCCTCCTCCTTTCTGCTTTCCAGGATCAGGGGCAGGAGAATCCCTCTCCAGCCCACTTGCAGGGGAGGAAGGGATGTGTGTGTATGTATTGCCGTCCATTAAATCAGGAGGTGAAGGAAAGAGGAATCCATCCAGTTCTCCTCTTTTCTTTCCAAGATCAAAGACAAGAGGATCCCTCTCTAGTCCAGTGGCAGGGGAGGAAGGGATCACTTTGTATGTGGGCGTGTATGTGTAGACATCAAGGTATGTACTACCATTCAATAAGTCAGGAGATGAAGGACAAAGGCATCTTTCCATCCATCCATCCCTCCCTGCCTCCCTCCCTTTCTCCTTTCTTTCCAGGATCCCAAGCAGCAGGAGGGTCCCTCAGTGGCAGGGGAGGAAGGGCACTTGGGAGTGTGGATGCTCTGACCCATTCAGTTCTCCTTTAAGCCTGGGAATGGGTGCCTGGAAAGGGAGATGGAGGAGGAAAGAGGCAGCTCTCTCTTTCCATCCAGCCCTCCTTCCTTTCCTGCCTCTTCTTCCTTTCTCCAGCCTTGAGCTCCTGAGGACCAAGAGGAGTCTTTTTTTTTTTTAAATAGTTTTATTATCAATATTTTTTTAAAAATACAAATCTTTAAATCATTTCTCCTTACTATATTATTACAATCTAAAATTGTATACATTATGTAACACTCGACTTATCCTCTATATTACAAAGTTAATACTTGACCAAAAACCTTCCATGGGTTACTTAGCATTAAAGCCTTTGCTACAATATTCTCCAAGAGGAGC
The DNA here is from genome assembly GCF_019175285.1 of Sceloporus undulatus. NCBI lineage: Eukaryota > Metazoa > Chordata > Lepidosauria > Squamata > Phrynosomatidae > Sceloporus > Sceloporus undulatus. The sequence continues at coordinate 1,926,840 of NC_056523.1, forward strand.
TATCCCTTCCTTGAGCCAAACGCCTCTTTTTTGATCCAGGAACCCCAAAAAAAGGGGGGGGGGTAGAAGGGGGATTCCTGTTCCTCCTCCCCCCCCCCAGAACCCCCAAAGGCAGGGCAGCTCTTTCCCCTGGACGACACCGCCCCCTCCTTGCCTCTTCCAGGGCAAGGCCCCTGGCCTCACAGTGGGGGGCTATTTTGGAGGGAGAAGAGGGGGCTTTGGGGTCTATGTGGGGAGGGGGAGGGGGAGTTTCCTTCCCAAAAAAGGCGGCAGCAACAGGGACCCTCCTCAACTGTTCCCTCTTACCTCCTCCTCTCCTCCTGCTCTAACCACTGGTCATCTCTTTCTTCTCCTCTCCAGTGTGAGCTTCCCAGCCACTCTAGGACCTCAGCATTCTACGCTTTAAACCTTTAGAGGACTGAAAGACTCCCTCCCTACTCTGATTTTTCTGCCTCTCTAGGAAGGAGAATGCTCAACTCTCTCACCT
>NC_056523.1:1927336-1933945 GCF_019175285.1 Sceloporus undulatus
TTTGGAGGACAGAGACTCCCTCCTCTGAATATTTTTCTGCCTCTCTAGGAAGGTCAATGCTCATCTCTCTCACCCTTTGGAGGACTGAAGGGCTCCCTCCCTCTGAATATTTTTCTGCCGCTCTAGGAAGGAGAATGCTCAACTCTCTCATCCTTTGGAGGACAGAGACTCCCTCCTCTGAATATTTTTCTGCCTCTCTAGGAAGGTCAATGCTCATCTCTCTCACCCTTTGGAGGACTGAAGGGCTCCCTCCCTCCTCCTCCTTTTCTGAACATTTCTTCTCTCTCTTGGAAGCTAAAGACTCCTGTCTCTGTCTCTCTCTCAGCCCTGCATCTGCGCTGCAGAAATAATGCAGTTTGACACCACTTTAACTGCTATGGAATTCTGGGATTTTTAGTTTTGTGAGACATTTAGCCTTCCCTGTCAGAGAGCTCTGGTGCCAGACAGGGGTGACCAGGTGTCCTAACCGCAAAGGAGGACAAAGCACTGCAAAATGTAGGATGTGCAAGAAAACATGCAGGTCATTGCAAAACAAAAGCTTTAAACTCTTAATGCATGTTTCCTACTCATGTTAAATGGTGGATATTTTAAAATTCCTCTTGGACAGAAGGCTAAAATGTAGGCTGTGTCCTGGGAAATGAGAACTTCTGGTCATCCTGGTGCCACAACCAGTTACATATCCCAGGATTCCATAGCACTGAGCCATGGCACTTAAAGCAGTGTCAACCTGGATTGCATCTGCAGTGCGGATTCAGACCCAGATGCTCCCCCTAAAAACCCTGAAAGGGGAGGCTGGGAATCCTGGCCAGTCTGGGAAAGGTGGGGTAGGACTGTTCTTTTGGGGGGGCAAGAAAGGCTGGGTGGCTTGGGGCACTCATTCCTCTGCACATCTTTCTTCTCCTTCTTTGGAGTTTCCTAAACAGAGGCTGGATGGCTGTCTGTTGAAGGTGCTTTAATTCTGTCTTCCTGCATGGCAAAAGGGGGTTTGACTGGAGGGCCCTTGCAGGTACTTTCCAACTCTATGAATGTATGATTCTAAAGCTGCGTTGACACTGGATAAATAACCCGGTTTGGCACAGTTTGACTACCCTGGCTCAAGGCTATGGAATTCTGTGAGTTGGAGTTTGTTGTGGGGCGGCGCTCTGGGCCCACAACAAACTCCAACTCCCAGAATTCCATAGCCTTGAGCCAGGGTAGTCAAACTGTGCCAAACCGGGTTATTTATCCAGTGTCGACGCAGCCTAAGTCCTTGTCAATAACAGCTTGTCTAAAGACCCTCTCTTTCATATCAAAAAAGATTCTAGACTCTCAGTAGAAGTTTCATTGTAGAAAAGAAAAATCTTAGAAGACAAGTCCGTGACTTTTTTGACAAGTCTGAAGTTAGAACACATGGAGACACTGTTATAGATGATAGCAAAATCCCTCCCCATAAAATCGTGTAACACAGTGCTCCCAGTTCCCGTGCTTTAGCCATTGACATGATGTAATGGTAACTGTCCAGAAAATCTGGCAACTGGCATGACAGATTTTTGTGGGTTTTTCAGCCTATGGGGCCATGTTCTAGGATTTATTCCTGATGTTTCGCCAGCATCTGTGGCTGGCATCTTTACCTGAAGATGCTAGCTACAGATGCTTGTGAAACGTCAAGAATAATCTCTTCTAGAACATGGCCCCATAGCCCGAAAAACCTACAAAAATCTATGTATACTGACCATGAAAGCCTTCAACTTCAAATGGGCATGATGTCTGTGAATCTATAGCTTTCCGCCAGCACTAGACTAAACAACCTTGAGGTAACATCTGCACCCTGTTTATGCTATATATCACTTGGGATTGGTATCATATATTTAACAATATCATCACATATATCTGACCAACATTAATCAATAACTAAACACACATATAACTGTACCCATCATGTATTAAAACTGCTTATTGAAACTGTTCATTATCTCCTTTTAAAACTCAACATCCGGCGCACATTCCAGAAGAGTTGTTTTTTCTGCAGGCCTTTTTTGCTCTTTTGAGACTCATTAAACCTCACAGTACAACATCACAGTTTAAACCATCAGCATCAACAATATACTATCAATCCCATCTCTATTTAAAGCACCTCAGAACAAATTCTGGATGGAAAGCATTCCACTAATGCGCTCCTTAACTTCTTTAATGGAGAAAAATAATTTTAGTTTACTATGGTTTTATAATCTTGCATTATACGTGTTGCTTTTTATTCTATCACCTTGGGTTTTGCATTTCTGTCCAGAAAATTTGTTGTCAACAATTGTGTGGCACAGTTTGAGAGCCAGCATGGTGTAGTGGTTTAAGTCTTGGATTTTCGGGAACAGAGTTTGAATCCCTGATGGGCCATGAAACCCACTGGGTGACCTTGGCCAATCATATACACTCAGCCTCAGTGACAAACCAGCTCTGAAGAAACTTGCCAAGAAAACCTTGTGATAAGTTCACTCTAGGGTTAGCATACATCAGAAACAACTCGAAAGGTCACAACACTTGGCACAGTTTTATATTTGTATCCCTCCCTCCCTCCCTCCCTCCCTCTGTGTTTCCATTTTGTGTGTGCATGTTGTGTGTGTGTAGGGATGCCATAACCCGCCTGCAGGCAGGGCAGTCTCGTTTTTCACGGTACTGTCCCGGTCCGGTTACCGCCGATTCATGCCCTCCTCCTCCTCCTCCTCCTCCTCCTCGGCACACTCCCCCTCCGCGCACTCTGGCGGCAGGCAGGCAGCCACCTCCGCCTCCTCCTCCTCTGCCTCCGCCCCGAGTTGCCTCTATAGCCCCACGCACAGGCGTGCAAGCGGGGGCGAGTGCGCACTGCTGCCGGCTGGGGCGAAGGCAAGCGCCCGGTGCGGTCGCGCAAAAACACATGGAGGCAAGGGAGGAGGTGGGTGGCTGTCTGCCTGCTGCCGGTGCGCACGGAGGAGAAACACGCCAAGGTGGAGGAGGAGGCGGAAGTGGCTGTCTGCCTTGGCGCGCTCCCCCTCCACACGCACCAGCAGCAGGCAGGCAGCCACCTGCCTCCGCGTGCTTCTGCACGACCTCGCCAGGCACTTGCCTTGGCCCCAGCTGGCGGCAGTGCACACTTGCCCCCGCTTGTGTGCCTGCGTGCGGGGCTATAGAGGCAGCTTGGGCCCTTGAAGCTGGCTGACCAATGGCAGAACAGTGGGGGCAGGGCTGTTTCCAGCCCCACTCTGCCATTGGCTAGCATCTAGGAGGAGGCGGAGCGGAGGAGGACCCTGGGCCCACATGGTGGGGAAAGCGCATGGTGCGAAGAGGAGGAAGAGGAGGGGGAGGGGAGGGGAGGAAGAAGAGGGAGGAAGGAGGAAGAAGGAGGAGGAGGAGGAGGGAGGAAGGAGGGGAAAGGAGGAGGAGGAGGAAGAGGAGGAGGATTTCCATTCCATTTGTACAGGTCTGCTTTGTTTTGACAATATAGTGGTGGTGGTGGTGGTGATGATGATGATGATATTGATATCAGCCAGCTTCTGAGGCACATGGCCAATGTAAGTTGCTCTGATTTTTACAAACTCATGCGCAGTGAAGCAAAACCAAAGTCCCTTGACCAAGTACACACTTCTGAGAAGTACAGTTGAATCCGAGGGCCAATCTGCTTCTTGTTAAGCCACCTTGACATGTTCAATATGCATAGTCATGTGAACCCATGTTCAGTGTGAAACCCAAAGAGTTTGGTTATGGAATAAGCCTCTGAAATACGCAAGAGGCCATGTTAAATAAAGCCATGTTCAATGCCCAAATGTGCTGTTTGGAATGGGGAGGGGGGGTTGGCCAGAAAGAGAAGTACATTTCTGTCATCTGTCTAGGAATAATGCCCAAATGTCCTCCATTTTGCTCATGCCTAAGAAACATGCATTTATATTAACATTTAAAAAAAATCATCAATTTTTTTCACGTGTCCTCCATTTTAAAAAAAATGTGTCCAACATTTGAAAATATTGTCCTACATTTGTCCCAGTTTGGAGGTCCTGACTTATGGCAACCCTATGTGTATGTGACAGTATGCCTTTGGCAGGCTGGCTGTTTTTTCTGTGATTTGTAAAGCACCAAAGCAGAGCTCCACTCTGGGCCCAGCAACAAACTCCAACTTCCAGAATTCCATAGCCTTGAGCTAGGGCAGTTAAAGCGGTGCCAAACCGGGTTATTTCTCCTGTGTGGATGCAGCCCAAGGGCCCTTCAGTGCCCAGTATGCCTGGTGTGCCAGACTCTAAAGGGAAGGTAACTTGCCCCCAGCAGTGGTTGCTGCTGAGGGAGATGGTTCTGAGGTCTTCGATGGTCCTTGAGAACTCCCATAGCTGCCATGCCAGACACTGAAGGGAAGCAGCCCCCGCAGGAGTGACCGTAGATGAAGGGGATGGTGCCGACGTCTCCAAAGGCCCTTCAGAGCCCAGCACAGCTGCCATGCTGGACTAAGAAAGGAAATAAAACAAACAAGCTTCATTTATATACCGCTTCATAACACCTAAGCAGTGTCTAAGCAGTTTACAACTGTAAGCTAATTTGCCCCTGACAATCTGGGTACTCATTTTAGCGACCTCGGAAGGATGCAAGCCTGAGTCAAGTTTGAGCCCTTTGTGCCACCAGGGCTCCTAAATCCCTCCAGCAGTGGCTGCTGCTTCATGGAGGGTGCTTCTGAGGCCTCCAAGGGCCCTTCAGAACCTGGTATGGCTGCCATGACAGACTCTGAAGGGAAGGGAAAAAAACACCCAGTAGCAGCCACTGCTTCATAGAATCGTAGAGTTGGAAGAGACCACAAGAAGACAAGAAATAGAGGAAATAGAAAGGACAGGTTGCTTACCTGTAATGGCATTTCTTCGAGTGGTCATCTGTGAATACGTACAAATGGGTTGTATTGCGTCTGCGCAGTGCTGCTTGGAAAACTTCTAGAATCACTGGGCACAGTTAACTTTGCATCTTTTTAGCAGTAGCTCTGGCCATCCCTTATAAGACCCCTGCTCCTTCCCCAGTTCCGAAATTTATGCTGCGTGAGTGACATGAGAATGAGCCAATGAAGAGCAGGACACTGAGGGGAGGACGGGCGGGATTTGTATGTATTCGCAGATGACCACTTGAAGAAATACCGTTCCATGTATGCAACCTGTCCTTCTTCTTCATGGTCTCTGCGAATCATACAAATAGGTTGAGACTGACAAGCTTTGGTCAGCAGTGGAGGGAGTGTCATGAGACCCAAGCAAGGTTCAAATAAAGGTGTGTTTAATCACAACAAATTGTCTGAACCAAGAACTGTGTCAGTCATTCTTTGGTACCTCAATAAATAGCACTCATCAAGTGCAAGACACATAGAATCATAGAATCATAGAGAGTTGGAAGAGACCCCAAGGGCCATCCAGTCCAACCCCCCTGCCATGCAGGAAATCCAAATCAAAGCATCCCCAACAGATGGCCATCCAGCCTCTGCTAAAAGACCTCCAAGGAAAGAGACATAAATAACACATTTCAGCGAAATCCATGGTGGCTTCCATCGCGCTCAGGAGACATGCCTGGCTCTGTTCCTCGGACCTCAATCCCTGTGTCAAATCTATGGTCGAGGACATGGCCTTCGACGATTCCAGCTTGTTTAACAAGGAGACTGATGAGCGGCTCAAATTACAAGTATCGGATGAAGGCCGCGGCCAGGAAGCACAGTATGTCTACCCCTACCCAAGTGATGGCCTTCCTTGTGGCCATCACCTCTGCCTGCCGTGCGGGCGAACTTTGTGCCCTGCGGAGGGACCAGCCTTTCCTTAGGTTTCATAAGGATAAGGTTGTCCTCTGTACCGACATTACCTTCCTGCCTAAGGTGGTGTCAGCCTTTCACATGTGTCATGACATTGTTCTACCTACCCTGGCTTCGAACCAGACCACTGAGGTTGAATGCAGTTTGCACACCTTGACAGAACTGCAGGTTTGAGCCTTCTGAGAGACTTTGCCAATGCTACTCGGAACCGAAAAAGGGATTGCCTGTGACTGTGCAGAGGCTTTCCAAATGGGTGGCTGGTACCATCCACTTCTGCTATGAACTGTTGGGCAGACCTCTCCCGGCCAGGGTTTGGTTCCATGCAACTAGGGTGGTAGTGACCTCCTCCACTTTTCTGGCGGGGGTCCTTTTGGAGGATGGTTTGTAAAGCTGCTGTTAGGTCCCAGCCCTTGACTTTCATTAAGCATTACAGGCTGGACACCAGGGTCAAACGGGATGCAGCCTTTGGAAGGACAGCATTGGTTTCAGGGTTACATTGATTGCACTACATTTCTATTTATTTATATGTTCTGAAATGAGTGTCCTTGTACTGCATTTCTATTGGTTTACATTTCTGAAATTAATGCCTTTTTGGCCAAAATTGGCTTGGTTTACAGCATTCATATGGTTTACATAGGTCTTGCTTGACCTAATGTGTTGTTTTGTGCTTATGTCCTCCAACTCAGGTTTAAGTTTGCTTTGGACTTTGAGGGAGAGAAGAACCATCGTTGCCGGTCCCAGCAGCTGGTGAGGCACCCTCCCTCCATTCCAACTGCCACTGCTGTGGACTCTGAGGGAGAGAAGAGCCATCATTGCTTAGTCCCAGCAGCTGGTGAGGC
>NC_056523.1:1934045-1943698 GCF_019175285.1 Sceloporus undulatus
CCCTCCCTCCATTCCAACTGCCACTGCTGTGGACTCTGAGGGAGAGAAAAGTATAAAACACCCCAGCAGAGAGAGAAGTAGGGTCCAGGGGGAGGAAGAAGCTGCTGGTTCGACTGGTATTTGGACCTCTGCCTTCCAAATTGATTCCTCTCTCTTCAGGATTGAGACCCTGACTCAGTAGGCACTGTGTTTGCCATCACTCACAGCTGCTTTGCCTGCTAGGGCTATAAAACCAGGACCTGAGAGGGCTCTGCTGCAAAACAGCCCAGATGAGTATGAGAGGACCACAATGACTATCTGGGGCAGGAGGAGGATGAAGCTGCTAGTTCTGCTTCAACCTCTGCCTTACAAGTACCTTATAAGAAGAAGAGCACTCCCTCCAGTCCATCTGGTGCCATCTGACCATGGAGGAAGAGATGCAGGCCCAACTCCACCAGGCCTGGCCTAGATTTAGAAGCTGAGCCCTCACTCCAGTCCATCTGCCTTGGTCCAGGCCTCAGAGGGAGAGAAGAACTGCTGGACCTGATCACTTTTCCCACCACATTCCCTTCTCCTTTTAATAATAATAATAATATGCTTTATTTTTATACTGCTTTTCCGAGGTGATCAAAGCGGTTCACAGAATCATTTAAAACTTACACATCATAAAAACAACCTCACAAAAACCAATAAAAATCGAACATGCAATAAAGACAAGCAAGATGGTGGTCGGGAGAAGGGCTTTACGTCTTAGCAGGCAGAGGCCTGTTGTTGCTGGCCTGCTTCTGTCCCCCACAAGATGGTGGTCGGGAGGAGGGCTTTTGTGTCATGTCTTTTTAGATTGTAAGCTTGAGAGCAGGGAACCGTCTTATTAAAAATAATAATAATTGTAAGCTGCTCTGAGAACCTTTAGGGCTGAAGGGCAGGGTATAAATATCATAAATAATAACAATAATAATGAGTACTGTTTATTGAAGTATTAATAACAGGATCTTTCAATAGAGTGGGCTTCATCCCTAATTTCCATGAGGACCCGCTGGCAGTCAGGAACATCAGTGGATGTAGGCCCCCATGCACACATTATAGTTAGCCACCTTCAAGCCCAACATCGAAGCAGAATAGGCCTTCTTGGCCAGGCCGTCAATCTTTTTGGCCTCATGGTCGGCAGGTGACATCGATATCTTCGGGGTGAACGCCTGCTGGGAACCCTCGACGATCACTGAATTCTGCTTCGGGTGGGATGTGAGCCAGGAGCACTGAGAAGGAGAGATCCTGTATAGGGACTCAATCTTCCTAGATGATGCCGTCAATGAGGCCAGAGTGTCCCATGAGCGTTTTGCAATGCTCTCCAGGGAAGGCAAGAGTGGGGTGGAGGGGGCTGTCGGCACTTTGTCGTGAATCCTCTTTTCCACTGCATCCTTGGCCTCCTGCTTGACATGAGAAAGTTGCAACTCCAAAGTGTTGGCCATCTTAATCACGTGTTCCAAGAAGGTGCAGACATCATCCGTTGAGGATGAAGAGCTGGGTTGGTACAGCTCCTGTGGATACTGAGGAGCCACCTCATCCGAAGAGTCCAAATTGACGGGAGAAGCATGAGAAACCTCAGCGTCGGATCAAGTCGGTATCGATGGCTGCCCAAGTCTGGTGCGAGGGAGTCGGTACTGGAGGAAGCGCCCTCGAAGTCAGTGAGGCTGTCCGACCCCTTGGTGGAGTGGTGGCTATGTGTGTTCGATGGGGAGCAGTCGTAAGCCCTGGTGATCCAGCGGATCGCGTTGGTAGTCCCTTGGAGATGAAAGTCTGCATTGGGGGCACAGTGGCTTTTGATGATAGGCGGGAGTAGGCCTCGTCCCGGCTGACAGTAATGAAATACTTTCATAAAAGCAGTATGAGCCCTCCGTATGATAGACCCAGGCCTGGTGCAGTTGGACCTGAGGAACAGGTGTCAGAAAGTGGCGATGAGGAATCAGACTGAATGTCGTCATCGGAGCGATGGAAGGCCAATGTTGCAGGCAAGGTAGAGGTCGGAATCGAAGCTGGTACCAAGGTGGTCCCTGGAGAAGCGAGGATTGGAGGCACCGGTTTGACTTGTGGAGGTACCAAAGCAGATGGAGAAGATAAGAGGTGATATGATAGCCCTGTTTAAATACTTGAAGGGATGTCATATTGAGGAGGGAGCAGGCTTGTTTTCTGCTGCTCCAGAGAACAGGACCTTGAACAATGGATGCAAACTGCAGGAAAAGAGATTCCACCTCAACGTGGACTCAATCCTGGATGTCCCTTGAGTTGCATGGACAGCATTCCCCAGAGGTAGGTCCCCTTGGGGCTGTCCTGGCTGCCCATGCCTGGGCTCCAGGGGGGAAGGGGATGGTGATGGAGGGAGCAAGGAAGCCTTCTCTCCAAGAGCCTCCCCAGACAGATCCAGCAAAGCCTCCCAGGCCACCAGGCAACAAAGGCAAGTCACACACTCTCAGCCTCAAGGAAAGACAAAGGCTGCTCAGAGGCCATGGCGGCAGTGGCCTCATCCCTCCCATGCTGAGGCCTACCAGCCTGCTGGACCTCCTGCCGTCCACCATGGCACCCAAAACCAAAGTGAATCAGCAGCAGCAGGCCCAGACCCCAGACACAGCGAGGCCTACTGATAGGGGCCGTCGTCAGACCTCTCTCTCCCCACCAGCAGCCAGCCTGCTCTCTTTCTCTGTCTTCTTGCATGTGCTGAGTGCACCGCACACACGTTTGAGTCCAATAGCTCCTCCTCTCCAGTGCCTAGCCAGGAGCCAATGGGAACGGAGGAGCTGGAAAAACCCGCCCACTGGCTGCAGTCTCAGGCCCCCACAACATGACCACTGAGTCCTGACTTCCCTGCTTGGGAAAGGGAGGCCTGACAGGCGGGCCAAGGAGGAAGGGCTGAAAGGCATTTGTGAGGGCAGGTAGCGCGGGGCCCCTTTGGCTGGGGGCCCCAGGGCAGTGCCCCACTCACCCTGTGCTAGCTATGGGCCTGGTTGCCACGTCCCTGATCTGGGTATAAAAGGGGTGGCCTGCATGGCACCCCTTCAAGGCTGTCTGTACAGCCCCGAAGTCCCTTGTGTCTTTCAGATCATTTAGCACCTCTACTTAGTATGAAGGGAAAGGGTTGAGGGAACCTCTACCTGTTGGATTGCCACCTCTTTGGGAGCCAGGGCAGCCCCAGAACACCACTATGACAAGGGCATGGTGGCAGCTGCATCAAGGTCCCTCTTAGGGAGACTCCTCTGGGACTTCTAGAGTGAGGAGGACCTCCAGGTGGCTGCCTGGCTGGGTCTCCTTGAAGGACCTGGGGAAGATGCATTTCCCAAGAGGTTCTGGGGCTTTGAGCTCTTCATGAGCAGGGCCTGCACTTCAGGCATCTCTACTTGTTGATCCAGAAGAGGCACCAGGTGAGGCTCCCCCCCAGAAAAAAGCAAGAAGTAAAAAAGGACAGCAAACCCTCAGTGGCATCCTCATAATAGTCCTCCCACCCCAGCTCCAAGGAAATTACACCTGAGCCTCCTTTGGCCCTTGTCTGAATGCTGGCAGAAACCCTCCAGAGGAGACAGGAGGAAGGCTCAGGATGGCTGGAGAATAAAGGGCTGGTGGGCACAAAGCCCATTGCTCCAGGAGAGAGGGACCTGGAAAAAGAAAATAGTTAATCCACCATTCTCTGCCTGTCTAAGATCAGAGCAGGATTTCTAGGCAATAGCTGATGTCCAATTGCAGAAGATCCTGTGTGCATCTGTTCAGAAGAGGAGAAACCTAGGATCCAGATCTAGCAGAACCAGGAAGCCGCAGCAGTTCTTGGGAGCCTCCTTTGACTAGGAAGGCAGCTTCTTCCCTCCCTCTTCATCCTTCCCAGAACCAGATCCATTGCCTCTCTGAGGTCAGTGGACACGTGCAGAGGAGGAACAGGGCTGACCCACACCACTATTCCACCTGAGAACCAGGATGAAGATGGAGCATCCCCACTTTCCCTTTCCTAAACATAAAACTTGTCCAAATCTGCCATTTTTCTCCAGCACTGGCCACAGAACATGCCTAAAGGCCAAGGGAGATCTTGAGATCAGGTCAGTCCTTGCCACCAGCCCACTCTTGCTAGCCTCCTAATGCCCACCTCTCCTCCCAACACCTGCCCTCTTGAAAGAGGCCAGGTTGCAGCCCTACGAGAAAGAGGTTCAGAACTGTTTAGCTCATAGTGAGATCCTTAGGTTTGCAGAGAGGGAAACTCTCGTCTTCCTCCTCCATCTAAGGCTGTAGGTGAGACCACCTCCCAGGCCTCAAGGGAAGCTGAATCCTTCAAGTCTGCCTACAAATGACCTTGGGTGCAAAAGATGATTTAGTCATTAGGCAAAATCTCTTTATCAATTTCATTAAGAAAAAGAAAACAAAGCATGATCTGTAAGCTAATGTTATTTCAAACCACCAATGAACGAGGTACAGGTATTCCCCAACCTCAAGTGACATCATGAAACATTTTACCTAAGACTACTAGCTAGAATAATTCAAAACACGCTAAACTAGAGTTAGTTACTACTGAAGTTTACACTTGATAAGTCGCACAGTAGAAAAAAGAACTTGCCAAATTTTAAGTAAAATTTTTACAGCAAGTGACCATTTCTCTGCAGTGTCCTTCAAATATGAGATATTTCCCGCTGTCTTCTTGATGTGTGGTCCGTTATTTTGTCAGTGTTTTCTGAATGCTGTTGCAATGCCCCAACTCGGCACCATCTTGTATCACGGGGAGGTTTGTTGTTGTTGATGATGTTAACTGCCCTCGGGTAGATTTCGACCCATGGTGACCCTGCTGATGAGACATCTGCAAGACTTCCACTGCTCTGTCCAACTCCTGCAAACTTATCCTCATGATCTCTTTAATAGAGTCCACCCATCTCGCATGCGGCCTTCTTCTCTTTCTACATCCCTCTAAGTTTGCTAGCATTATTGTTTTCTCCAATGATTCATGCCCTCTCATGATGTGTCCAAAGTACGACAACCTGAGTTTTGTCATCTTGGCTTCCAAGGAGATTTCTGGCTTGATCAGATCTAAGTCCCAAATTTTATTTTTATTTATTTATTTATTTTGGTCTGTCCATGGGCTCCTTAGCACTCTTCTCCAGCACCACATCTCAAATTAGTTAATTTTCCTCCTTCTTAACTGCCCATCTCTCACATCCACACATATTAATAGGGAATTCAATGGTTTGTATGATTCTGACTTTTGTGTTCAGTTGTACAGCCTTGCATTTTAGGATCTTCTCTACTTCTTTCATAGCTGCCCTTCCCATTCTTAATCTTCTTCTGATTTACTAACTGCAGTCCCCATTTCTATCAATGATTGATCCCAGGTATGAGAATTCTTTTACTATTTCTATTTTCTCATTTTCTAATTGAAATTTGTGTAGGTTCTCTGTGGTCATTATTTTTGTTTTCTTTATGTTCAACAATAGGCTTACTTTTGCACTTTCTTCCTTGATCTTTTTTACTACTGTAGTTGTTTCAGGTCTTTGAGGTTTTGTGCTAGTATTATGGTGTCATTGGTGTAGCTCAGATTGTTGATATTCCTTCCTCTATTTTCACTCCTTCTTTTGTGTACAAATCTGGTTGTCTTACAATATGTTCTGAATATAGGTTGAACAGGTAGGGTGGTACAATACAGCCTTGTCTCCACCCTTTGCCAACTGGGAACCATCCTGTTTCTCTGTGTACTGTCCTGGCAGTAGCCTCTTGTCCTGAGTACAGATTCCACATCAGGACTATCAGGAATGCAGCTGGCCGCTGGCTCATGCCAGGCCAATTTGCAGGCCAGCTGCTCTCAGCCACATCCTGAACCATTGCCTCCCCTATTGCTGCCAGCACTGGCCACACCAGTGATGGCACTGCTTTTGTGCACCCAGCCACACAGGTACACTGATCCTATGCAGGAAGTAGCAGAGGTGGCAGCAGAAGCAATGGCTGGAACTGTAGCTGGGAGCAGCTGGCCTGCAAAGCAGCATGAGTTGAGCAAGTGGCCAGCTGCCTTCCTGCCTCTCCTGAGCTGCAGTGCCAACAGGAGGTGTAGCTCTGTGCAGTGGCCTTGCCTTTGCTGCTGCTCAGCCGCCAATTCTCCTTGCTCACCACCATTCAGTGCCTGACCAATGGGAGAGTGTGCCCCAAGTCAGGAAGCAACTGCTGGGGTTGTTGAGGGAGAAATGAATTACCGTTTTTTAAAAGAACACTCTCCTCTAGTTTGGTGTTAGTTAGTGCAGCCAGATCTGGGCATGGCTCTGGAGAGGCCAAGCAGAAACGTTTGGAAAAGTGTGGCTTCTCTGTGAAAGCAGCCCAGGCTCATTCAGCTACCATTCTGCTTCTCTCGAGCAGCAGGTACTGCATTCATACCTATATTTGTACTTAGGCATCCCCCACTTATTCAAGAGGTACGGGATTAGAGCACTGTATGGTAATACATAATAGTTCTGCATTTCAACACTTTCCACTTTTTTACAGTGCTCCAGTACCTAACCTGTCAAATAATTCAAGGACACCTCTATGAGTATAATATATCATGCTAAGTGATTTACTTGATGTTTCAGCAATATTCTAAAGTGAATGAAACTATTTTCACATTCCTAGCATTTATATGGCTTCTCCCTTGTGTGGATTCTTCGATGTGCACATAGACTTCCACTGTGACTGAAACTCTTTCCACATTCTAGGCATTTATATGGTTTCTCCCCTGTGTGAGTTCTCTGATGTGGCTTTAGATCTCCACTCTGACTGAAGCTCTTTCCACATTCCATGCACTTATATGGTTTCTCCCCTGTGTGGGTTCTTCGATGTAAAAGAAGGGCCACAACTTGATTGAAGCTCTTTCCACATTCCATGCATTTAAATGGTTTCTCCCCTGTGTGCGTTCTTTGATGCGAATATAGTTGACTACTCCATTTGAAGCTCTTTCCACATTCTTTGCATTCATGTGGTTTTAACTCTTTGTGGATTCTGCAATGTAATTTTGTGCGAAATTTATATTGGAATATTCTTCTGTAAACAGAACAGTTTGATGATATTTTCCCTTTGCAGTTTTCCTGGGGGGTCAGGAGTTCATAAATATCATGCTCCTGAGAAACAGTGTTCTTCCTCCTATTCATTGATTGGCATGCCTTTTGTCTTTTCAGTCCCCTTTGATTTCCAGACTCCACTTTCTCCACAACAGTCTTGCTAGTCTCCCATAATGCTGATGGATTCTCTACAAAAGTCTCCTTCTCCAGCTCATTACCTGCTTGAGAAAGAAAAAGAGCTCATTAGGAATGGAGGAGTGGACTTCTCTGCATTCACCCCTTTTCTCTCAGCCAAGATTATCTATTTAATTCATTTTTCCTGTCAACTGCAGATTTCTGTGCATTCAGGAACTCTCAAATGAAGGCAAAGGGGCTCCTTACCTGGAGAGTCCATGTTCTCATCATTTTCCATCCTGACTTCCTTCCAGAGAGTCCTATGGCCCTGAATCTAAGATCCCACTCTTCCTTGGTGAAATACACAACCACTTCCTCAAAGGAGACCAGGAGCTGGAAGGGAGAAAATGACAACACTTCTCTAGTCACAATTACTTATTGCTTCTAATTCATCGCAGAGTCCCATATTTACAAAACATATTTACAGAATATTGCCTCCAGTCTATAACAATAGAATGGCAGCCTAAATTTTTCTGCCTGTGAACCACCGTGGTCTTTGATGCAGGACATGGTATATATGACAGTTGCATCAACATTCCAATGATGCACTGTTTGAAATGCTGACACATTTAACTGCCACTAGAGCTGTAAATAATGTGCACAACAGCCCCACCTAGTGGCCACATCCATGTCATTTCCTCAGACCTGTTTAACATGGTCTTGACAGTAATGAATGTGTGTAAGAGAGAAAGACAGAACTAGACATCCATAAATAATAAAGATTGGTTCTAGACAAGGTCATACCCAGTGAAACCAAAATAACGGACAGTCACAACTAAGCCATTTCGTTGATTACAATGAATCTTCCCAAGCACTGTGTACAAAGAGAGAGAGTGATATTTTTTTCTTCCTGTGGTAATCTCTTTCTACATTGATAATAGCACTGCTGTCAGAAAGGCTTTTGCTGAGGAGCCAGACAACGTGTGCCAAACAGCTAGTGGGCAGCAGCAGCCGCAGTGGGGAGGGGATGACACTGGCAGAGGACCTCTCAGGTAGGCTTGCCATATCCTGCCTGGGGGCAGGACTTTCCCGGTTTGGGGCAGGTCCGCACGATCCCGCCCCGGTTTGCCCCCCCCCGGCTTCCCCCCCCCAGGAGGCCCTGGAGGCAGCTCTGCGATCGTGCCGCCAAAAACCGGGCCGCACAGCCTGGGGCGGAGGAGGCAAAGGGGGAAGCCCTGCCCTCCCCGCCTCCCAGCGCAGCGCAGCCCCATCCCACCCCACCCCCCGCTGCCGTCCTGCGCGGCTGTGTGCCACCCTCCCCGCCTCCCTGCATGGCGTAGCCTAGAGAGCAGGTCTTCAGGACACCTGCCACTCAGAGCTTTTGCCCGCCCACATTGGTATATATGCCCTGCAAGAGGCATTACTTTCCAGGTTACAGTGAGAGAAAAAAAGGCCATAAATCGTTCATGTTGTCTGGGAGTTTAATTGCCTCATCTTTTAAATGTCTACCGCGTCAGTATTCTTGTAATTCTTTATCACAGGATCATTTTTGAGGCCCTAAACACCTTTCCTTGTAATATGCAAATTTCTCCCGAAGCTGACCAATGGGAAAGAAGCAATCAGCCCTCCTCCCCTTGGGTTGGTTTTCAATGGCTTGGTGAAGGAAGAGATTTTGCCTTGCTTGTAAATAGGAAGGGCTTTGGGGTAGCAAAAGGCTGCAGAAATAGTTTGACCCCGCCTTAAACATCCATGGCTCAGTGCTATGGGGTTCTGGGAATTGTAGTTTCTTGTGGCACCAGAGCTCTCTTGACAAAAGGAGGCTGAATGGTCCACAGATGTTAGAGTGTGGGACCAGAATCCTGGACAATCAACCAGTCAGCTTGTTTATTGAAACAACAGAACTTTATTGAAGGTTCCAAGATCAGCCATGTCTCATCACCCAGCTTCTAAGCTGAGACTGACCCCTCCCAGCCAAAGCAAGGCATAAGTCCCCCCGAAGCCAAAGCACTCCACCCCCAGCAAAAGCCCATGCAACAGGACCCGTCCTTCCCAGCACTAGTTCCCATCCTCCATCCCTATCCCCTGAGAAACGAAACTGCATTCCAAGTCTCTGCAGGCCAGCTTCTCAAGGACACTAGATAACTCACACCTGGTCCAGCCTAGTACTACATATCACCATCTCTATAAGCTATGCGAAGCGCAACCCATCCCCCCAGTATCCACAGTTAGAATAAATCTGGTAGAATACTACAGGATTCTAACAACAGAGCTACAGTTCCCAAGATTCCATAGCCTTGAGGAGGAGGAGGAGGAGGAGGAGGAGGAGGAGGAGGAGAAGGGGGGGAGCAGAAGGAGGAGGAGGTGGTGGTGGTGGTAAGTGGCCAGAGGCTTTTATTTTGCCCTTGTGTATTTTTTCTAATATTTATTTTGCCCTTGTGTATTTTTTCTAATATTTATTTGGACCCTGTGTATTTTTTCTAATATTTATTTGGACCCTATGTATTTTTTCTAATATTT
>NC_056523.1:1944098-1950543 GCF_019175285.1 Sceloporus undulatus
TTGGTTATGGAATAAGCCTCTGAAATATGCAAGAGGCCATGTTAAGTAAAGCCATGTGAAATGCCCAAATGTGCTGTCGTGTGTTTTGGAATGAGGAGGGGGTGGTTTGGCCAGAAAGGGAAGTACATTTCTGCCATCTGTCTAGGAATAGTGCCAAAATGTCCTCCATTTTGAGCATGCCTAAGAAACATGCATTTATATTAACATATTTTAAAAATAATCAAATTTTTTGTGTCCTCCATTTATGAAAAATATGCCCTACATTTGAAAATGTTGCCCTACATTTGTCCTACATTTGTTCCGGTTTGGAGGTCCAGACTTATGGCAACCCTACTCTCAGGGCCTATAACATGGGGCCAACCTACCTGGGTTTGTGCAGTGATGGGTGGTGTTCACATGCAACACTTCCACGCTGTGGAGCTGCTGTCATGGCATCCGCTCTGAAGGCCTGCACTGCAGCCCCTAAAGGCAAAAACAGGGTGCCAGGTTCAATTCACATGGCCAGGCACTTCCTCTAACATTACAGGCCACAACTGGGGCCTTCGCAGGAAATGCGTTGGCACCAGCAGGTAAGGAGGCACAGGGCCATACAGTCTACTGGCTGTCTGGAAAACTCTGCCGCAAACAACCAGTAAATATGGCTGTGCTAAGGGCCTTTTGGGCTGGGGTTGGGCCAGGCCACCAGAATGACCGGATTGATGTCTGGTCTGGACAATTCCGGCCCAGAGCTTTTAGCCTGCATCATCTGAAAAGGATGATGGCAGGCTGCAGAGAACACAGGTTTTGTGGCTTGTACATGCAGCCCCTCAGCTATGGTGCCATGCTGTTGTGTCTGAGGGGCTGCATGTACAAGCCAAAAGACCTGTGTTCTCCCAGGCCTGTCATCATCCTTTTCAGATGATGTAGGCCAAAAGTCCTGGGCCCAAATTTCCCAGACCAGATACATTAGTATTGCAATAGCAATAGCATGTACATTTCTATACCACTTATCAGTGAACTTAGCACTCTCTAAGTGGTTTAGTCTGTAAATTAATAGCCCCCAACAATCTGGGTACTCATTTTATCAGCCTATGAAAAGATGGAAGGCAAGCAGATGTGTGCGAGGGAGCTCCTTGTGCTGTCTCCAGACAGAGGGGGGTTCAGAAAGCTATTTAGCTAATATCACTGCTTCATAGCTTACTGTGACAACTTTCTGGGAAGAGAGTTAAATTGAGGCTCGAAGGAGGTGAAAGATAACCAAGACAACTTTGATGTTATCTAAGGATATCAACCGCAGAGCAGCCAGCCCCTCCTGTGATGGCCTTTCCCAAATGGGAGAGCAAAGCCACGCTACAGAAGATTCAAAACCAACAGGAACTTCACAGACAAAAATAACTTATGAGGTGTGAAGGCATTCAATTACTCCAAAATTTATATTCTATCTTCAAATGACATTGATTAAAAAAAAGAAAAAGGGGGATTTCCCTTCTGAAGATAAGAAAAAGACACTGACTTAGGAGGTAAAGCACTGCTTACTTTTAAATTTTGATATTGCTGCCGAATTAACTCCAGAACGGAAATTTTGCTTGAGACAGAACCTGAAGTCAATTAAGAAGTGGGAGCTGTGTTGTGAACCCAAATTGTAAATCCGGATTAAAACAGGAAAGAGATGCAGAGCTCCACTGTAGATTAATTCCAGATGGAGAGAAGTATAAATCACTAAATGGAAAAGGCATAAGGCAAAGAGCATGACAGGATACCTTAAGAAATGACACACAGTTGGACATGGTAATAAGAAAGAAAAGCTATTTTGAATCAAGTAAGCTGAACTTTTGTTTGGTGTGGGAAGCGTGTGCAGCGGCTCAAAGAAACTCCGGCAAAGCACTCATTGGGCTGCATTTTATGCACCCCCTTTTTCTTTTCTTTCCTTCTCTTCTGAAAGGCAGATAGAGAACATGGTACAACAGAGGGTTTGCTTAGCTGAGATCAAGCTGATTCTGTATCAGGATCAGAGACAAACTTGGATAAAGCCAGGGAAAGCTGCTGGTGAAAACACAGCAGCGCAGTTTGAATTCTACAAACATCAGCTGGCAACCTTTTTGACAGCAAACATAGGAAAATAGGGGAAAGCAGAAGGAAGACCACTTCAATACCTGAGATATTGGGTTATCAGTAATGGAGACAGTGAAAGACATTGAACTAAGAGAGCAGACACAATAAGTGGAAAATACTAAACTGAAATATTATAAAATGTGGTAAAACCTTCCTGTGTGTCAAACATTTGGAAATTAGGACTTTCTTTCAACTACACTGGTGCCTCGGGATACGAAATACCCAGGTTACGAAATTTTCGGGTTACGAAAGGAATTGCGGAACGAATTAATTTCGTAACCCGAGGTAGCAGTGTATTCGGAATCCGTCTGGAAATTATCCCTTTAACATCTGCCTTTTTTTTCCTTTTTTCTTTCTGCTGATAAAGCTGAGTGAGAGGAAATTTAGAACTGTGACTTTTGAATTTGATTTAAGGGACTAAATGAATTAAAATGTTAAAGAGACTAGAAATTTAGTCAACAGAGGAATCTACCCATTGTTACTTAAGAAATCAACTGTGAACAAAGGTGGATTTGAGTTTAAAAGTTGATTTCATAGAATCATAGAATCGTAGAGTTGGAAGAGACTGCAAGGGCCATACAGTCCAGCCCCATTCTGCCATGCAGGAAATCACAATCAAAGCATCCCCGACAGATGGCCATCCAGCCTCTGCTTGAAGACCTCCATCTTTTCGTAGGCTGATAAAATGAGTACCCAGATTGTTGGGGGCTTTAATGATTTCATGAAGTGTAGCTGAAGTGGTGGAACAATTGTGAATATTATGAATTTCTTTAATTCACATTTAAGTCATTATAATCCACATTTAAATAATTATAAATCAATTAAGATAATTGAATCTATTGAACCTATCGAAAGCAAGGAATTTACTAATTGTTACAATAGTAATTGTTTTTGGTGTAGAGTCAATGATATCTGAAAATTGTTGAGGGCCTTTCATATATATATATATATATATAGGGATTATTGATATAAATTATTTGTTTGTATTGTCATGATACAATCCTCCCTCCGTTCTCACGGTCTTCAGACTTGCGTCCCTCGTTTATGCGTGAGAGACGAACCGAGGGGGAATGAATGGGGCGCGTCCCATGCCTATATTCAAGCCAATGGGGCTTGAATATAAGCAAAAAGCTGTTTTCGCGAGGGAGTCTGGAATGGATCCCCTGCAAAAAAGGAGGGGCAACTGTATATTGTATAGGAACATAAAATTCTTAAGGTAAAACTCAGTGAACTGAGAGGTGCTGCCTAACCAGTTGCAACTTTAAGACTTAAAGATAATTCTTTTCTTCTCCTGTTATTGCCATTATTAATATTATCATCTGATTGATTTTTGTCTGTATTTGTTAAATGGCCAACGCACCTACCCCAGAATGTTTTCTGTATTGTGAGATACCGCGTTGTAGCTGCCACAGAGGAACCATGAAGAGCAGCCTATGGGCTGGGACTTCAACCAAGGTAAAAACAATTTGTTTCTTCTTAAATTAGGACTGAATTTGCATGTTTTACTTCTGCACCCCCAAAATGTTCCTGATGGAAAAACATGGAGACGTCTTGAGAATCCATAGTTCTCTGCCTACAAAGAGGCCTGTGGCCTCTAGTGGAATGGAGACATATTGGGTTGCAAAATAGGGGTCCCTGTTGAGATACAAATGGACTTTAAATTTCCTGGACTTTGAAAGTCTCCCTCTTCCGCATGGCCAGGAAGAGGAGGCCCCAGCCTGCAAAAGATATCCTCCCCATCATAACATCTTTACTATGGGCTGAAATAACATGGAGGCATCTGACTAACTTCGCCAGTTGTTTTTCCTTTCTCATGTTTGGTTTGTAACATCTTGCCTGATGAAGAAGCCCATGAAGCTTCAAAAGCTTGCAACACGTATACTGTATTGTGCATTTTGGTTGGCCAAGAAAGGTATCACTGATGGATTTTTTTTGCATTTGTTACATGGCCAACACAGCTACCCCTGAATGTTTCTTGTTGCTCTTTCGTTCATGATATGCTGCTTTGAATCACAACATTTACAAGTGTTCTAATTCTAAATAATTTTGGTGGCCTCCCCTCCTTTCTGCCTAGATAGATTCTGTTAAAAGTCGCAAACAGCCAAAATAAAGCTGCTTCGAGTCACAGTGGAGGTATGGTGTTTGAATGATGCATGCGTCCTAAGAGTCCAGAAGTCGCACCAAAGCCACGCTCCAGCCCTAAGGACTGGAGTGCAGCTTTGGTGTGGCTTCTGGACTCTTAGGACGCATGCATCATTCAAACACCATACCTCCACTGTGACTCGAAGCAGCTTATTTTGGCTGTCTGTAACAGGCCTTGGTATTCCCAGCGGAAACTCTCAACAGCAGACAGAAGTTACTTTTCCACTGATTCCCAGGTCATCCCTCCATTTCTGCACAGTCACAAAATTAGTTTAAGAGTGTCTTGGGCCAACTCCCAGTCTACCTTCTGGGTGCTTGTGAGGATAAAAACAGAGAGGGGGCAGGAGATCCGCTGGGTCTCCTAGAACCACTCCCCATAATTGTCTTGAGCATTTCATTTTTCTGTTTTGCCAACTGGCTTTCCCCATGCAAAATTCATCTTCACAACATTAGATTCAAATTCACCAGACTACTGTCTGTGGTCACAGAAAGGAATTTTCAATCCTATCCCTCTTTTTCTTGCCCAGCATCAAGGGCTCTGCTCTCCTACGTATCTGACAAAAGCCTGCATTTTCTGGGAAGGAGTTCAGAGACCCAGCTACCTATGGCTACTGCTCATGGTGGCTCTCTATGGCTCCCTAGCTGCGGTCAGAGACAACGAGATCTCCCAGGAGGATGAGCAGCGTGGTGTGTTTGGTGTGTCTGCTGTCACTCTGGAGATCAAGAAGCCTCTTCTCTCCGCTTCCTAAGGCAGCCCACAGGTTGGAGGGGAAGCCCATATAATAGCTATCTATCTATCTGTCTGGAAGCCAGCATGGTGTGTGTTGGGCTATGACTCTAGAGACTGGGTTCAAATCCTGGCTCAGCCACGTAGACCCACTAGGTGATCTTGGGACAAGTCGCACTCTCTCAGCCTCAGAGGATGGCAATGGCAACCCCCCCTTTTGAAGAAACTGGCCAAGAAAACCCCATATAGGATCACCGTAGTGCCGCCAGAAGTCAAAAACAACTTGAAGGCACACAACAACAACAACAACAACATATCTATCTGTCTGTTCATCCTTTCATTTCCTCAATCTTCTGGCTCCAGACTTGAAGATGGAGCAGGAGCAAACAAAGGGAAGCCTGGTCAGTTTTAATTCCCTCCTTTTCAAATCCCCCTCTTGCAGCATCCCTTCTCCTTCAGCACAAAAAGAAAAAAGCTGGTTTCCCTCCACTAGGCCATACTGCCTCCTTCCCCATCGCATGTCTCTCCTCTGCAGCCCCATCATTGACCCCATGGGGACTAGATGCCCAGAGCAAAGGGAGGCAGCAGGAGCAGGACAGTTTTGGACGGAGGAGGCAGAGAAGCTTTACAGACATTGAGGAGGGCTTTCCTTTCCCATGCATGAATCTGGACCACCATCATCCCACACACACTGACCCCCAGGAAGAGCTCTCCCCCCAAAAAGCATAACTTGAGGTGTCTCTTCCCCCTTCCCCACATCAGCCCAAGCATCCCTCCCACCTTTTCTCTCCTGCCTGCTCTTTCTTCTTCTGGTCCAGGGAGCTCCAAGGAAACTCTTCCCAATAGCCATGTTTATCCTTCTGGAGGTTGGGAAAGGGCTGTGTGTTTCAACATTGCATGCGTCTCTAGGGATCTGCTCTGGCAGGACTGTGTTGAGGACCCTGCCTGGTTCCCTTCCACTGCGATCCCCCCACCTGCAAGTGGACCCCAAGGGGCAAAGCTTGCAAGTCTGGATCCATGTAGATCCATGGGGGAGGGAGGAAAAGGAGACCCTGGGATGATAATGATGGGGGGGGGGAGAGGGGTGCATTTAGAAAGGAGGAGGAAGACTTTGCTAGTTGGAGGAGCCCTGTTTAAATATTTGAAGGGAGCAAGCTTGTTTTCTGCTGCTCCAGAGAACAGGACCTGGAACAATGGATGCAAGCTCCAGGAATAAAGATTCCACCTCAACATCAGGAGGACCCCCAATGCCCCCCTTCCCCTCCTGCCTGCTCCCCCCACTAGGCCCCCTGACTTCTCTCCATGCTCTGAAGGCTGAAAGGCAGAACCCCCCCTCCTCCCTCTCCCTCCTTGTTCCTTGTTGGCCCCTTTCCCTTCTCCCTCCCTCCCTCCCTCCCTCCTTCTCTCGGGTGCAGCCAAGAAAAACCAGCCTCAGAGGCTGGGAAATGCGTTCAGCCCTTATGCTCAAGACTAGCGACCCCCCCC
>NC_056523.1:1950643-1988592 GCF_019175285.1 Sceloporus undulatus
GGCCCCCTGACTTCTCTCCATGCTCTGAAGGCTGAAAGGCAGAACCCTCCCTCCTCCCTCTCCCTCCTTGTTCCTTGTTGGCCCCTTTCCCCTCTCCCTCCCTCCCTGCCTCCTTCTCTCGGGTGCAGCCAGGCAAGCCTTGGGGGCCCTTCCTCGCTTGTAATGGGGGAGATCTGGATGCATCCCCCGAAAAACAACAACACCCCCTTTTCTTTTTCCTTCTCACCTGGGGTCTGCTTTCCAGGAACGAAGGAAGAGAGGTCTGCTTACGATTAATACCTCGCAGGAGCAGGGAGTGCAGCTTCCTAGAGAGGCAGGGAAGGGTTCAGCTGAGGGGGCGGGGCAGGAGAGTGCCCCCCCACTATGACCTCATTTCCGGGAGAGAGAGAGAGAGTACCGCTTCCTAGAGAGGCAGCGAAAGGTTATGGGGGAAGACCTTATTTCCAGAAGTAGGGTCTTTCTACCTTTCATAGAATCATAGAGTTGGAAGAGACCTCAAGGGCCATCCAGTCCAGCCCCATTCTGCCATGCAGGAACTCTCATTCAAAGCATCCCAATTGACAGATGGCCATCCAGCCTCTGTTTAAAGACCTCCAAAGAAGGAGACTCCACTACACTTCGAACAGCCCTTACTGTCAGGAAGTTCCTCCTAATGTTGAGCTGGAATCTCTTTTCCTGCAGCTTGCATCCATTGTTTTGTGTCCTGTTCTCTGGAGCAGCAGAAAACAAGCTGCTCCTCCTCAATATGGCATCCCTTCAAATATTTAAACAGGGCTTCTATCACCTCTTAACCTTCTCTTCTCCAGGCTAACCATCCCCAGCTCCCTGAGTCGTTCCTCGTAGGGCAAGGTTTCCAGACCTTTCACCATTTTAGTCGCCCTCCTTTGGACACGCTGCAGTTTCCAATGTCCTTTTTGAATTGTGGCGCCCAGAAATGGACACAGAATACAGTGGCACTATTACTTCCCTTGATCTGGACACTACTATTGATGCAGCCTAAAATCGCATTGGCCTTTTTAGCTGCCATAGCACACTGTTGACTCATGTTCAGCTTGTGGTCTACTTGGACTCCTAGATCCCTTTCACGTTGTCTCCTTAAGCCAGGTGTCCCCCATCCTATATCTGTGCATTTCATTTTTTTCACCCTAAGTGCAGTACCTTACATTTCTCCCTGGTGAATTTCATTTTGTTAGCTTTGGCCCAGCTTTCTAGTTTATTCAGGTAATTTTGAATTTTGATCCTGTCCTTTCCTTGGCGGAGAAGGAAGAACTTTGGGGGAGAGCAGGAAGGCAAGGTCAGGCCCCCCCTTTAAGATCTGGGGTTTGTTTAGGGGAGAGGGAAGCCCCCTCCTTTTCTCCTTGGAGGCTCCTCTCTGGCTAGCAGACCTCCTCCTGCTCCTCCTTCTCTTCCTCTCTGGGGCCTCAGATGTATTTTGGGGGGCGGATAAGAAGAGACTCCTAGGTGGTGGTTGGTTGGGGGGTGTTTGGCTCTGGGGGGGTTCTTTCCTGGCCTGGGGAGGTGGAGAGGCTAGAGGGGGACTATTACGGGCGGCCAGAGTAGGGTTGCCATAACTGTCTACCTCCAAACCAGGACAAATGTAAAAAAAATTAGGACAAAATTTAGGCCCAAATGTAGGACATTTTTTTGAAATGGAGGACATGACCACTAAAACCCCCCCCCAAAATTAATCAACTTAAAAAGCATTAATATAAACACATGCTTCCTAGTCATGCTCAAAATAGAGGACATTTTGACATTATTACTGGACAGATGTCCAGATGTGACCACAAACGCTGAACCATCTCCCTTCCTTCAGCAAATTTCTGGCTAACACAGCACATCTCATGTCTATACACTGACCTTTTCACATTTGCTTTTTATATTATCTTAGTCAAGCAACAAGCAAGAAAACATAAGCCGTTAGCTTTATAATATAGCTTTTCTATATCTCTAGCAGTATCCACTTCATTGGATATCCACCTTAGTAGTTCATATAATCACAGAATTGTACAGTTGTTGATCTAGGTCTGTGATGTTTTCTGCTAATATTATGGTGTCGTCTGCATACCTTATATTGTTGATTTTCTTTCCTCCTATTTTCACTCCTCCTTCTTCTGTGCCCAAGCCTGCTTCTCTTACAATATGTTCTGCGTATAAGTTGAACAGGTGAGTGGTACAATGCAGCCTTGTTTCTCCGTGTTTTATCCTGGCAGTAGCCTCGTGTCCCAAGGACAGATTCCTCAGCAAAACTATTAGATGTGTTGGCATTCCCATTTCTTAAGGATGTTCCATAGCATTTCATGATCTATGCAGTGAAAGGCTTTAATATAGTTTATAAAGCACATGCTGATTGTCACATCGTGGTCCTTGAACTGAATTTCTCTTTAATTTTCTAGATATTGTGGAATAGACTTCTTGTTTTTCCCATTTTGATGAATCTCTTTCTGTGTATGGCTCTCCATTGGTCATTGTAGTAGCTGACTTTATCTTTTCACACTAGCTGTTATACTGTTGCATTCATAGTTCTGAGTTTGTTCCTGTCTCCCTTTCTTTTTGATTACTGTGTCTGTCTACATTCTTCTTTTGTTGTATCTAAGGCTTCTGACCATAGTTGTTCTGGTTATGGTCTATTATGCTTAGTAGTACAAATCTGTTCCTTATATTGACAATAAATTCTGTTGAATATTGTTCACATTAATTTTTTGTATGATGACTGCTTTTGTTCTCTTCTTAAATTTTACTCCTTTTTTTCATATAAGGAATTCGTGATCTATACCAGTCAGCACCCAGTCTAGTCTTGGCTACCAATATGGAGCTTCTCCATCTTTTGTTCCTGACTATGGGCCTGAGCAGACAGGGCAAAATAAAGCTGCTTCAGGTCACTTTGGAAGAATGCTGTTTAAATGATGCATGCATCCTAAGAGGCCGGATGCTGTGCCAAATGTATGTGTCCTAATAATAAATAATTAATAATAATAATAATAATAATAATAATAATAATAATAATAAATTTATTTCTATACCGCCCTTCTATGTAATCAGGGCAGTGTACAGCATTATAAAAACATCCATAACAAAATAACAATACACATACATTACGAGGCCGGAAGCCACCAAGGCCTCTTAAGATGTGTGTGTCATTTAAACAACATACCTCCAAAGTGACCCGAAGCAGCTTTACTTTGACCTGTCTGTTCAGGCCCTATATAATCTATTTGGGTTTTTCGTTGGCCATCTGGTGATGCTGTATGCATAGCCTTCTCTTTGGTTGTATAAAAAGGTGTTTGCAATGAATAGTTTGTTGGCCTCACATAAATCTTGCAGATGCTCACCTATTTCATTTCTTTTGCCTAGCCTGAATCTGCCTAACGTTTTGATTCCTTTTTTGCTTCCTGTGGAAGCAAATCATAATATAAATATAATCAAGCATATATAACCATAAACAAATATACTCAGACAGCCTTACCGGATAGTAATCCTCATACAAATCAATTAACGTCACCCATTAAAATATGACAGGGTTCAACAATCCTGACAAAAAGGCAGGAAGAGAACATAACAATGGGAAACACCTGGGGGAAAAATGATCCTTTTTACCCTACTTTTATGCCGAGGACAGGAAGATGTTAGCATTTATCTTGAGAATCAGTGAACATTGTGTGTTAACAAGCAGCCAGAAAAGGAAAAAAAACTGCCCCTTCACCGAGTTCATGAACATACAGTCTACTTTCATGGTCACAATCAGATGGCTTGGGGAGGACCTCATTAATAAATGTAAGTCGAAAACACCCTGCAGAAATAAACCAGTTTCAGACTGCTTTAACTGCCCTGGCTTAGTGCTAGGAAATTCTGGGACCTGTAATATTGTGAGACATTTAAGTTTCCCTGTTAGAGAATTCTGGTGCCACAATAAGCTACAGTTCCCAGGATTCCGCAGCACTGAGCCAGGGCAGTTAAAGTGGTCTCAAATGGCATTATTTCTGCAGAGTGTCTTGGACCATACATAACTGGTGCCATGATTCATAGATTTTGGATGAGCTGCCAAGGCGACAGAATATTCTAAACAATTCAGAAGTTTAATGGATACTTTAATATCACATCCTTTCAAGGTAAATATCATGAAAGGGGGTTTTAACAGTTTTACAAACCAGATATAGTGACTTTGCAAACAAAAAGTATTTCATTTGTCAACTTTCTCGCCAGCATAGACATTCTGATGCTTCAAAAGGGATGATTTCTGAGTCCAAAATTTCCCACACAGTTAGCATTTCTATGGTTTCTGTCCTGTATGGTTTCTTTAATGTGTTGCAAAGGCTGACTTGTAAACAAAACATTTTCCACATTACTGGCATTTGTATGGTTTCTGTTCTTTGTGGACACTCTGGTGTCTGTTTAGGTGTGACTTGTGAGCAAAACATTTCCCACACTGTTGGCACCTGTATGGTTTCTCTCCTGTGTGGACTCTCTGATGAACCACAAAGTGTGATTTGTTAGCTAAACATTTTCCACAGTCCGGGCATCTGTATGGTTTCTCTCCTGTGTGGATGCTCTGATGGATCAAGAGGTTTGACTTTCGAGCAAAGCATTTTCCACACTGATGGCATTCATATGGTTTCTCTCCTGTGTGCAGAGTCTGGTGTATTACAAGGTGTGGCTTTTGAGCAAAACATTTCCCACACTGCTGGCACTCATATGGTTTCTCTCCTGTGTGGAGAATCTGATGTCTCCCAAGGACTGACTGTTGAGCAAAACATTTTCCACACTGATGGCATCTGTATGGTTTCTCTCCTGTGTGGCTTCTCTGATGGATCAAGAGGTTTGACTTTCGAGCAAAGCATTTCCCACACTCCTGGCATTTGTATGGTTTCTCTCCAGTATGAACTCTCTGGTGTCTCCCAAGCTGTGACTTGTCAGCAAAACATTTCTCACAGTGCTGGCATTTGTAAGGTTTCTCTCCTGTGTGGAGACTCTGGTGTATCACAAGGCTTGACTTTTGAACAAAACATTTTCCACACTGCTGGCATTCGTATGGTTTCTCTCCTGTGTGGAGACTCTGGTGTCTCTGAAGGGTTGCCTTGCGAGCAAAACATTTTCCACACTGCTGGCATTTGTATGGTTTCTCTCCTGTGTGGACTTTTTGATGTCTTGAATAGACTAACTTATCTTTAAAATATTTTCCACACTGCTGGCATTTGTATGGTTTCTCTCCTGCGTGGACTCTCTGATGATTCTCAATGTCTCCTGTAAAGAAGGACAAGGACATGGAAGACTCAATCTCAGCATTCAGACAGGACAGACCTCTGAGAACTGCAGTAGAGGTAATCCATCTCAAGGAGGAAAATACAACTCAGAGAAAGAGGAACATCTGTGTCCCCTTTCCCCACTTCATTGTTATTAGTCACAGTTGCGAAATGGAACCTCTTGATAGGTCTGAAAACAAAGACCTGAGCTGTTTCACAACAGTTCACCCAAACGAGCTGTTAAAATTTGTCAGGTCACTGGCTGCCTCTCAATATGTGAGGCACCCTGTGTGTGTGTGTGTGTGTGTGTGTGTGTGAGAGAGAGAGAGAGAGAGAGAGAGAGAGAGATAAAGTGAAAGAGAGAATATGTGAAACAGGATGGGGTGGGAGTTGAGGAGATGAGAATGCGATGCCAAAAGCAAGACGTTGTACTGGTGCAATTGGGCATTTAGGAAATGTGGAGGGGAAGAACATGTAAAGAGTGACCGGGGCATGTGGGAGCAAGGAAGGCTGGGCCGCAAAGCAAAGCAAAGCAAAGCTGGCGGCATCTGCAGGAGAAGCTTGTGACTGAATAAGTGTGCTAAAACTGGAAAGGAGGCGGGATGGTTATGCAGGCAAATGGTGTGGTGGCTAACAAAGAGAAGGAGGGGAGCTGAGGCTGTTAACTCTGGAGAAGCCGTGACTTTGCTCTTTGGGTGGGGAAGGAGGAAGAACACACATCTTTCCTTGTCCCTGTCAGGAGTTTTGCCTACCTTTGTACAAATGCTCATCCTCATCAGGGTTTCCGTGTACAGAAACATGCATACATTTGGGCAAAAAAACCAAAATAAAATTAGAACCAGTTGTCAGTTATTTGGACTGACACCACTGGACCTGAGAACTAACCACTGTCCTGTAGGACATTTATTTCTTGTCCTATTGTACACCTTCCCAGAGATATTTTCTATCCAGTGCAAGACTATCTGTGACAGAAGCTGAAGGTGGAATAAGAAGCTTTAAGGTAAGCCACTTTAAGTTCCATTTGGGGAGAAAGTCAGGACAATAAATATATAAATAGGAAAGGATGAGCAAAGGGCTGGACTGAGGAAGTCATGGCTGAGCTAGGATTGGCACTCCAATTTTACTGAGAGAAAGGCTTCATAGAGCCTCTAAGACAGGGATGGGCAACTGTTGTGGATTGGGGGTACACAGGAGCACCAGGGGATCATGCCACCTTTTGCTTCTGAATATCTCCCAATCTCTCTTAGGTGAAGTGGGGGTAGTGTTAATAGTGTTGGGCTCTCTCTGAACCATTTTGGGGTCAGGAGAGGCCTTTTTCCACATAGGATGTTGGAAACTGGGGACTAGAAGGACTGAAGGAGGACCCAAAACAATGAAAAATTGCTCAAGGATGTGTTGAAAGGCATTTGGGGGCAAAAAGCATTAACTGCCATGATTTCTTCCTGTGAAATTCTAGGATTGGCAGTTTAGGATTGGATATTGAGAATCCTCAACTGGAGAGATTTAGTGTCTCACTAAACTACAAATCCCAAGATTTAACAGGATGCTACCAGAACAATTAAAGTGGCATCAAAATACTAAGAAAGGCCCCTCCATAGAAAGGGCAATGGATTCAGGTTCCTTACCCAGCGAAGATACATTTTCATAGTTGTCCATCATGACATCCCAATACAAAGATCTTTGGTTCTCATCCAGCAAAGTCCATTCCTCCTCTGTGAAATACACAGCCACATCTTCAAAGGTTACCTGCAAGAGAAAATAGTCCCCAACCAAAGGAAAAAACATCAGATGTGGGCAAAACACACAGGGCTTGATTGTTTCAGAATAAAGACAGAGACCTTTAAATATTCTCCATCTCTTTTCTTTAACTCCCTGAACCTACAAGAATAGCACACGAGGAAGAAAAATGGTTATAGCTTGGCTCCCTGATGAGCTAGCTCTCTCCTGTGAAAGGAGATTCTGCTTAACACATGGGGGATTTTCCAGATGGATCTTTCCAGTCTGCATTATTAGCTTGAATGTTTCCAGGGAAGTCTTGCCCAACTAGTGTGCTGCTAATGTTTTGGATTTTTATTCCAAATATTTTCAGCTATTTGGACACATAACCCAAATTATTCTGGCACCTGGAGCACAAAATACCACAAAGTTCTCCTTCCATGGAAGTTAAAATCCAAGAACAACAAAAAATACTTAGCAATTCATAGAATCGTAGAGTTGGAAGTGACCACAAGGGCCAGGTGAGGCCTGACCAAAGCAGAAGAGTGGCACTATTACTTCCACCTCCTATTTTTCCTCCTCATTGGAACAGTTTGAAACTGTGCCTTCAGTATCTTACTTTTGAGAAACTCCCATCCATGCTGAATTCTCTTCTTCTTTAGTATTCCTGACCACGGGATCACCCCCAGTATTTCCCTAAGTTTACTGAAATTAGTTCTCCTAAAGTCTAGAATGTGTGTCGCTTGGCTTCTCCATTCCACTGTAGAACAAATTCCAGGAGAACATGATCACTCCTATCTAAGGATCCCACCACTTGCACCCCCTTAACCGGGTCATCCCTGTTGATTAGGATCAGATCTAAAACAGCAGATCCCCTTGTTGCTTCTTTCACCTTTTGGACAATGAAATTGTCTTTGAGGCAAGTGAGAAATTTGCTAGACCTTAAAGTTCTGGTTAAGTTTGATTTCCTTTCACTGTCTTTCATGATGGTTTAAGACCACATCAACATCATCATCATCATCATCATCATTTAAATTCCACTTTCCTCCTGGTACACGGACTCAAGGCAGCTAATTGCCTGGGTTGGTTGCCTCCCTCCACCAAAGTGGTGGCACCAACCCTGCCCAAAAGCCATGCATTCAATGTTATAATAGGCACAAAACTTTATTTTCCTGCATCTTGAAGAATAGCACATGAGGGAGAAAACATGGTTACACAGCTTCCTAATGAACTAGCTTTCTTATGAAAAGGGAAATTCTATGTATTACACATAATTTTACGTATTACACACATGTCTTCCCAACATCCATTACTAACTAGCTTGCATCTAGGGCAGCCTTGCCCAATCTAGTGTCCTGCAGATGATTTACATTTCCTTAAGTTAGTACATTAGTGCAACTATTTTGGCACATAAAGCAGATAATATCTCAACTATTCAGTGCAGTAACAATAGAATAACAACAATTAAACAATTAGAAATTGCTGTCTCTCATCAGTCTCAAAGCCTGAACAGCCTGAGCCACCTCCCTCCTCTCACCAAAGTGAGGGCACCAATCCAGCCTAAAACCCATTAATTTAATGTAACACGGGAATCGAGCAAGCCATGATGACAGGCTGTGGGGTCTCTGAAGCCTATTCCCACCACCCCGGCTCTGACTGGCTGGGATGGGTTGGGGGAAGAGGAGAAAGAAAGAAGAAGATGGCAGGAATCACTGATAAACTGAAAGATTGCAGGACACAGGATGGTATCTGACCAGCCATAGCATACCAGATTGACAAACAAAGGATTCAGTAAATAGGAAGGAGAACTAAACAACACTCCGGGAGTGAGGAATCCTCCTGCCCTTGGTATTAACCATTTGGGACCCTCTCCTGGAAAACTCCCCCAAAGGATCTGTCACAAAGTAGGAGGGCATGAGTGCTAACCTGTTTCATGGGCATCTTTCCTGCAGTTTCTTCTATGGAAGATGAATTCAATGGAGGCTCCCCTCTGTCTGAGCACCTGCAAAAGATACAAAGCAAGTTGTTTCACATGTCCACACATCTATGCTGTCTTTCATGGACCATCAAAGAGATGATTAAATGGTTCTGAAAGCAAATCAAGGCTGAACTTTTTCTAGAATACAAAATAAATAAATGGAGGCATACTCTGGACACATTGTGAGATGACATGACTCATTTGAAAAGACGATAAAGGTCAGTAAAGTGGAAGGGTGCAGGAAAAGGAAAAGAATGCACTACAAGTGGATTGACTCAAGGAAGCCAAAATGCTCAACTTGCAAGACCTGGTTATGCCTGTTCATAGCAGGATCTCTTGGAGGTCATTCACTCATAGAGTTACCCTAAACTGAAGGCAGTCTGTCAGCAGAAAACAACAAAAGCCTCTTCTGTTGTTCTTCCTTCTTCATCAGAAAAAAAGAACTAACCACAAGCCCCTCAAACTGAGATTACCCATAAGATTTAGCCTCCATCCTGACTTTCTGGTAGAAAGCCCTCTGCCTTGGAGATTCCACTCCCTTTTGGGGAAATTACACATCCACCTCCTCAAAGTAGAGCTGAAAGGGAGAAAAACTGCTTATGCCAGGGGTAGGCAACCTGCGGCCCGGCGAGGCCTTGGGACCGGCCCCAGCCCAGTCCTGCCGCCAATTGCTGCCGGGGCCTTTGGCCTCTCGCGTGCAGGGGCAAGGGGGGAATTGTCTATAGACGCGTCAGAAACATGCATTTATATTAACATTTTTTAAAAAATCAGCAATTTTTTTGCGTGTCCTCCACTTTTTTTAAAAAAAGTGTCCACC
Organism: Sceloporus undulatus; assembly: GCF_019175285.1. Lineage (NCBI taxonomy): Eukaryota > Metazoa > Chordata > Lepidosauria > Squamata > Phrynosomatidae > Sceloporus > Sceloporus undulatus. The sequence continues at coordinate 1,960,395 of NC_056523.1, forward strand.
ATTTGAAAATGTTGCCCTACATTTGTCCCAGTTTATTTATTTATTTAATTTTTAAAAAAAATATATATATTTAATTATTTATTTTTTGGCTTCGGCCCCCCAGTTGTCTGAGGGACAGCAACCCGGGCCCCGGCTCAAAACGGTTGCCTACCCCTGGCTTATACCATGACAAACAATCCCTCCTCCTACATCTCTCTTTTTTTAGATATCAGAGATAGCAGGCTCAGATGGGAAATGTCACAGACAAGCAAAACCTCTTGGCCTGGTTTGAGGCCACTACAATAGTTGTTAAAGAGAAGCTCAGGGTGATGATATGCAGATGGGAGTGTAACAATTTATACCTATAAATGCAGGTCATTTGTTCAAAGGGGACTGGTGGTAGACTAAGGACATCAAATTGCAGATCATCTCTATGGCAGTATCCTCATGGCCAGTGGAGATCACTATACCATACTAGCTCCATCCACCTCATTTTAGGGGCTACTGAAGAAAAAAGCTTCAGAGAAGGGGCCCAGGGAATCCAGGGCCTCCTTCCTGTCTTCCTTTCAATGGAATGCTGAATGAATCAGTGGGGATTCATTCTTTTATTTCTGCGAGCCTCTCTTTCTTTTGCTCCCACTCGCCACTTTACCTGGGATCCTCCTTAGATGTTGGCAGAAGGAAAGGGAGAGAGAAGCTTCTTCTTCTACCTCTGGGTCCTCCGAACAGCGAGCACAGCTTCCTAGAAGAAGGAAAAAAGTTAATAAGAAAAGAAAGGAGCAGAGTGACACCCCCCCAATTTCATTTTTAGAGGGGGGGAGGAGGACCCTTCTTATCTGTGAGGAGAGTAGGAGCTGGGTTTATGAGCATATTCACCTCCGTGAATGTGGGGAAACCGCAAATAACAAAAACACTATATTTTTACCTGAGAGAACCCCTCTCTAGGAATCTCTAGGTCCTCTAGTGCAACTCTGTGGTCAACATCTGCCAGACATTGACCATAGAATTGCACTGGAGGAGCTCCAAATGCCTAGTGGAGGGTTCTCTCTAGGAATCTGTAGGTCCTCCAGTGTGACTTTTGGTTAAAGTTGACCATTGAGTTGTGCTGGAGGACCTAGGTATTCCTAGAAAGAACACAGTAATCAAATCCTCAAAGGTCAAAGCCGCAAATGAGGAGCAATGAGTGTACAACAAAAAAAGTGGTGAAGGGGCACTGGGTGGTGGCAGTGGTCTTCCTCCCTCCCTTCCAGTCTTTTCTCTCTCTCTGCCTGGCATCTCATGGGGCTCTTTTCCATTTAGGGAAACCCCAAAGAGCTTCTCTGGGTCTCCTTGTGAAGAGGATCAAAAATACACCAAGCAGCCGAAGGAAGAAAAGGCAGTCCTAGGGGTGATGTTCCTTATCCTGCCAACTGACATGCAACTACATCCACCCCTTGCCCCCTCCATGAGGAGTCCTGGAGATGAACCAATGAACGTGGTGGTCCCTTGCCCACTGCCATTCCCTGATTCTCTATGGCCAAATATTCCCCAATGTTTCCCTATGGGCAAGTGTTCCCCAATATTTCTCTATGGGAAAGTACGTTTTCCCTCTGTCTTAGTAGGCCCCCGTCATGTCTTCTGTAAGCCGCTCCAAGAGCCACTGGGGCTGAAGAGGGGGGTATAAGCACCCAAAAGACAATGGAACAGTAACTAAGAGGCGACTGGGGGGAGGAGGGAAGAGGGGCATTCCTTCCTCCTCCCCCAGAAGTCGCTCTTCCTCTTCCTCCTCCTGCCCCCTCCCCACAGCCGGGGTCCCTCTCAGCCAGTCCTCAAACCTTGGCCCTCCAGATGTTTTGGACCTCAGCTCCCAGAAGCCCCAGCCAGCTTGGCCAACAGCCAGGAATTCTGGGAGCTGGAGTCCTAAACGTCCAGAGGACCAAAGTTTGAGAGGCGCTGCTCTAGGCTCTCCCTCCCTCCATCCATCCATCCATCCATCCATCCATTCTGGGGGGAGGCGGCAGGATGAACCGGTCCGGGACCCGCCCTCTCTCCAGCTCCCTCCGCCCCCAAAGTAACCTTCAGGGCCCTTTCCCTTTCTTCACCTTCTAGGCCTCTCTCTCTCCCGCCTCAATTTCCCAGCACAGACCTTTCCGAACATTTCCTACCTCTCTAGGAATCTTAGACCTCTGCTCTCTCTCCCCCCCTTGGAAAGGGACTCTCTAGGAATCTAAACCCCGGTTCTCTAGTCCCTTGGAGGACACTCTAGGAATCTGAGTGTCGGCTCTCTCTCTCCTCTTGGAAGAGGACTCTAGGAATCTGAGTCTTTGCTCTCCTCCTTGAAGGAGGACTCTCTAGGAATCTGAGCCCTCTCTTTCTCTTTTTCTCTCTCCTTGACGGACTCTGCGCTCTCTCTCCCTCTACCCCCTCTTGGAGGACACTCTAGGAATCTGAGTCTCTGCTCTGTTTCCCTCCCCCTTGGAGAGGACGCTCTAGGACTCTGAGCCTCCGCGCTCTCTCTCCCCTTGGAGGACTGTGAGCCTTTCCTTTCCCTTGGACCCAGGGAGGTATTGAGGGGGGATATTTGGGAGGGAGAGGGGGGAGGCCCTGGGTGGGTGTCAGGGGGTGAGAGGGTGGACAGGAAAGGAGGAGGCCAGGGGGCACCTTGGAGGGGAGGGGGGGGGGGATACCCCCCTAAATCATGCATTGTCTCTCTCTCTGTCGGGGGGGGGGGGGGATGCCCTAGTCCCCTGCCTCCCAGCCCCCCAGGCTCTCTCCTTCTGCCTCCGAGGGAGGGAGGGGGCCCTGGCAGTGGCTGAGGGGCGTCTACACTGGAGAAATAAGGCAGCCTGACACCACTTTTTGTAGAGGCTAGATTTGAATTGGGATTTTACTCATGCCCAGGAGTTGGAAAATACAGTACTAAAATGTATTGAGAGCAAAGGTTGCCAGGAAGAGGGAATTATTCAGTTGCATCAAATCCTCTGTTCCGGAATGGAAAACCATTTGGAAACGGCTCCTCGCTCAAGATTTTAAACCCAAATAAAGGAAGCACTGCAAGAGACAGTTTGGGGATGATGAAACTAAATATATCGATAACAGTGTGATCGATTGGATGCCCCACGAGGGATAGAGACATACATTTGGATATCCAATAAGGGCGAAGGGGCGTATATGTTTAAATTCATATGTAACCAATGAAATGTGATTTGTAGTTTTCTTTGTTCAGAGTACTATGAAAGCTTGGTTCACTTTGAAATCTGGGCCCTAGAAATTTGGATGTATTTCTGGGGATGCTGCAGCAATGAACTATGTTTTCCTTTCCAGTCGGCTCCTGGCCTCCCAAGTAAATTTGGTTATAATTCTGGTTTTTTAATTAATCTGCTGCACTTTTAACTGCCCCCAGGACCCCATCCTAGGGAACCCTGGGATTTGTAGTTTGGGGAGGCAACATCTTGGCAAAACTACAAATCCCAAAGGATGGGGCTGCACCATTTTAAAGTGATGTCAAACTCTATTATGTCTACAGTAGATAAGCACCTGTGGAAGGAAGAGGAGATTCCTGGGTTCTTGAAGCAGAAAAGAGCCTCCTTTTTCAGCTTAGATTGTGTGTGGGGGAGGAGTAAGTGAAACTGAGGGGGCTCCTCTTTCCTTTTGGGGGCTCCAGCCTGGAGGGAGAGAAGAAAGGAAAAGAGATTCCTGGGTTCCTGGAGCAGAAAAGAGCCCCCTTTGGCTTGGGCTGTGTGTGTTGTGTACTTTTGAGGGGAGGAGGTTGGAGACACTGAGGGGGTGCTCTTTGCCTTTGGGGGCTCAGATCCAGAGGCAGAGAAAGGAAGGAGGCCCCTCTTGGTCCCAGGCACTTTCTGCAGGAGGAGGCTCAGACTTAGGGAGGGAGCGAATATTCATGTAAAGTTAATGCAAGAACAACACAAGAAGAGTCAAACTGGATCTACACACACACACCCAAATATGGGAAGCACACAGAGACCCCACTGTTCTCCAGCTGTCCCGATTTGTCCAGGAATGTCCTGAGGAATCCCCTGTTTTCACCTGTTTTTAAAATGGCCAATTTTCTCTCTTCCTTCCACTTTCCCCTTTTGCACTCAGCTTCCTTTGTTGTTGCAGATTGAGTCCCAAATGCCAAAGTAGTTCCCATTCAGTTGACTGGGGGGGAGGGGGGAGAAGAGAGGAGGAGACAGACCCTTTTCCTTTTCTCTTCAGTCTCAGGCAAAAGCTAACAGTTGCACCTTCTCTTCCCATCTCTCTTCTTCCTCATGTATCTTCTTCCTCATTGATAACTTTTGCCATCTTGGCCATACTTTGGTGTTGGTTGGTCTCCTGTCTCCTGGGTTTGCCCTGTGAAATGTTGGAGGATATGGCACAGATACCTGCCAACCTCCAGACACTATTGCCCATCTTCCCCAGAGGCTGTCATGGAGAGGGACCCCCTGTCTCTGATCCCAGCTAGGAGGCCAGAGAGAGCCCTGTGACCAGTAGCCATTGGTAGCCTGGGCCTGACCTCCTTCTCAATCTACAGGCTTCACCAGATGTCTTGGGGAAATACAGTACAAGATTTCTATTGTGCAACTGGGAGACTGAGAAAATTAAATTAAATCTAGGATTGACAATATCTGTCTTTAACCACAGTAACTGTAGAGCCAGAGTGGTGTATTAGTTTGAGCACTGGACTGTGACTCTGCAGACCAGGTTTCGAATTCCACCACAGCCATGTAAACCCATTGGGAAAGTCACACTCTCTCAGCCTCAGAGGATGGCAATGGCAAACCCTGTAAGGGTTGCCATGTCAAAAATGACACAATGGCAACCAAAAACAACCACAGTCAGTGATAATTGTAAATCATAAACCAGTTTTACGAAGATGAGTTCCCCTACCCTTTTTCTCGAGAGTAAATCCCAAAGAGCGCTCTTAGTCATTAAGGCACCACAAAGATCTTTGGAGGGTTTGGGAAAATGGCCAAATCCACTTGCCCCTCTTATTTAAAGATTCATTCTTGTCCTGCCTTTTTTCCAATAATGAGACTCAAGGAGACGTACAGTTTATTAAAAACAATACAAAACCAGAAATATAAAAATATTTTAAAAACAAATAACCTGTAAAGTTATTAAAAGTAATATTCTTTAAAAGACTACATACAAAGGAAGATAGAATGCCACTGAAAGTCCATCACAGTCAATGCCAGGTCTAAACACATGACAGAATAAAATAATAAAATAAAACTAAGAATAAGAATAACTTTGCTCACTGACTGAAGGACAACAAGAAGGAGCCATGCTAGTCTCCCAAAGGAGGGACTTCCAAAGGCTGGGAGCAGCCACTGAGAAGTCTCTCTCTCTCTCTCTCTTGTTCCACAAAGAAGCCTGGGGAGGCAGTGGGAAAAACTACCTTAGAGCTCTAATGGGCCTAAAAAGGGGGACATAGGAAGAGAGAATGACTGCCATAACATAAGTGTTGTTTTTTTCCTTCAGCTCCAGGTCTACTTTGAGGAAGTGGCCATGTGATTTCTCCTAGATCCAGGCCAAAGGGCTCTACAAGGAGGTCAGGATGGAGGACGATGGGAAGGAGGCTTTTCTGGGTAAGGATCCCTTTTGCTTTTGTCGGAGAGATGCTGAAGGAATGAATTCGTGTTCTTGGCATTTCTTACTCAAACAGAAGATTAAGACTGGAGAGAGCAGCTATGAAAGAACTAGAAAAGATTCTAAAATGCAAAGATGTACTGTATAACTGAGCACAAAAATTAGAATCATACAAGCCATCGTATTCCCTGTTATCATGTATGGATATGAGAGCTGGTCAGTTAAGAAAGGAGATAGGAAGAAAATCAATGCATTTGAGATATGGTGCTGGAGAAGAGTGCTGAGGATCCTGTGGACAGCCAAAAGAACAAACAAATGGGTCCTAGAGCAGATCAACTCTCCCTGGAAGTCAAGATGACAAAACTGAGGCTGTCATACTTCAGACACATCATGAGAATGGAGGACTCATTAAAAAGAAAATTCTTGGAAAGGTGGGAGGGAAGTAGAAAAAGAGGAAGGCCACATGCTAGTTGGACTCTATTAAGGTCATGGGTATGGGTTGGCAGGAATTAAGCAGAGCAGTGGAGGATGGAGGGTCTTGGAGATGTCTCATCCTTAGGATCGCCATGGGTTGAGATCATCTGGAGGATGGTTAACAGCAATAACAGCAAAATATCATTTGCTTTTTCTGTTGCAGCATCCCACTGTAGGGTCATGTTCAATTGATGATCAGCTGTAATCCCAGGAAGTTGTCAGGTTTTCCTGTTCAATTTAAGGTGCAAAATTTCCCTATTTCCATTTCAGGTGTTCCTTGGCTGCACATGTCCCAGTTTTCATCAATGAAATGTTGGAAGGCATTCACCTGTGGCTAGGCAGGAAATATTTCTCACCTCTTGTCTTGGGATGATGGGACTTGGAATGTCTAAATATTGGCTAGGAATGCCCAAATGGATTCAGAGTGAAGAAGAATGAATCCATTTTTTCCTAGAAAGATTTCCTCTGGGTCTCTGTTCCTCTGTTCCTCTCTTCTGAGAAATGGCTTCACCATGGGCCCATTCAGTGCTAAAAAGACAAATAAATGGGTAGAGGAGCAAATCAAGCTTGAACTCTTTTTTTTTAGATTGTAAGCCTGAGGGCAGGGAACCGTCAATTAAAAGATTGTATGTACAGCGCTGTGTAAATTTACAGTGCTTTATAAATAAAGGTTAATAATAATAATAATAATAATAATAATAACAACTCTCCCTAGAAGCCAAGATGACTAATCTGAGACTGTCATACTATGGCCATGCCATGAGAAGACATGACTCACTGGAAAAGACAATAATGGTTTGTAAGGTAAAAGGCAGTAGGAAAAAAGGAAATCCAGATTCCAGATGGACAGACACAGTCTTTTGGAAGCAAAGCGGCATCAACACTTGTAGAAAGTGTTGAGAGTCAGCTTTTAGGAGCTCTTCTAACCAAATTTAAGTCAACTTCTTTTGCTTAATGCTTCTCCTATCTTAAGATGGAATTTCTGAAACAACACATGTAGGTTTTTTTCTTTTACCTCCCAAGAGCAGTCAGAGTCATTTCTCCTGTGCCTACCACAAGCTCATGTTGCACCAGCCCCACTGCACTCAGTATAATATAGATGGCTAAAGTTGCTACATAGTCAAGGAAGCCAGAGCCCTGAATCTGCAAAGGCTGTTGAACAGCAAGCTCACCTTCCTAGAGAGGCAGGCAATATTAATGTGGGGATAGATGGTAGCTGCACACTCTCTTCATTCCTGGAAGGGAAATGGGCATTCCTTTCAATTTCTGTGGTGAGGAAGGGAAGGTGGAGGTAGCAGGAGAAACGAAGTAAGGGATGAGAAGGGGGAGGATGATGGCCGAAGGCGTTAGACATTGAAATATGCTTGTTTAAGTGGGAGGGGAAACCAATACAATTTCCCTCTTGAGTGTCTGTGGAAATGGAGTTAGCTTGGATGGGTGGCTTCTACCATATCCATGAATCTCTGAGGATTCTGGAGTCTCTTTACTTCCATTTGGAAATAGAAGGAGATAGATCTGGAAGGCAAGCAAAACGGGAGGTGCAAATCTGTTTGTTTGTGAGTATTCTATTTATTATTCCAGGAGACAGAAGATCGTAAATGAAGTCAAGTGAGTCAAAAGGGTGAAAGCTTTCCCATCAGCCATCTCTTCCTGAAAGAAATGTGCATTGATCCCATTTTCTTGCTATGCTTATTTATTTATTTAATGCATTTATGTAGCACCTTTCAATTTATTTAATGCATTTATGTAGCACCATTGCCTCTTAGGTGATATATGATGTGGAGAAGCTGAAAACCTGTAGGGAGCCATAAAATGTCGCAATTCCCCTCTTTCATTTTCCTCAAAGTCAGTTGAGTAGCACCAGAGACCAAATCCATTCCTTCCTGGATGAATCATAGAATCGTAGAGTTGGAAGAGACTGCGAGGGCGGAGTGGGAAGAATGCTGTGAAGACACAATTTTATTACAAGATCTCAAAGAGGTGAAGCAAGAAGGCTGTACACATTGTTCTTTCTCTCATGTGAGGTCATGAATTCCACACATAACACAAAAAAGTGGGAGAACTGCCCAAATTGTTTCTGTTTTGTAGGGAAACATTTTAGGAAGAGATTATTTGTGATTAGAGTACTATTGTCCTTTTATCTCGTTCAGGTCCTGGTCTTCTTTGAAGAGGTGGCCCGGTATATCACTGAAGTAGAGTGGCAACTCCTGGATTGGTGCCAGAGGACTCTCCACAAAGAAGTCTGGATGGAAGTTGATGGGAACGTGGCCTCTTTAAGTAAGGAACCCTTTTCCTAATATAGTTAAGAGAAAAATTGACCAGAATGGAATAGATGTTCTTGGCTGAGAAGAATGGGATGAATGCCATGGATAAAGCTTGGTCTTGATCCCCACTGAGATTCTGGTTTTCTGTGTTAAACTCCTAATGGGATTATCTTCTTTCTCAAGCAGGTAATGAGTAGGAGAAGGAGAATTTTATGGAGCCCCCTGGGTTGTCATGGGAAAAGGACAAAAAGAAATTCACAAATCACAGGGGACCCAAAAGACAAAAACGAAAACAGTCAGAGACTGGGAAGAATGACTCCTCTGCTTCTGAAGGAGAGGATATTTGTGAACTTGTGACTGCCCAGAAAAAGCATGGAGGGAAAAGAAAGGTAAACTATCCTGTCCATGGGAAAACATTCCAGTATAAATCTCAGTTACAAAATGCATACAGGAGAGAAGCCATATCAATACAAGGAATGTGGCAGAAGCTTCGGTCAAAGGAGAAATCTGCAGTGACCATGGAACAGGTTAACGTCCACCCTTTCCTTCTTTCTGAAGGAGCCATTGGGGAGGGGGGTAGTCTGGAATGGAATGCAATGGATGGTCAGAAGTCATCCTCTGTCCTTCAGTGGCTCAGTTAATCAGTTCCTGCTTCCATCCAGTCAGGGCCAGGGGTGGCAGGACTGTGGTGGTCCCTCAGGAGGACTTGAGCTATTCCTGATTTAGCATTAAACCCATGGCTTTTAGACAGGATTTGTCTACCATAGAGTCATAGAGTTGGAAGAGACCACAAGGACCATCCAGTCCAACTTCCTGCCATGCAGAAACTCATAATCAAAGCATCCACGACAGGTAGTCATTCAGCTTCTGCTTAAAGACCTCCAAAGAAGGAGATTGCACCACTATCTGAGGAAGGAGTGTGTTCCACTGTTGAACAGCTCTTACTGTCAGGAAGTCCCTCCTAATGTTGAGCTGGAATCTCTTTTCCATAGCTTGCATCCATTGTTCCGTGTTCAAGTCTCTGGAGCAGCAAAAAACAAGCTTGCTCCCTCCTCAGTATGACATCCCTTCAAATACTTAAACAGGGCTATCATATCACCCCTTAACCGTCTCTTCTCCAGGCTAAACATACCCAGGTCCCTAAGTCTTTCCTCATAAGGCATGGTTTCCAGATGCTTCACCATTTAGGCTGCTCTCCTCTGGACACACTCCAATTTCTCAATTGCATCTTACATTGCTCCCTGTTGAAGTTCATTTTGTTAGTTTTGGCCCAGCTTTCTACTCTATTAAAGTCATTTTGAATTTTGATCCTGTCCTCTACCATTTTAGTAGAGGGAGTCTGTTCATTTATATGCTGTGTATATACTGCTCTTGCTGTTATTTGATTTTTTTGTTGTTGCTGTTTTGCTTTTTATACTGCCTAAATAAAGGCATTCATTCAGTAGAGGGAGTTACTTGACTCAGACAGGTTGTTTTGAGCCATCATGAAAGGAAGCAATTCCCAATGATTTAATTTGTGCTTTTCATATTTTTATTGTCAAGAATAGGAAGAGGCTCTTGTGGTCTCTGCTTTATGTGCTAAATGGACTTAACCATAAAGGCTTGAAATAAAAAAAAATGATGATTTGGTGAGGCTACCAAGTTAGTAATTATGCCAGTTAGTAATGCAGATTTGGAAGACATATGTGGATGAATTTCCACATGCTAAACAAAGTCTCTCTTCAAAGGAGAAATCTAGATAACTAGGCACCCAAATTGTAGCATTGTCTTTTCCCTCATGTCCCATTTATGAAGATCCAGAAAGTTAAGGAAAGGAAATGGGAGAATATTGAAAGATGTCATACTCTATCTTTATTTTGAATGGATCATATAATATTTGGGATGCAGCATGTGCTTTCCTCCCCTTTGGATGAGTCACTCTGCATGAGGGCTACTGTATTTTCTGTTGCAGATGACCTTTGCAGATATTGCTGTGTATTTCACAAAGGAGGAATGGGAATTGTTGGATTGGAACCAGAGATTTTTATACGAAGAGGTGATGATGGAAAACTATAAGAATGTGTCTTCTCTGGGTAAGGAACCTGAAGCTATTGCTCTTCCTACAGAGACAGTCCTTTTGTACTATATTGTCGTACAACTATGATACCTTTTTAATTGTCATGGCAATATCCTGTGGAATCCTGGGATTTGTAGTTTAGCGAGGCAGTATTAGTGAGGAGTCTAAATACTCCCCCCTAAACTGTGAATCTTAGGATTTTGTGGGAAGGAAGGGCCAAGGGCCCTTCTATATACCCCAGAGTAATCTTGCCAAGTTTTTGTGCCCTCTTTGAGCCCCTTTAGGCCCTGGACAGGCCTCCAAATTCGCCTTGGATAACAGATGGTGGAGGATATTGGGAATATAATTTTTTTTCAGGATGGTAAAATAGGGGATGCTTTCTGAGATCCCTTGGGAGTCCAGCATGCCCTCCATAATCCCCAACAGTTGTGCATCCCTGTCTGAGAAGCTCTATGGAGCATTATTCTCACTTACAGTGGGGTCCCAGTCCTAGTTAGCCATGAAGTTTCCTCAGTCCAGCCCACCTGCTTAGCCTTTCCTATTTTTATGTATATATTTATTATCCTGCTTTCCCCCCAAAATGGGACTCAAAGTGCCTTGCATTAAACCTTTCTGCTTTAGCTTCTGTCACAGATAGTCTAGCACTATCTGGATGCACAATAGGGCCACAGAGCAATGGTCCCCCAGGCAGCACTTGGTCATCAGGTGTGATTCAAAATAACTAACATTTGCTTCTGTTTTTTTGTCCATATGTTTACATGTGGGGGAGGGAAATAGTACTTTGGAAGGCAGGTGTTCATCAAGAGCTGGAGGTAATAATCAAACTGTTATAGAGGGAAGAAGGCAAACAGTGCAAGGATCCAACAGTGGGAGGCAGAAAAACTTGTAGAGGCAGCTAGTAGGGGGGGACCCATGGTTTTAGATGTCTCTACACTAATGCACAGATCATGGGAAATAAGCAAGAGGAACTTGAACTAGCACAACAAAGCTAATATGATATAATAGGCATCACAGAAACCTGATGGGATGAATCTCATGATTGGAATGTAGGAATAGAGGTGTATAACCTTTTTAAGAGAAGTAGGTGATCAGGAAAGGAGGAGGAGTAGCATTATATGTCAGGGATGTCTACACCTGTGAAGGGATCCAGGACTTAAATCCTGGAAGCCAGGTGGAGAGCATCTGGATAAACATTAAAGGGGAGGGAAACAACAAGGATGTGGGTGTGGTGTCTACTACAGACCTCAGAACCTAATTGAAGACTTGTATGATGCCTTCCTGAAACAGTTGACCACACATTCAGAAAGGAGAGATGTAGTAGCAATGGATGACTTCAACTATCCTGATATTTGCTGGAAGTCAAGCTCAGCCAAATCCTCAAGGTCTAGCAAATTCCTCACTTTGGAGACAATTTCATTGTCCAAAAGGTGGAAGAGGCAACAAGGAGGTCAGCTATTTTAGATCTGATTCTAATCAACAAGAACGACTTGGTTAATGGGGTGTAAGGGTGGGATCTTTAGGTGAGAGCTTCCTTGGCATCTGATGGGAAGGAGAGAAAGAGTTGAGTGTCATCCACATACTGGTGACACTGCACCTCAAAGCTCCAGATGACCTCCCCCAGCGGTTTCATGTAGGTGTTAGATGATATAGGGGACAAAACAAAACCCTTAAAGAATCCACAGGCCAGCGACAAAGAAATTGAACAGGAATTATAGAATCATAGTTGGAACAGAACACAAGGGCCATCCACCTAACCCCCTGCCATAGAGAAACTCACAAAGTCCCCCTGCGAGATGGCCATCCAGTCTCTGTTTAAAGGCCTCCAAAGAATGAGACTCACACCAATGTCTTCCACTGCTGAACAGCCCTTACTGTCAGGAAGTTCCTCCTAATGTTTTGGTGGAATCTCTTTTCCTGTAGCTTCTGTGTTCTAGTTCCCAGCAGAAAATAAGTTTGCTTCTTCTTCAATGTGACACCCCTTCAAATACTTAAACAGGGCTATCATATCACCTCTTAACAGTCTCTTCTCCAGAATAAATATACCCAGCTCCCTAAGTCTCTGCTTGTAGATCATAATTTCCATACCCTTCACCATTTTGGTCACCCTCCTTTGGACACGCTCCAGTTTCTCAACATCCTTTTTGAATGGTGGTGCCCAGAACTGGATGCAGTATTCGAGGTGAAGCCTGACCAAAGCAGAATAGAGTGGCACTATTACTTCATTTCATTTTTTTCTACCTAGGTGCAGTACCTTACATTTCTCACTGTTGGAGTTCATTTAGTTAGTTTGAGCCCAGCTTTCTAATCTATTAAGTCCCCCAATACCACTTTTTGAATTCACTGCTACAGGAATGACCGGAACCATTGCATAATGGCTTCCCCAAGTCTGGCCCGGAAAGGCAGTCCAGAAGATTACCATGGTTGATGCTATAAAAATCTGCTGAGAGATCTAGCAGGACCAACAAGGACACACTTCCCCTCCCCTGCTCCATGCATAGGTCATCCACTAAGGCAACCAAGGCTGTCTCCATCCCATAGTCAGGTCTAAAGCCAGATTGAAATGGATCTCCTTTTTCATGCCATCCCGTTTCTCTTTCTCTTTCTCTTTCTCTCTCTCTCTCTCTCTCTCTAATACACACACAGTGCCTCATGTATTGAGAGACAGTGGTGAACCTGACTAACTTTAATGACTGGTTTGGGTGAACTGGTGTAAACCACCTTGGGTCTTTGTTTTCAGACCTGTCAATGAGATGACTAATATCCATGAACGTGGGAAAGGGAACACAGAAGCTCCTCTTTCACTGATGTTTCTTTTCCTTCTTGAGCTTACATAGCACCATTGCTGCTTTCAGAGGTCCTTCCTCCCTTAACACTGAGACTAACTCTTGTCTTTCATTGTCCTTCTTTATAGGAGAAATTGTATTTCATCTGAAAGTCCACACAGGAAAGAAATCTTACAAATGCAAGCAGTGTGAAAAATGTTTTACAAAGAAATCAATCCTTGTAATTCATCAGAGATTCCACACAGGAGAGAAACCTTTCAAATGCCAGCAATGTGGAAAATATTTTGTTCGGAAGCCATACTTTGAGAGACACCAGAGAGTCCACACAGAAGAGAAGCCTTACAAATGCCAGCAATGTGGAAAAAATTTTGGCCGGAAATCACACCTTATGGCTCATCAAACAGTCCATGCAAGAGGGAAAACATACAAATGTCAGCAGTGTGGAAAATGTTTTGCTCATGAATCTGACCTTCACAAACACCAGAGAGTCCACACAGGAAAGAAACCATACAAATGCCAGCAATGTGGAAGATGTTCTGCTTGCAAGTCCGACCTTGTGAGACACCAGAGAGTCCACTCAGGAGGGAAACCATACAAATGCCAACAATATGGAAAATGTTTTGCTTTGAATTCAGGCCTTGTGAAACATCAAAGAATCCACACAGGAGAGAAACCATACAAATGCCAGCAGTGTAGAAAAAGTTTTGGTCGGAAGTCACAACTTATGGTTCATCAGAGAGTCCACAGAGGAGAGAAGCTGTACAGATGCCAGCAGCGTGGGGCACGTTTTGCTGAGAAATCAAACCTTATGACTCATCAGAGGTTTCACAGAGGAGAGAAACCTTTCAAATGCCTGCAGTGTGGGAAATGTTTTGTTTGGCATTCACACCTTGAGAGACACCAGAGAGTCCACACAGGAAGGCAACCTTTCAAATGCCAGCAATGTGGAAAATATTTTGTTCGGAAGCCATACTTTGAGAGACACCAGAGAGTCCACACAGGAGAGAAGCCTTACAAATGCCAGCAGTGTGGAAAATGTTTTTCTCAGAAGTCAGTCCTGATAACCCATCAGAGATTCTACACAAGGGAGAAACCTTTCAAATGCCTGCAGTGTGGGAAATGTTTTGTTTGGCATTCACACCTTGAGAGACACCAGAGAGTCCACACAGGAGGGCAACCTTTCAAATGCCAGCAATGTGGAAAGTATTTTGTTCGGAAGCCATACTTTGAGAGACACCAGAGAGTCCACACAGGAGAGAAGCCTTTCAAATGCCTGCAGTGTGGAAAATGTTTTGTTTGGAATTCACATCTTGAGAGACACCAGAATGTCCACACAGAAGAGAAGCCTTACAAATGCCAGCAGTGTGGAAAATATTTTGGTCGGAAGTCACATCTTGTGGCTCATCAGATAGTCCACACAGGAGGTAAACCATACAAATGCCAGCAATGTGGAAAATGTTCTGCTCGCAAGTCAGACCTTGTGAGACACCAGAGAGTCCACACAGGAGAGAAACCATACAAATGCCTTCGATGTGGAAAATGTTTTGCCAACAAGTCCTACTTTATGGTTCATCAGATAGTCCACACGAGAGAAACCATATAGATGCCAACAGTGTGGGAAATGTTTTGCTGAGATATCAAACCTTATGACTCATCAAAGATTTCACACAGGAGACAATCCTTTCAAATGCCTGCAGTGTGGGAAATGTTTTGTTTTGAATTCATATCTTGTGAGACACCAGAGAGTCTACCCAAGAGAGAAGTTTTACAAATGCCAGCTGTGAGGAAAATACTTTGGTTGGCAGTCACAACACCAGAGGGTCCACACAGGAGAGATGTGAGAACCCAGAAGAGTTTTGGTTCTGCTATTATAGATGAAGTTGGGAAATGTATGTATACATTTCTGAACCTGCGGCTGAAATGATCTCTGTATTGGTTATGTTGTTTGTATTAAATAAAAAAATATGTGTATATAGATTGTGTTATATGTTTTAGGTGAGTTGGAATTTTGGTGCCGTTTTCAAAGAACAGTTGGGAGGAGTTTTATTGCAGTTGCAGAAATCAAAGTGCTGCATAGCAGTTACCAGGCAAAAATCAAATGTTACAGTGCAGTTACCAGGCAAAAATTAAAAATTACAATGCAGTTACCAGGCATAAAACAAAAGGTTGTGGTACAGTTACCAGGCAGAAGTCAAAATGTTAAATTGCAAACAGGCAGGACTAGGAAGCTCCAGTCTATATATAGTGACAAGAGGGTAGGGATGTTTAGTACCAACTTAAACGCTGGCTGATTACTATTGTCCTTGGTCTGCCATAAAGTCTTTTCTCTCTCTCACCAAGACTATCTAAATCCTTGGACCAGAGTTGACCAGTACTGACAACAGAAACCATAAATATGCCAGCAATGTGGGAAATGGTTTGCTCAAGGCTTAACCCTATTGTCAGGCACAGCTGAGAAAAATATTTTAGAACTGACACCTTATTCTGTTCATTAACCCTGTTTATGGCCCAGATGGTTCAGAAAACAGTCAAATGGCACAGAATGTCAACTTGCAAGTGGGCCACATGCCCACCAAAATCGCCAGCCACACAGGACTCGATAAGAGCAATGGAGCAAGCCAGAAAAGGTCCAGGTGAACTGCCTTCGACTGCCCATCTTGGCATACATCACACCAATGATTCCCAAATTGGGTGGTACACCTCCCTTCCCCGATGGCAGTAGGAAGATCCAGGTGGTGGCAATAGAGGAAGGGCAGAGAGTTGGTGGTCAGGCACCACTTCTCCCCCCACAAACATGCACCTCGTTGGCTCTCTACCACTGAAGTTTTCAGAACACTGGCCTCAGAAGAAGAGTCTCTTCCTGCCTGTTCCCAGCGGAGCCAGGCGACGTTGAGAAGCAGGAATTACTGTGGCCACTGCTGCTGGCTATGTGTAAGAAAGCCAAGAGACAAGAGCAGGATACACCAGGAAGTACCGAGGCCACCTTCCCATTCCCTCCTCCACATTCTTACCACTATTGCAGATATTCCAGAAAATTCAACCAAGGAGACCCCAGAAGTTTGCAAGAAATCAGCAAGTTTTATTAGCCGGCATGCTTCAGAGGGTATTATTTCCAAAGCCTGAAGCCATGATCTCCAGGTTTAATTCCCTTTTATAGGGACTCAGACATAGAAGTCTTAAGCTACACGCTGGCCCGTTACAGATGGACCTAAAAGTGCACGCTCTGCGCGTGCTAGGGTTAGGAAGCGGCGTCCTTTCCGGACGCCCCCAACCTTAGCACGCATAGAGTGTGCACAAAATGGCGGCAGCCGTTCCACATGGCCGCCGCTATTACAACGTCACGATCGCGCCACCTCTATACGGAGCGGCACGGACGTGACATCATCACGCCACACCAGGGCGCATAGTGCACCCTTTCCCCAGCCACAAAAGAAGCTCCGAAATGGAGTTCCTTTTGCCATTTGCGTCCAGCGACACAGAGGAGAAAGGGGCCAAGCGGCCCCTTTCTCCTCCTCCCCGCCACCACGGGGTGTCCTTGGGGCTTGAAGCCCCAAGGACACCCCTGTCCAGGCTGAGGGGAAGGGACCTTTTGCCGCTTCCCCGTGGCCTGGAAAGCGGTGGATCGGGACCTCAGCGGCTGCCACTCTGGCCACTGAGGCCCCGATCCGGCTGGGAAAGGGGCGAGTGCAGGCCACCGCTTTTCGGCGGTCTGTAACCCACTGCTGATTGGTATATAGGATTTAAACATAGGTATATTGTAAAGTTGAAGGCTTTCCATGGCCGACATCCATAGTTTTTTGTGGGTTTTTCGGGCTATGTGGCCATGTTCTAGTAGAGTTTCTTTCTGATGTTTCGCCAGCATCCGTGGCTGGCATCTTCAGAGAGAGCTTTGCTGGAAAAATTGGGTGTATATATCCTGTGCGAGCCTGGGAATGCAGGGGTGATTTGCATGTGTATTGTTCTGTGTCGATGGCTGGCCTCAGCCTGGGAGGATAATACAAACCAGGATTAATGTCTGCTAATTGGTGATCAATTATCTGCTGGGAAAGCCCCTGACTCTGAATGGTTTCCCATTTGCATTTGCTGAGTCCTTATTTTGCTATTCTTCAGGACTGGTAGCCAAATAAGAAACCCTTAAAGTGAACAAAATTTGGCTCTAAAGGAGGGGGAAGCAGACTTCCGATGCCCGATGAGTGCTGCAAACGTCACCTCCTGAAATTTAAGAGCCTTTATTATTGTTGTTATTATTATTAGTGTTATATGCCTGCGCTGCATTTCTCTTTTATTCCCAATTGATTCCATGGGTCTACTTTAGTTGGAACTGACAGGTCACTCTCTCTCAGCCTCAGTGACCTGTCAGCTGGAGGAAAAGGGTCAGTTCGGGTCAGTTCAGGTCAGGCCAAAGGCAGGGCATGAACGGAGCTCCCATCAGGCACCTTCTCCCCCCCTTTGTGTGTGTGTGTCTGTATGTATGTATGAGTGTGTGTGTGTATATGAAATAGATGAGAATGACAGGAGGATAGATGTAGATATAGATGTGGCTGAAATATGTGTGTGTGTGTGTGAGAGAGAGAGAGGGGGGGGGCAGGAGGGAGAAAGCGCTCGCTGGCCAGCTCCTCTGCCGAAGTTGCAGTGGGGGAGGAGGGGGAAGGAGAGAGAGAGCCCCGATGGCGCCATGATCGCTCCCCAGCCCCGGTGGAAGCAAATGGGGCAAATTGCAGCAGGGCATCATAGGAAAATTGCAACCTGGGAGTCTTTGCAATGGTGGTCAGGAGAACAAGCAAATTGGAATTCCACACCAGACCAATTCGCAGTGAGATCGTACAGAGCCCCAATGCGATTCCCGTCAATCCCCTTATTTAGTGAACTCGCCAAAACATGCCAAAATGAGGAGCCAGTTCAGAAGTCCCTCTGAAGCCCCGCAGATGGGGCTCCCATTGAAATCAACCAGGTATGGAAATACATTCTGGATAACACGTCAATGCGAATTGCCCAATCCGCAGAAGCCCCAGATCTGGGCTGCAGAAACCCTGTCAGATAATCACTTTTGTCAACAGGAAAGAAGAATTTGCATATGTAAGAATATTGAAAAATAAGTCAGAAGCTGGGCAAAGTTTAAAAGCATGGGTAAGGATGATTGAAAGAAGATTTGATAGAGTTGGGACAATTGTTACAGATAGAGGTGGAGAATTTTTAAACAACCAGCTGTACAATTGGTTTCAGAAAGTGGGGATAAGACATGAAACCACTAACCCTGCTTGTCCAAGTGAGGATGGTTTAGCAGAAAGGAAAATCCAGGACATAAAAAGGATTTCTGCTTGCATGATGGCAGATGCAGGAGTTGGAGACAGCTTCTGGGGTGAAGCAACCCTGACTGCCATACACATAAGCAATAGGTTGTACCATTCAGAGATTGAAGACATTCCCTACAGGGTTTTATATGGGAGAGTGCCAAATTTCAAGAGTTTTTGGTCAATTTGCACATTTGTACATACCTGCCTGTTTTAGGAGGAAAGGAGAACCCAAAAGCAAAAGGCTAATGTTCTTGGGATATTCAGGGAACAGTTACAAGCTTCTTATGAGAGGAAAAGAGATACAGTACTCCAGGTCTGCAAATTTTGAAAGACATGCTGGCTGGGACAAGCTGCATGCAAACAAGGAAGTGTTTTTGAGGTTATGTAGCTCAAGTGAGCAGCAAGCACAGACTGAACCAACTTCAGGAAACGGAGGGGTTTCAGTCAAGCCAGAAGCCTCTACTAGCAGTAGTGGTAGTACCTCAGATGGGGAAACACAATCAAGACCAGTAACCACTAGAATGACAGAGGACAAAAGATTTAGCAGAAAGACAACAACTTCTAGTGCAGACAGTGATGAGGAGAGAGGCAGAACGACAGAATTCATACCCAGGCGAAGTCACAGAGTTAGAAAGTCACCAGATAGGTTTGTTGTGACGCAGGCAAGAGCTTGTACAGTGGTAGAAGAGCCTGAGAGTTTTGAACAGTTAGAAACCTTTTCCAGGGAAGAACAGGAAAGATGGTGTGAAGCAATGGAAAGTGAGTTTAGTTGCTTGGTGAACAAGGATGTGTTTGAGATTGTTAATAGACCTAAGGATAGGCCAGTGATAGGTTGTAAATGGGTATATAAGAGAAAGGAAATGCCTGATGGAAGCATTAAGTACAAAGCAAGATTAGTAGCTAAGGGATTTGCACAACAACAGCATGAGAATTATGACAAGACTTATTCTCCAACAGCAAAGCCAGAAAGTTTGAGAATGGTGCTAGCTGTAGCAGCAAGAAGGAATTTAATTGTAGAGCATTTTGATTTCGAAACAGCTTATCTAAATGCAAACTTAGATGAAGAAATTTTCAAGGAACAGCCACAAGGGTTTGAGGAGAATGGAAGTCAGAAAGTTTATAGATTGAAGAAGGCATTGTATGGTTTAAAACAGAGTGCCAGAGCTTGGAAACCAGGACCATCATCCCCTGCTGGGTCACAGAAGGAGGGGCACTTCTGCTCCAAAAAGGATAATTAAGAAAATGAACTTCAACAGAGAGAAATGTAAGATAATAATAATAATAATAATAAAAACTTTATTTATATACAGTACCGCCCTTCGCGAGCATCAGGGCGGTTTCCAACATGTATTCATACAATTTAAAACAATAATACAAACAACACTTTAAAACCATCAGTACAATTACATAACTGCGCCAGATCTAGATGTCTCGATATGGCTAACAGGGGAATCGGGGGAGGGGAATTCACAGATTTTCATAGAGGGGGATTTTTACAAAGGGGCTCTCAGACAGGCCTAAGGATAAGCCTGTCTGAATAAGAACGTCTTTAGCTCCTTTTTAAATTGGGCCAGGGAGGTTGCCAAACGGAGCTCAGTAGGCAGTGTGTTCCAGAGGATGGGGGCCGAGGTCGAGAAGGCCCTTCTGGTGGTCTTCTGTAATCTAACCTCTGGTTTCCACTTAGGTGGAAAAAATGAAATGCATAGATATAGGATGGGGGATGCCTGGCTTAAGGAGACTTATACGGGTGAAAGGGATCTAGGAGTCTTAGTAGACCACCAGTTGAACAGGAGAAAACTGTATTGCTGCAGTTGAAAAGGCCAATGCAATTTTAGAATATTGTGGAATATTGTGTCCAGTTCTGGACACCACAATTCAAAAAGGACATTGAGAAACTGGAGAGTGTCCAAAGGAGAGTGACTAAAATGCTGAAGGGCCTGGAAACCATGCCTTATGAGAAAAGACTAAGGGAGCTGGATATGTTTAGCCTAGAGAAGAGAAGGTTAAGAGATGATATGTGATGATATGATAGCCCTGCTTAAATATTTGAAGGGATGTCATATTGAGAATGGAGCAAGCTTGTTTTCTGCTGCTCCAGAGAATAGGACCTGGAGCAATGGATGCAAGCTACAGGAAAAGAGATACCACCTCAACATTAGGAGGAACTTCCTGACAATAAGGGCTGTTTGACAGTGGAAGACACTGCATTGGAGAGTGGTGGAGTCTCCTTCATTGGAGGTCTTTAAACAGGCTGGATGGCCATCTGTCGGGGATGCTTTGATTGAGAGTTCCTGCATGGCAAAATGTGGTTGGACTGGATGGCCCTTGGGGTCTCTTTGAAGTCTATGACCCTAAGGAGAAAGTGCAGCCAATTGCTCAGGCAAACGGGGTTCTCAGGCAAACGGGGTTCTGTGGAAGAAAAGGATTCTGCCCTCCTCTCCCCTTCACTGAGATAAATTTGTGGGAACTAATGTGGGATTTTGGACTCAGTTTTGAGTAACAGAAGGAAGCTGAGGACAAAGAGGGAAAGGGAGGAGGAGAGAAAGTGGGACATTTTAAGAGCAGATATAGAGGATTCCTCAGGACTGTCCATGCCAGAATCAGACAGATGGAGAGTATAGGAGAGTGTGTTTGTCTGTATGTGCGGGTGTTACCTTCCCATCTTTCTTGTGGGGATTCCCATAGGGAGGCATGAAAGCAGGGGTGGGCGAGGAAGCGGATCCAGTGGTGTTCTACTTTTGTTGTCCCTACATTATTCCTCCTCGAATATTCCCTGCCACTAAACCTCCTCCTCCTCCTCCTTCAGGGAGCGTCTGGGTGAGGAAGCCATAGTGCCCTCCATCCTCAGCCCCAGACTGCCCTCCCCCAAAACACTCAGACCCAAGGCCCCATGGCCGAAGGGAAGGTCAAGAAGGCAAAGGCAGTCCCTTGCCACGAATGTCTCGTCGTAACCGACTGTAGGGACGGTGCTCCTCTCCGTTTCTGAAGAGCCAGCGTTGTCCAAGGACTGCTCTGGGGTCGTGGGTCCAGCATGACTCCCCCAAACGCTGTTCCTTCCCCTGAGAAGTGGTCCCTATCCATCTCCTTGCATTTCTGGCATGCTTTGGCACTGCTAGGTTGGCAGAAGCTGGGCCTAGAGACAGGAGCCCACCTTCCTGCCTTCTTCCGACCCTCAGGACTGGCCCCTTGAGCCCTCAGCCCCTGCCTCCCTCGGATGCGGAAGGGAAAGGGCATCCAGGGACCCCTTTCCCTCCAGAGGCCCACATTCTCCCCCCAAAGCAGGGCTGCTCTTCCCATTCGGCCGGGGGTACCCTCCACACTGGAGAAGCAAGGCAGCCACTTTGTCGGCTAGTGTGTGTGTGTGTATACCACTGGGGCAGTCAAAGGGGGTGTCCAAGGGCCTTATGACTATTATTCCTCCAGTGCAGAGGCCCCTGCTGAGCCTTCTTCCCTGCTGCCAGGGCCTCCTCCCTCTCTCCCTCCTGGCCTCCTCCTCTCCAGCCTCCCTTCCTCTCCTTCTCCTCCTCCTCCTCTTCTTCCTCCAGGGTCAGCCAGGACCCAAGGGAGCAGGGTTCCTAGAGAGGCCTCCTCCTCCTCCTCCAAGTGGGAGTGAGAGAGTAGAGGCCTGAGGTTCCTAGAGAGTCCCCGAGCGAGGAGGGACTAAGAGAGGCAAGAAAGGTTTGGGAAGGCCAGGTGTTGGAGAGAGGTAGAGGCCCAGTGGGAGCAGCAGGAGAGGAGAGAGAGGAAGAGGAGTTGGGAAGGGAGGGGGTCCTCTTCAGTGGGGCTTCTGTGGGGGGAGTCTGTGGGTCGGAGGGGGCCAGGGGTCCTTGGAGAGAGAGAGGGAGCCCTTTGGGATGAAGGGAGACCCAGCCCTTGAAGGGAGGGCTCTGCTGGGAGGAGGAGGAGGAGGAGGAAGAAGAAGAAGAAGGGGGCAGGAGGGATGGAGAGGATGGGGGTTCCCTCTAGGAATGGATGGAAGGTTCTCTCAGGGAGGAAGGAAGAAGGGAAGCCCTGCTCCCCAGAGAGAGAGAGACTAGAAAGAAGAGGATGATGGGGGGGATGATGAAGGGAGCCCCATGGAGACCTGGCTTCTGGGGCAGGAGGAGGGGCTGCCCTCCTTTGCCCTCTTTCTCTCCAGGGAAAGGACCTGGCAATGGAGGAGCCCCTCTGCATCCCCAGCCTCCCCTCCTCTTCCCTCTCCCCCAGGACCCTCATGGAAAGGGGGAAGAGGGCAGTTCCCATGGGGAGCCCCCTCTCCCCTTCCTTTCTCTTCCATGGGGCACAAGGGGAGAGGGCCTTCCTTCCTGGGGCTTCTGGGGGGGTTGGGTCTCTCCTCCTCACAAGGAGGAAACCAAGAGAGAGAGAGAGGCTCTTTTGGGCTCCCTGAATTGAAAAGGGGCCCAGGAGAGGAAGGAAGGAAGGACACCCTGCGTCCCTTTCACTCCTCCACAAACACAAACACAACCAGCTTTAAGACAATAAACACAAGAAAATACTCTCTCTGATGTTTAAAGAATGTCTCTCATCATGACTATAGGAAGGAGACCAGAGAGGCACAAATGTTCCTGACTCTCTTACCTTCACAACAACCCAGTGAGGTAGGCACAAGAGAGGGACCATGAAGACCACAGACTAATCTTATTCACACTGATCTCCAGGATTATAGTTCAATATTCAAACCATTACGCTATACTGGTTCTATGTATTATATGCCTTATAAAATGTAACGTTGAAGGTTAAGCATGGTAGTAGCATACTGTTCTGTTTTTTCTTTCAGTGGATATGATTTTAAAATGCTTTTCACTCTGTTAATGTTTTTTACTCCATTGATACTGGCTCTCACGTGAAAGAATGTAAGCTGCCTTTTTACAAGTTAGCTTATGGTGACCCCATGAATTTCACAAGATTTTATTAGGCAAGGAATGCTCACAGATGATTTTGGTAGTTCCTTCCTCTGAAGTAGAATCTACAACACCTGATATTCCTGGGTGATCTCCCATCCAAGTAGTAACCAGATTAGTACTTACAAGATTAGACAGGCACTAGTGCCTCTGGGGTATCTGTAACAAGAGAATAATGTACATTGATGGTACTCTGTAAATACCTGATAACATCATTAATAACAAAATGTATTGGTTTCACAGGCTGTTGCAGCAGAGCATCTTAAGGACATATTTGCCCTCAGGTGGATGGTGAAAGAATTTGATCTTCTTTGTGGCTTCATTTGATTTAAAAAAACATAGATGGAGGAAACAAAATCGGTTGGTCCTGAAGGAAGAAAAGGCCACAATGACCTCAGTGCTGAGAGCAGTGGAGGAATCTGGGAGAGGATAATTCAGGGGTCCATGAGAGAGGAGCTTGCCAGCCCAGAGACGCAATGCCAGGGCTTCAGACAGTTCTCCTACAAGGAGGGAGAGGGACCCCGAGAGGTTTGCAGCCGACTCCATCATCTCTGCCATCAGTGGCTGAAGCCAGAGCGACACACGAAAAATGAGATCCTGGACCTGGTGATCTTGGAGCAGTTCCTGAGCATCTTGTCCCCAGAGATGGGGAACTGGGTCAGGGAATGTGGGGCAGAGACCTGCTCCCAGGCGGTGGCCCTGGCAGAAGGTTTCCTCCTGAGTCGGGCAGAGGCAGAGAAGAAGGAGAAAGAGCAGAAGGTGAGAGCATTTCTTGATATGATAGCCCTGTTTAAACATTTGAAGGGATGTCATATTGAGGAGGGAGCAAGCTTGTTTTCTGCTGCTCCAGAGAACAGGACCCAGAACAATGGATGCAAGCTCCAGGAAAAGAGATTCCAGCTCAACATTAGGAGGAACCTCTTGACAGTAAAGGCTGTTTTACAGTGGAACACACTCCTTCCTTGAAGAGTGGTGGAGTCTCC
This sequence comes from Sceloporus undulatus, assembly GCF_019175285.1. NCBI lineage: Eukaryota > Metazoa > Chordata > Lepidosauria > Squamata > Phrynosomatidae > Sceloporus > Sceloporus undulatus. Next base: position 1,984,700 of record NC_056523.1, read on the forward strand.
CTCCTTGGAGGTCTTTAAACAGAGGCTGGATGGCCATCTGTCGGGGATGCTTTCATTGAGAGTTTCTGTACGGCAGGGTGTTGGACTGGATGGCCCTTGTGGGCTCTTCCAACTCTACGATTCTATGATTATATGAACCTGATTTGCACCCATGATGCGTTCAGGAGCAGAATGGTTTTCCACATACTCTTGCAAGTTACCAGTTTTACCTTTAAGGAGTGAAATATTTTTACCTTTGCTGAGTTTTTTCATTTTATTTTTATTCCATACCCAACATAACAACAATAGCATTGTGGCCACAGAGTGTACAGCCAGGTGTATATATACAGTAGCAGTCGGTTTTCATGTTTGTTTCTCCGTGTCTGTTTCAGTTCTTCCTTACACACACAAACATGAGTTCCTAAGTAGACTGCCATTATAAGGCAAAGCAGAGTTTTCCAGAACTTCAGATGTTCTTGCTGTAGGCTCTGTAGAATTGTTTGTGTTCCAGCACAAACAATAAATGTATACCAAGTAATAACACAAGTGTCATTCTGTATCTCACCTTTTTGAGCTCTTCCCATGTCTTTGCCATTTTCTCATTCAAGTTTTGAATCCTGACTGCTGTTTTAGGCCAAAAACCTCTTGTTGGAAATTCACTCTGAAATCCCTGTGGCAGAGAAGGCTCCATTGGATCCCAGGAAGAGTCCCCGATGGAGGGCACTCGAGGAGGAGCATGATGGAGGAGGGCCCCTGCATGGTAAGGATGCCTCGTTGTTGTTGTTGTTGTTGTGTGTCTTAAATTAATTTCCAGCTTATGGTAACCTATAGCTTCACGGGGTTTACTTGGCCAGATTTGTTTAGAGGAGGATTCCCCTTGCCTTCCTTGAGGCTGAGAGACTGGCTTGCCCAAGATCATCCAGGGATTTTCTATGGCAGAGAGGGGATTCGAACCTTGGTCCCCCCAAGCCGTAGACAGGTGCTGAAACTACAAAAGCACGCTGGCTATAATTTCCCCAATGGAAGCTGTTGGGCTTTTTGGTCTGATGTGCAACATCTATATTCAGCTTATGATTGTGGAAGTAGAGTTGTGCATGCAGGGTCACTCGGCTTCCAGATGCATCTGTAAGGGTGCATTTTGCTGCAAATAGACTGCCATTCCACACCAGGGATGTGTACTATGTTCACTGAATATCTCCTCAAACAGTTATCCTCTCTGTCTTTGATGTAGCATCTTCAATGCTTTGTGTTAATTCTCATTGTGTGTGTGTGTGTGTGTGTATAAATATTTAGCCTGATGTGCTTGTAGTACCACTGCGCATCCCATAGTTCATTCAGCTCTACATTTAGTGCAAAGCATTGCCATTTGGCCCAAGGGTTGCACAGCTTGGGTGATGCTCATCTCCACATGTGGAGATTGATTTTCTGCATCTCTGTCTTAAAAGGCACATCTTGTACCCTGTGTGTTTCTATTCAGAGCTGGCTTTTTCTCTTTGGGACTCACACTCTCCACCCTATTCACACTCATGCTTCAGCACACATTTTCTTCCAAACTAACAATATGTATATATGAAGTGAAATGATGAGGTCGAGGAAACCTTGTATGAATAAACAAAAATGTTTGGAACCTTCTAGAACTCATCTGAAGGCTTCTCCCATAATGAATTTAGGAATGGCCATTTCTTTTGCCAGAACCAACTTTTCTTGCTATTTCCATTTTGGTGGCCAACTCATACATCTGTGGTGTTTTTTTTTGTGTGTGTTTTTTGTTTTGTTCTTTTTAAGTGTGGGGGATAGGTGTTGAGAGAGACTTCTCTACTCTTCCATTTTATTTCTCTTTAGCTGTTCATGAATGGTCAGTGAGAGTCTCCTGAGGCAGCTGCTGTTTCCCTTGTGTGTTGTGGGAAGGCACCCATGGCTGCAGTAGGCTCCCACTGTTTCTTGGCTCAAGAATTAATGCATTGTTTACTCTAGACACCCAGATTCTGAAAAGCCTATGTTATTTCCAGCTCTCTTTCACCATCCTGGCCAATGCATATGCTGCTAAAATTGTGTCAGCTGTGCATAGGATGAGGAGGAAATGGGGGCAAGGCAGGTATAATATGACTTTGTAAAAAGAGCTTACTTGTCAGAGGCTTTGTTAACTGAGAGGAGCCTGTACTTCCTAGTGAGTCTTTAAGATAGCTACTTCTAACAGCAACAGATGTGACTGGATTCTTTCTTGCCTTGGTCTCTCCCACAGAGGCTGAAATGATCCCAGCAACAAAGACTCAGTCACCTCTCCCTCTTTGTGGTGAAACAGAACCAGATCAGGTAAGCCATCTACTATCTGGTGTGGACAATTCAATTGACCCCTGGCCAATTCAGTTGACACCTGGAACCATACAAGTCACTTTTATTTATAGGCAGAAAACAAATAGGTAGGAAGAATGCAACATGGCTGGTTGGAACACACTCCCTCGGAGTGTAGTGGAGTCTCCTTCCTTGGAGGTCTTTAAACAGAGGCTAGATGGCCATCTGTTGGGGATGATTTGATTTGGATTTCCTGCATGGCAGGGGGTTGGACTAGATGGCCCTTGCAGTCTCTTCCAACTCTATGATTCTATGATTCTATGATTCTATCTGTACTTTGACCTTTGGATGTGTGTACTTGTAGTAGTTTCCCTACTTCTGTGTGTGACATTCCTCCAGCTGTCTACCTCCTGTGTATGTAATATCGGATGCACTAGCAATAATCCTTGAGAACTCCTGGAAAACAGGAGGAATCCCAGCAGACTGTAGGAGGGCAAACGTTGTCCCCATTTTCAAAAGGAAAAGAAGAGGATCCCAACAATTATCATCCAGTTAGTCTGACCTCAATACCAGGAAAGATTCTGGAGCAGATCATTAAACAGAGAGTCTGTAAACATCTAGAAAGCAATGCCATAATCACAAAAAGTCAACAGGGGTTTCAGAGAAACAAGTCATGCCAGACAAACCTAATCTCTTTGATAAAATAACAGCTTGGTAAATGAAAGGAATGCTGTGGATACAGTATATCTTGATTTCAGTAAGGCTTTTGACAGGATTTCCCATGACAGTCTTGCAAACAAGCTAGTGAAATGTGGGCTAGACAAGGCAGCTGTTACGTGGATTTGGAATTTGTTGACTGGCCGAACCTAAAGGGTGCTCAACAAAGGCTCCTGTTCATCCTGGAGCGAAGTGACCAGTGGGGTCCCACCGGGCTCTGTCCTGGGCCCAGTGCTGTACAACATCTTTATCAATGACTCAGAAGACAGAATTGGAGGTATACTTATCACATTTGCAGATGTCACCAAATTAGGAGTGTAGCTAATACCCCAGAGCATAGGATCAAAATTCAAACTGACCTGAACAGACTAGAAAACTGGGCCAAAGGTAACAAAATGAATTTCAACACATAGAAATGTAAGGTACTGCACGTAGGGCAGAAAAATGAAATGTTCCTTGTTCTCATGTTCCTTGATTCGTGTTTGGTCGCTGCGTTTGCTGGTCCCTATGTAGACTTGTCAAGACCCAGCAAATGCAAATGGAAACCACCTGAAGTTAGGGGGATTTCCCAGCAGACAATGGACCATTAGTTAAATGGGGCCTTGCCATTCAGCAACAGACCAATACACAGGTTAACATGTACATCGCTTCCTGTCATCCAACAATATTTATACCCCATTCTCTTCCATGCCAGCATTCTTTGAGGATGCCAGCCACAGATGCTGGTGAAACATCAGGAATAAACTCTTCTAGAACATGGTCACATAGCCCGAAAAACCCACAAAAAACTATGGGTGCCGGCCATGAAAGCCTTCGACTTCAAATCTATCTGGGGTCCTTTTCTTCTTCTTGCTTCTGTAGAATAGCTGCTTTCACTGCAAACAAGGCAACCCTAAGAGTTATAA